>NC_068438.1:25725055-26075055 GCF_023373465.1 Oncorhynchus keta
TAAGGGGTACTATAGATTATTATGCAGGAAAGTAAGGGGTACTATAGATTATTATGCAGGGAAAGTAAGGGGTACTATAGATTATTATGCAGGGAAAGTAAGGGTACTATAGATTATTATAGATTATTATGCAGGGAAAGTAAGGGGTACTATAGATTATTATGCAGGGAAAGTAAGGGTACTATAGATTATTATGCAGGAAAGTAAGGGTACTATAGATTATTATGCAGGGAAAGTAAGGGTACTATAGATTATTATGCAGGGAAAGTAAGGGGTACTATAGATTATTATGCAGGGAAAGTAAGGGATAGATTATTATGCAGGGAAAGGGTACTATAGATTATTATGCAGGGAAAGTAAGGGGTACTATAGATTATTATGCAGGGAAAGTAAGGGTACTATAGATTATTATGCAGGGAAAGTAAGGGTACTATAGATTATTATGCAGGGAAAGTAAGGGTACTATAGATTATTATGCAGGGAAAGTACTATAGAATTATGCAGGAAAGTAAGGGGTACTATAGATTATTATGCAGGAAAGTAAGGGTACTATAGATTATTATGCAGGGAAAGTAATAGGGTACTATAGATTATTATGCAGGGAAAGTAAGGGTACTATAGATTATTATGCAGGGAAAGTAAGGGGTACTATAGATTATTATGCAGGGAAAGTAAGGGGTACTATAGATTATTATGCAGGGAAAGTAAGGGTACTATAGATTATTATGCAGGGAAAGTAAGGGTACTATAGATTATTATGCAGGGAAAGTAAGGGTACTATAGATTATTATGCAGGGAAAGTAAGGGGTACTATAGATTATTATACAGGAAAGTAAGGGGTACTATAGATTATTATGCAGGGAAAGTAAGGGGTACTATAGATTATTATGCAGGGAAAGTAAGGGGTACTATAGATTATTATGCAGGGAAAGTAAGGGTACTATAGATTATTATGCAGGAAAGTAGGGGGGTACTATAGATTATTATGCAGGGAAAGTAAGGGGTACTATAGATTATTATGCAGGAAAGTAAGGGTACTATAGATTATTATGCAGGGAAAGTAAGGGTACTATAGATTATTATGCAGGGAAAGTAAGGGTACTATAGATTATTATGCAGGGAAAGTAAGGGTACTATAGATTATTATGCAGGGAAAGCAGGGAAAGTATTATGCAGGAAAGTAAGGGGTACTATAGATTATTATGCAGGGAAAGTAAGGGTACTATAGATTATTATGCAGGGAAAGTAAGGGGTACTATAGATTATTATGCAGGGGAAAGTAAAGGGACTATAGATTATTATGCAGGAAAGTACTATAGATTATTATGCAGGGAAAGTAATGGGGTACTATAGATTATTATGCAGGGAAAGTAAGGGTACTATAGATTATTATGCAGGGAAAGTAAGGGTACTATAGATTATTATGCAGGGAAAGTACTGGGTACTATAGATTATTATGCAGGGAAAGTAAGGGTACTATAGATTATTATGCAGGAAAGTAAGGGTACTATAGATTATTATGCAGGGAAGTAAAGGGTACTATAGATTATTATAGATTATTATGCAGGGAAAGTAAGGGGTACTATAGATTATTATACAGGAAAGTACTGGGAACTATAGATTATTATGCAGGGAAAGTAAGGGGTACTATAGATTATTATGCAGGGAAAGTAAGGGTACTATAGATTATTACTATAGATTATTATGCAGGAAAGTACTGGGTACTATAGATTATAGATCATTATTATTGCAGGGAAAGTAAGGGTACTATAGATTATTATGCAGGGAACTATAGATTATCATGCGAGGAAAGTAAGGGGTACAATAGATTATTATGCAGGTAAAGTAAGGTGTACCATAGATTATTATGCAGGGAAAGGAAGGGGTACTATAGATTATTATGCAGGGAAAGTAAGGGGTACTATAGATTATTATACAGGGAAAGTACTGGGAACTATAGATTATTATGCAGGGAAAGTAAGGGGTACTATAGATTATTATGCAGGGAAAGTAAGGGGTACTATAGATTATTATGCAGGGAAAGGAAGGGGTACTATAGATTATTATGCAGGGAAAGTAAGGGGTACTATAGATTATTATGCAGGGAAAGTAAGGGGTACTATAGATTATTATGCAGGGAAAGTAAGGGGTACTATAGATTATTATACAGGGAAAGTAAGGGGTACTATAGATTATTATGCAGGGAAAGTAAGGGGTACTATAGATTATTATGCAGGGAAAGTAAGGGGTACTATAGATTATTATACAGGGAAAGTAAGGGTACTATAGATTATTATGCAGGGAAAGTAAGGGGTACTATAGATTATTATGCAGGGAAAGTAAGGGGTACTATAGATTATTATGCAGGGAAAGTAAGGGGTACTATAGATTATTATGCAGGGAAAGTAAGGGGTACTATAGATTATTATACAGGGAAAGTAAGGGGTACTATAGATTATTATACAGGGAAAGTAAGGGGTACTATAGATTATTATGCAGGGAAAGTAAGGGTACTATAGATTATTATACAGGGAAAGTAAGGGGTACTATAGATTATTATGCAGGGAAAGTAAGGGTACTATAGATTATTATGCAGGGAAAGTAAGGGGTACTATAGATTATTATACAGGAAAGTACTGGGAACTATAGATTATTATGCAGGAAAGTAAAGGGTACTATAGATTATTATGCAGGGAAAGTAAGGGTACTATAGATTATTATGCAGGGAAAGTAAGGGGTACTATTGTTTATTATGCAGGGAAAGTAAGGGGTACTATAGATTATTATACAGGGAAAGTAAGGGGTACTATAGATTATTATACAGGGAAAGTAAGGGGTACTATAGATTATTATGCAGGGAAAGGAAGGGGTACTATAGATTATTATGCAGGGAAAGTAAGGGGTACTATAGATTATTATGCAGGGAAAGTAAGGGGTACTATAGATTATTATGCAGGGAAAGGAAGGGGTACTATAGATTATTATGCAGGGAAAGTACTGGGTACTATAGATTATTATGCAGGGAAATTAAGGGGTACTATAGATTATTATACAGGGAAAGTACTGGGAACTATAGATTATTATACAGGGAAAATACTGGGAACTATAGATTATTATGCAGGGAAATTAAGGGGTACTATAGATTATTATACAGGGAAAGTACTGGGAACTATAGATTATTATACAGGGAAAATACTGAGAACTATAGATTATTATGCAGGGAAATTAAGGGGTACTATAGATTATTATACAGGGAAAGTACTGGGAACTATAGATTATTATACAGGGAAAGTACTGGGAACTATAGATTATTATGCAGGGAAAGTACTGGGAACTATAGATTATTATGCAGGGAAAGTACTGGGAACTATAGATTATTATTCAGGGGAAGTACTGGGAACTATAGATTATTATGCAGGGAAAGTACTGGGAACTATAGATTATTATGCAGGTAAAGTACTGGGAACTATAGATTATTATGCAGGGGAAGTACTGGGAACTATAGATTATTATGCAGGGGAAGTACTGGGAACTATAGATTATTATGCAGGGGAAGTACTGGGAACTATAGATTATTATGCAGGGAAAGTACTGGGAACTATAGATTATTATGCAGGGAAAGTACTGGGAACTATAGATTATTATGCAGGGAAAGTACTGGGAACTATAGATTATTATGCAGGGAAAGTACTGGGAACTCTACCTGTCTCTTGAGTATGAAAAATGTGACATGTATTATACACTCTTTAAAATTAATCAGTTACTTTTTCCCGGGATGATTTCCCACAGCCTCACTTGGTATTGAGCATTACTACTAACCCTCCTGCTGTGTTCCCCTCGAATTGGACCGATTTACAAGTTTTCTCTCTGAAAAATGTAGTTAATTTAATCTGACTGTCATAAATGTTCCATGACTTTGTCCACACAGGGTATCTGAATACACCATATAAATGTTGATGATTTTCATTACATTTTGGGTGTTTTATTTAACCTTTGTACGCCTGTGATGTTCCCGGTCAAAAATGACTGGTAATTAGAAATGAATGAGTGAGACTACAATTAGTGTATAAAATTGAGTTCAGGCACATGCCCAGTCATCAGATGGACACAGTTCCTCTCCCAGACCCCCACATGCATGTGTGTTCCAGGGCACGCACGCACACACACACACACACACACACACACACACACACACACACACACACACACACACACACACACACACACACACACACACACACACACACACACACACACACACACACACACACACACACACACACACACACACACACACACACACACACACACACACACACACACACACACACACACACACACACACACACACACTCAAACCTCACTCCCCTTCTTGGCTTCCATGGCAATCCTCATGGGAACTTTTCCCCCACGGGAGCCACACCTGTTGGAATTCTCACAAACAATCGCAACATTGTTTCAATAATATGTAGAACTTTACTCTCAGCTTTGGCATATAATGCTTTTTTGAGGTCTTGCTCACAATTCATTCTGTGGCAGCACAATGAACAAAAATACAGTATCTGAGGCTCTTGATCATATCTTTGATCATGACACTGGTGAGGAGCGAGTCCTTGTTACACTTTGACACAAAGTAGTCTGTGGTAAAGAGCACAATATGTTTCATCTGAGTATTTGTTATAGTCAAAATAATCCATACATTATGCTTTTTTTTAAACTCACAAACAAGTTGTATAAGCTACAGGCCATAAATAGCAAATATAAGTTCAAAACTTGTTATGTTCACAATAACTTAAGTTGATAAGAAGATCTAACACAACATTAGGTTATAATACATGTATTATTATGGATTTATAATCAGCTAAAATGGGGAGGTCATTTTGGACTGGGAACACAGGATTTATTAACATGAAACGAACACAACAGGAGGGTTAAAAGAAAATCTCTCTAATTATACAGAAAACTTTGCTGAGATGAAGGTTGGGAGGAAAATAATGAAATCGAGAGACAGATAAAGAAGCGTCTTTGAAGGTTTGTGGGGGAGTAGGGGAGGAAAGAGCAGGGAAACT
The DNA here is from genome assembly GCF_023373465.1 of Oncorhynchus keta. Classification (NCBI taxonomy): domain Eukaryota; kingdom Metazoa; phylum Chordata; class Actinopteri; order Salmoniformes; family Salmonidae; genus Oncorhynchus; species Oncorhynchus keta. The sequence continues at coordinate 25,730,125 of NC_068438.1, forward strand.
TATCTGTGGAGGAAGAGAGGGACGATAAGCAGAACTTCTTTTCTGGTGTCATGCATTTGAATGCTCTCACAGAATAATGAATTCCCTCAGCCCTGTGGAAGTTACTATGATGACACCACTTACAATTTTTCATCAGTCCATCCATAAGGAGCTGACTGAAATGTGGTTTGGGTTTACATTTACATGATACATTTTAGTCATTTAGCAGACACCCTTATCCAATTTGACTTACAGTAGTGAGTGCATTCATTTTCCTACTTTTTTCGTACTAGTCCCCCGTGGAATGGAACTGAATATGAGACGGTTAGGATTTGGATATTCTCCCTTGTTCTCAAATTCAGATTTTCAATCATCTGAAGCTTGTACTGGGCCTCCTCACAATGTACAGTATGCAATGAGTATAACAATCCTCATCCATAGGTACCAGGTCAAGCCCATACTCAATGCCATTCACATGCAGTATAACCAGATCTTTTGAATGACTGCTTCATACAGTCAGACCATACCAGGTCCAAGTACTTATCACAAAGTAACAACTTACTTAAAGATAAATGGCAAATAACTGATCCATTAGGATTTTGAGGGAGGTCATTCTGAGACCTATAGGGGTCAAAGCCATTCTTGTAGAGTAGAGGAAGCCATGCATCAGGAAACTACCTTCTTACTCTGGCGCATCTGGCCCATCATCTGTGGGGTGTGGAGCGAGGCGAGGGTCGAGGTGGGGCAGGACAGCCAATTATCCTCTCAAAAGCTACATTTCTCACGAGACAATCATCCACTTTTAATTGAACACATTTATTTTTAATGGTAGTGATATTAGGAGAAGGCTGTGGCTAGAGACTGCATGGCTGAGCTGCTGCTGCCATCCATCAGCTGGGCTACAATGTCCCCACATCACTGCTGCTGCTGTTTCAGAAAGAGGAAGAGTATGTAGGAAGCACGCTATCCCCCTTACTATTAGCAAACGGCACCTTGTTTTATTCAATTGGGCTTGTGCCATATCCCAGCCCAATCAATGGCATTTATCTGCTCTTTGAAAAAAGCCGATAACGGGATGAGACAGTGGAGAGAGAGTTGCTGCCCGCTCGCTCTCCTTGTTTATATGGAAATTCAGATAGTGACATTGATTACATGTTCAGCCCGCGGGTTAGTGTCATTGACTTGCCAGAGGGGCCAGCTGGCAGTCTGGTGTGGCATTGTGTGCGGTGATGGTTGAGTTGAAGGCGAGGGTTGGTTGACAGAGCATCTTCTCTGAATACCACAGATCAGGGACGGCTTCTCCAATAGAGAAGTTACCGAACAGATCTCTTTATGGACCCTGCCACTGAAAAGAGAGAAGCATGGCACCTAGGAGACAGCAAAGGTGCTGGAGAGTCACCGACTTGCATTCTTATTGCTCACCATCTGCTTGTTTGAGTAGAGGCATTAGCTGGGCAAAGAGGACAAACATCCTTTAGACATCCCAGAGAAGACACTGTATTTTCGGGGGATTTTATTCCAATCAATCTAGGCTGAATGCTGAGGCACAGTTTACAGATGGCACAAGAAATCACCCGTTACAGACGGCTAGTGCTCTTAAAGTGGCTATTCACAACAAATTTCAAGGGAAGGATTGACTAGCATCAACTGGAATTTGATGAGTGATTTAAACTATTACATGGAAGAAATAGTGTTTGAGGGCTTTTGCTTTCTACCTATGGGAATGGGTAAGTGTTTAACCACTCCCCCCTCAAAAGCCCCAGCCCTCCCTCCACCCTTAAAAAACAAACTGTGTATTACACACCTCGATGCTTACCTTGGAGTACATGGCTCCATTGAGGACCTCTCCATTGCGGATCCAGATGATGGATGCGGCTGGCTTGGCGTTGTCAGCGTGGCAGGTCAGGTTTAGGGGATCTCCTGCTCTCAGGCTCACCACCGGACCACCACTGATCACTGGGTCCTCAGGAGGCACTGGAGGGAAAACAGAAAGGCATTGTGTTGTAGCTACTTTATAAACATGTAATAGCATATACTTGTATACAACAACAACTGTTTCTTCAAGCCAGAGTGTCATTCTTTTCAATGATGAAGGTATTTGATCAAACCTCAGACTCATCCATTGGATTGATAGAAGATATGTCTTGGACATAAGAAGGTTCATATAATATCTGTGGGACTGTGTAAAACAGCTTGTTCTCACTTTTTGAGTAATACCTGTGTGAGCCAAGGACAGGGAGATTACTTCAAATACAATATAGCTTTATGAATGACAGGTGAGGTGAGGGGTTTCAGTTTCTTTTGTCCATTTTCTCTCCTGTGAGATTGAAATCTCTGGTGTCCATGGTCACTGATGCAGAGATGTCAGAGCCGTATTGGGCAGACTTTGGTCACATCATATGTCTGGAGTGTAGCCAACAATAGACTCTGAATAAGAGCCCTAAGAAATCCAAAGCACAGTTCAGCTTTGTGCTGTTACTGACAATGTGAATGGATGATACAGACACCGGTGCATTTTAATCATGACTTGTCCGTACATAAAGGCAATTGAAGCAATCAAAACTTTGACTAGAATTGACAGATTGCCAGGGAATGGCAGTCAAGTCATCATCTCATAAGCGGTAATAGATAGATAGAGGAAGAGAGTGGTGGATGAATGCAGAATGCAGGCCCCTGAAAATGGCACTGATTACACGCCTCTTTTTACACACATGCTGATCACCCTGTTATTATTCAAACTCCAGTGAATTATTGATTGGCCTGCACGCTCATTACAGTGCAGATCTGGGGCATGATGAAATCAAAGGCTGCGAGCAGCTGGCATATTTGCCTGTGAGAGTGAGAGGGTCGGAGAGAGAAGGTGGGCGGGGGTCTTCTGTCAAACAGCCAAGGCTTGGAATGAAAAAGGTGAGCTATGGATACACTGTTGAATTGTTTTATGGATAATGGCCTATTTCTTTTTATTTAAGCCAGTTCAGAACAAGTTCTTATTTACAATGATGGCCTACACCGGCCAAACCTGGACGACGCTGGGCCAGTTGTGCGCTGCCCTCTGAGACTCCCAATCACGACTGGTTGTGATACAGCCTGGATCTGTAGTGACGCCTCTAGCACTGAGATGCAGTGACTTAGACCGCTGCGCCACTCGGGAGCCCAATTCACGGATCTGCATTTTGCAGTCATCCACCACTCTTTTCCTCTATCTGTCTCTTTTCTGCTTATGAGATGACGACTGACCGCAATTCCCTAGCAATCTGTCAATTCTAGTGAAAGGTTTGATTGCCTATACATACAACACAGTTATACATTTTGTTGTTGTTGAAAGGGGACATATTCCTGTTCTGCTTTGTCACTGACTCATTGAATGCTAAAGGTTAAAGATGCAGTCAGGGATCTTAAGCACAACAAATTCATAACATATTGTACAAATTGTATTAAAACAATATATATAAATACAAATTACAGGGCGTAACATATAATACGAAATGGATGAAGCTACACAGAATTGGATGACTTACTGTAGTACACAAAAAATGGGGACCTGTTTTGGCTCATGAGCACTACTGGCTGAAATTATACAAAAGTTCCAGAGCATCACTTTGATGGTTGATCTTCCATTCATGACTTACAGTACTAAACTACTCACTTTCAACAGGATCTACACTTTCAGCCATTCCCCAGGAACATTTAAAGGGCCCCTGAGTGGGGCAGCTGTCTAAGGCACTGCATCTCAGTGCTAGAGGTGTCACTACAGACCCTGGTTTGATTCCAGGCTGTATCACAACTGGCTGTGATGGGAGTCCCATAGGGCGGCGCACAACTGGCCCAGCGCCGTCTGGGTTAGGGGTTGGCTGGGGTGGGCCGTCATTGTAAATAAGAATTGGTTCTCAACTGACTAGCCTAGTTAAGTAAAATAGGAACAGGGAGCCATGCCTCGTTAACATCCTGAGGGACTCATAGCAGACCTATGGATGATCAACAAGGACTGTGTCACCGTCTGACATAAAATAGAGCTGCTGTAACATCCAAACTCAGGAAGGAAGCTCATACAGGTTATTTTTACTGCCTCTAGTTAATTGTATTTTTTGGTTATGAAAGGAATGAAAACTGCAGACTAAATATAACTGATGCTTTCCCCTGTTTCCACCCACATCCTCCTTCCTTAGGACAAGCAATTAAAAAGGCAGGGCTGTATAGTACCGGTGACACACTATGACAAAGTGTGAGATTTTGCAGCAGGGGAGCGTTGGGAATAGGGCTGCTTTTCTGCTTTGCCAGTTCAGTCCGACTAAGCCTTGTGACTCAGCTCCCAGGTGATTCTCCAACCTGTTTCTAGACCAGACCCAGAGACACATTCCTGCCTCGTCAAATGGCTTTGGAAACAGTGATATAGTGTGAAACGTTTTGTTTGAACAGAAAATACTGTGGTTAGTATATGTCCTTTTGATCTGGTGTTCTTCACGATTTGAAGTTACACAAGTTGGTGGAAGATAGAAATACTAGGTCTTATTTAGAATACGAAGATATTTACGGAACTGAACAAATGGATATACAGTATATTGTAGTATGGTAATATTGTGGTTTAAGATTGGAAACAAGCTTGTTCCTTCTCTTTGTCACCAGAATGAGAGAAGCCATATCAACCCTCTCATTGGTTTATGAAAATATGAAATAGTGAGCAACAGAGATGGAGAGATGCTTCTAGAGATCTGGTGTTATTGGCTTGCTGTCAGCGCTCACTCAATGCTGCTGAAACATTAACTAACTGTCAGGTTGTTTGAGGTATGCATAGCTTCCATCTTCTGAAGGGGCAAATTGAATAGAAAAACTGCTCCATTTGGAGCTCTCTGAGAGCCTAACATTATGTGACTGATGACAGCACAGAGATGCATATTAAAGATGGAGTAAGTGGGTTGTGGATTCAGGCTGGTATTGACTGTCACCACTCCAGTCACAATACCAGGCCATCAAGGAAGAGCAATGGCTGTGAACTAATCCAGGTAAAATGTGTTGACTTTCTAAAACAGAACATGACAGCTCAAGGCTTCCAGAAACCAGCTACCCACTGGGCACACACTGCTTGAATCAATGTTGTTTCCACGTCAATTCAATAAAGTTATGTTGGACCATCGTAGAACAGACATTGAATTGATGACTGTGCCCAGTAGGTACAGTACAGCCAGGAAGTGATGTGATGCCACTACAGAATATGAAAGAGTGTAATAATTTAAAGGCTACTTTCAACCCCTCTCCTAGAGATATTATTGACCCATCTTGACCTGTAAAGTTAATAATAGTTTATCTGAGTGCCGCTGTAGTGAAGGTTAACATTTAATGCATGGTAATCTCCATACGCTGAGGTCCATGGCAAGACGCACAGATTGTCGTTATGCTTTCAGGCCGTGTGCTCTGCTCTGGGAGACAGGCGGTGATGTGTCAAGGGTGGATGGAAAACAGACAAAGAGGGTGAAAGACTCGCTTGGCTGCCTCCGACAGGACTTTTTTCATTTCCTCCATGTGTGTGATATCTGTCACAGGGATGACACCGAGGATCTCTGAGTAGAATGAGAGCCAGTGTAATCTCTTTGCTAAGTCATTGGCACAGGTGGCATGCTCTCCATCTGCACTCCTCCATCTCCCACTTTCGGTTTCCCTTTTAGGGACGTAGGGGCAATCCCCTCACAAAACAAAGGCTAACTCAGATGTACTGTAAGCACTGCATGACTAAACAATGGGCAGGTAGTTTACCTCAACCGCTCTACCTCACAAGCCATAGATCTACGTTTGTACATTCCACAGTGGACCTGCTACAGTGGACAGTAAAGCAACAGTAAAGAGTAGCCTATTGTAAGTCACAGTCTAACAGCCAGAAAAGTTACAAAAGGAAGTGCAATTCCAGTTCCCTCTCTCTCTCTCTCTCTCTCTCTCCATACTGGGTTGCTGTTAAGCCATCTCTCCACAACCGTCCCTCTTGTGGGCCAGTCTGACAGCCGCACAAAGGCCTCGAACCACGCCAGTCATCATCATTACAGTCCTGTTTGCAAACTCGGCAGCCCCTAATGGTTCCAAATTAGCGCTTTACTGCGGCCTCGTGATGGATTTCTCACGAGCCGGTCAGCGGCTCGGATTGATTGCGCCTCTTTAATTACCAGCTGGCTTGCTGAAATACTTCCTCTTTCCCCACTTCACTCTGGGAGAGTATAATGCAATCTCACACCACACACTTCCACACTCATACAAACATACACACTGCTCAATAGTTTCTCAACTCCTAGATTTGAGGGCAAAACATCCTCTTGTTGTCTGAGATATGACGTGGAAGAGAGATTCTGTGGGTTTTCTTCAAAGGAGTAGATTAATCAATAGGAGATTAGTTCTATAGTATGTGTTCTCCTCTTACTTGGCTCATACTGCTAGTTTCCCTGTTTTTCCTTCCTGCTCTGGAGGAGGGATCTCAGGCATGTATTAACATTTTACCTCTAAATGTACCTTGCTTATTACTTTTTCTCACCTTTAATGGTTATCTGGATGATTATGATGTGCCTGTCTGTCACCTGGGCCATGCAACCTTTTTCAGGGAGTGAGACTACTAGGCGATGGGGGTTTTGAGGGGGCACACAGTCTGTCACAACTTCCATTAGCCCAGCCCTCTGCCTCAGATAAGAAGTTCATTAAAGGAGCAATGGAGTTTAATGGAATTGCATCGCCCCTTCCTGAGAGAGATAGCACTATGGTTTGTTTCAGGTTTTTGCCCAACCCAGATCTCAGAGCCATGTTTTACCATAAAACTCAGAGCAGGCTGGGGAGAAGAGGGCAGGTCGGATTGATTGTGTTTTAGTGAGCTCATTTATTTTTAGTGTATAATCAAAGATATCTATAAATGAGACAAAGGCATATGGATTTGTAATTAACCCAACCATGTGTGACAGTAAGTCTGTTATAGGCAGGGCTTGTCCGAATAAACCTAGAGTATAAACCTGCCCTGTGTCCTGGGAGACATTTCAATACCTCAGAACCTCTGGGATTAGCCTGGTCTGAGAAAACACCCTGACGGCGCCAGAACTGGAAGAGAAGTAAAGCCAGTCTATTACCATTGGGGCTCTGCTGATGGCGGACAACCTGAGTCATAAACAACCAAAGCCAGGCTGAGGAACATTCTCCAAACAGCCTATAGTCCTACACACAGCCTTCCAGGAACAGGAGAGTGGGTTCAAAAGGCAATTTGGAGGTGGGTGATTGAGAGGGGTAACCTCAGAAGAGCTCTGAGATGGGGAGGGGGTGGGGTGGGGTGTCTGGAAATGCAGTGTGCACAGTGCTGGGCTTCTGCCGACAGTGTCTGGAAATGCAGTGTACACAGTGCTGGGCTTCTGCCGACAGTGTCTGGAAATGCAGTGTGCATAGTGCTGGGCTTCTGCCGACATGTCTGGAACAACAATGGGTCGGCTCGCCCCGCCGGTTTCGGCAGAATGCTCGCACCAGACACCTGTCACCCCAATTCGACGGCGCCCTGGCAGCTTGCAGAGGTTGTGATAGATAGATCACAAAAGAGAAGGGCGAAAAGAACGATCCATCGTAGGTGGAAGACAAGAGACATACGTGGCTCACTGGCCCAAATCACAGGCCTCTTCAAGTGCTGTCACCATACACCTGTTTGTAGGGCACAAGATCTTGGCTCACACAGACTGTCTCTATCTCTCCCACTCTGCTAATACTGGCTGTGTTAGATGATCAGTGATAGAGAGATTAATGTGAGGTATGACGATATGACTGTGTGTGTGTGTGTGTGTGTGTGTGTGTGTGTGTGTGTGTGTGTGTGTGTGTGTGTGTGTGTGTGTGTGTGTGTGTGTGTGTGTGTGTGTGTGTGTGTGTGTGTGTGTGTGTGTGTGTGTGTGTGTGTGTGTGTGTGTGTGTGGGTGGGTGGTGTAGGTGGTGTAGGTGTGTGTATGCTGACCAACAGAGGGAGAGTGAAGGCAGGGATGAGGAGGTTTTCTGGAGATATGGGAGGAGTGGTGAGATGCCAGAGCTGTCAGCAGCGTGCAGAGATGGCTCCGTCACCGAGCAGCGATGTGTAGCGCTAAAGTTGCTCTCAACAGATTGGGAGGGCACTGACATTGCCGTGTTTGTGTGTGTGTGTTCGTTTCTGTAGCAATGTGGCTGTCATTTTGCATGAAATGTAAAAACAGACTCCTGTTAATATATACCTTCAGATTAAATGTTATCGAAATGGATTGTTCCTTATAGAGTGTCAATCAAGCTCTCATCTCTTCCAGTTCTAGATTTGTTTAAGTCAATAATCGTTTTTGTTATGATCATTTATTACTGAACATGACATATTGATTTTGAAAAGATTTCAAAACACAGCTGTGTGTGTGTTTAAAAGTACCCCTCCCTTTTAAAACACTCAAACCATGTCTTACATGCAATCTGTTGGGTATTAACATACAGCTGTTCATAGAGTCCGTGATATTATAGATGTTCTCTTTATCTTAGATCTCAGTAATGTACTTTCATGTAAATCAGGGTAGTGTTCGCAAGATAAAAATGGAAGAGCCATATATCTAACAAAAGGACTGCTGATCAGGGGGTTCTGATCTGGCCCTACTTCAGCGGACATTCTTGGCTAGAGCCAAATTGACTTATGTGAGAGATAAATTGGTTACATACAGAAAACTAGCACACTTAAACTGCTTAATGAGGTGTTTCAACATTTTCTTTCAAGACTTTACAATTTTGGCATGCACAGTCAAGGAGCAACATTCAGAGAGAGAGAGAGAAAAAGGGAGAAAGAGAGAGCTGGGGAATGCATAAAACCACTTCCATTAATTAGTTGGAACGGTAAAAGTGTTGCCGATGGAAATACTGCTCCCGTCGTGACTGTTACTGGAAACCAATCAACTTGCATTCTCCCCCTTGTGCTTCTTCAATAAGGCATATACTTTGTGTCCTTTCTATTTTCATATAGTGCATCTATTTTGAAATGCATGATTTCATAAATCATAAGTGGGATTCAGTGGTTTGAACTACAGGAGACCTAGGGACAATTACTGCTTCTTGTTTGTGTCTAGTTAAAAACACAATGTTCCTCATAAAACTGCCCTTCGGTTTAGTGTCAAGATTTCAATAGAGTTCCTTGAGCGAGACAAAATTCAGTTTTACCTTCAACAACTACAGTTGAAGGACACTTTTTCATTAAATGATTGCATTTTTTCCCCCTTTGTCTATCACTGCTTTAAAGTTTTAAAAAATTGCAATGTAATAGAATAACCTTATGACGGAAGAATTTCGAAGTTGACATTAGATGCAGTTCAGTAGAGAGAGTACTTCTTAATCAGATGTCATGCTAAGAAGACCCTGCAGTGCAGAGCAGCATTGTTTGCTCCACCACTATTGGAAAAATCTAGTGGATGACCTACACTCTCCAAGGTGTGTGAAAGTCAAGTAAGTCTATTTTTCGGAGGACAAAGGAATGACAAGAGGATGAGGTGGATTGAAAAGTAAAAATAACAAAGGGTCATGTTGAACAGACAATCAATTTCACCACAGGAAGAAAAACTAGACAAAAGACTAGATGTTAGCTCCAAGCAGTAAAAAGAGGACACTGGGAAGCAAACTATCTGTGCATAGTTAGATATAACTAGATTACCCCATTCCAGCGTTGTGCTGTGAGGCACACCATGACCCCTGGCACTGCGCAAGGCTAGACCAGCCAGAGAATTATAATCAACAAGCTTTCTTGGAAAATGTGATTTTTGCCTCTGAATTCAACACAGCTGAGTGCCCTTCCTTGTCTTTGGCTGCTCCACTTTTAAGGAAGTGTTTTGTCAGATCTCACATCTTGCACTCTTGTAATTAAAAATGAATAATCAGTGTGCCTCTGGATGCTCTCTAAAGTTACAAACCAGGGCAGAAGAGTGGCTGGGACACCGTTATTAATTCCATGCTAAGGAAACTTGATCTTCCCGTAGCAGTGTGAATCTAATTAATAATTATCTTGACAGCAAATGAAAAACAGAGGACAGATCTGGCCCTCGTATTTTCTGTGGAGTTAATCTGCAGCAATGTAAATATTTCCTAATGGGCAGTATCAAAACATAAATTCCCAGAGAATACTTATGAATGTATTAGGGCCTTGTGGCATTACTTTACATGCCTTAAATGTAGTTTTTCATCTTGGAGTGCATAAAATGTTGTGATCACAGAGGGCTACGGCATTAAAAAGCAAGACCTAGCGAGGAACGGGAAGGAACAACAAAGGAAAGCGATCAACATAAGCGATTGATGAGGAATGAAGGTTCATTAGAATACTTGTCAGAGGATGAATGTCAATGAGCTCTCTAAAAGTCACATTAGAGTCAACAGCAGTCCTCATCATTCAGTGTTGGTCTACTCTATAAAAAAGCAGCAACTTTTTCTCCATCGCTAAATGGTAAATGGTGCACATTTCTCTTACAAAGGATTACCTGGTCTCACAGATCTGTTTAAGGGGAGAGACCTTATTCCAGAGAGCCCATTCCTCCCCCTTCTTTCCTACCCCAGGTTAACACATTGAGGTATTGGTTTGGATGCCTGCTACTTTGCTGAAGGGGATATAATTAGCCTCAGGACTACCCCCAGACCATAACCCCTAGATCACTCTTGACCTTCATGGCTAATTCACCAAACCTCAAGCCTCTTGGCCTCCATGGCTGCAACCTGGATCCCATGATTGCAATCAGGTATGGGGTTCAACGTTGAAAGACAATTTTCCAGAGGGGAAACGTTTCTGGGTAGGGAAGTTGATGCCTCGTTACATTATTGATGACCCTTTTCATTCCTCTATGGTGTTTTCCTCATACCACATTTATTTGATAAGCTTACTTTTTACTCCTAATGCTACTCAATTAAGACACTCCAAACTCCCCCACAAATGTTTTGCTAATGTTTAAACAGGAGTAAGGTCAGGTTAGAGACTGTGTATCCTTTAACTTTTTGCTGGGTATTTCAAGGATTTTCTGTTGGAACATCAGGATTCAGGATTATGAATTCAATGGACTGGTAATTGCCTGTAAGACTAGAATTGTAAGCCTTTCTGTAATAAATGAACAAATGGACACAGTACCAATCTTATGTGAGAATATCGCGTGACAAAAAAGCACTCCAAATCTGTGTCTTTTTTTCTGTAAATAGCAAAGTCATAAAGAAAACAGTTCCCTTTGATGTAGAAAACAGTAGAGCTGGAACATATATTGGCTGATGAGAGAGAGAGTAGGGGAATGTTTTTAGATTCATTTGACAGTCAGGTAAGAGAGAAGGGAGACTGTTCCACTCTGTGGACGGACAGTCACTGTCTTCCGAGTCGATAGACACACTCTGTCACCACTGGCGGGTAATTGACAGCTTAGAGTTTGCAGTGACACGGGGCTTGCATATATTTATTACATTGCCTTGCATGTGTGACTGCCTGGGGGCCCTCCTTCACAATGTATTCAGGAGTCAGCCAGCTAAGCAGGGGACTAAACAACATCTTATGGCGGGGCTTATGAGAAAGGATGATAAGTGTTTCACCCTCAAATAGCCAAAGAGGAATAGAGACAAATGGCTCCCCTCGTTTATTGATGATTAATCATTTTAATGGGGCTTAAACAGCTCTTTCCTTTTAGGAGCCATCTTTACATTGTCGTGAATGTGACTGCAGCTCAACAGACTTGGGTTAAAAACGTACACTATATATACACAAGCTCACAGAGTGGGACCGTCAAGTGCTGAAGATCGTAGCGCGTGAAAACCGCCTGTCCTCGGTTGCAACACTCACTACCAAGTTCCAAACTGCCTCTGGAAGCCTTGCCTCTGGAATAGCTGTTTGTCGGGAGCTTCATGAAAAGGGCCAAGCAGCCGCACACAAGCTTAAGATCACCATGCACAATTCCAAGCGTTGGCTGGAGTGGTGTAAAGCTCGCCGCTGTTAAGACTCTGGAGCAGTGGAATCAAGCTTCACCATCTGGCAGTCCGACGGACAAATCTAGGTTTGGTGGAAGCCAGGAGAACTCTATCTGCCCGAATGCACAGTGTCAACTGTAAAGTTTGGTGGAGGAGGAAGAATGGTCTTGGGCTGTTTTTCATGGTTTGGCTACGCCCCTCAGTTTCAGTGAAGGGAAATCTTAACGCTATTGCACACTTTGTGGCAACAGTTTGGTCCCTTTTTTCAGCATGACAATACGCCCGTGCAGAAAGCGAGTTCCAAACAGAAATGGTTTGTCGAGATTGGTGTGGAAGAACTTGACTGGCCTGCACAGAGCCCTGACCTCAACCCCCTCGAACACCTTTGGGATGAATTCATACGCAGACTATGAGCCAGACCTAATCGTCCGACCTCACTAATGATCTCGTGGCTGAATGGAAGCAAGTCCAGCGTCCATATACTATTGGTCATGTATCAACAGTTGCAGTAGTGTACTGCACAGGAAAAATATGCTTTAGTTAAACTCAATGTTGAGCAAGCCCCAAAGCAACACTATCATCAAGATTGAATTAATTTAGGGATAGCCCCACTTTTTTTATGTTGGCCTAAATGACAAATCTAATCCAAATCTAACTGCCTGTAGCTCAGGCCCAGAAGCAAGGATATGCATATTCTTGGTACCATTTGAATGGAAACACTTTGAAGTTTGTGGAAATGTGAACTGAATGTAGGAGAATATAACACAATAGATCTGGTAAAAGAAAATTCATAGAAAAAACCTAAATGTTTTTTTCTACCACCAACTTTGAAATGCATCAGAAAGGACCCAGTTCCAGCCATCACCCTGGTTGTAATTCCGATGGAGTCCAAAAGATGGCAGCAGCATATGTCCAACGTTTCAGACGTTTCAGACGAATAACTTGAAGTATGAGCGAGCTACATGACATTTAGTGTGACATCCAGGTACATTTTGGCAAATCGTGAAGGAGACATTCACATTCATATTACAGTTTTTCTGCAAGAATATCGTCAAATCTGAATACTTGGACTTTGATTTAGCTTTTCCATTATTAGTAGCCATATTATAAGTTCAACATTTTTAAAACAACACGTTTTCATAACTTCATAACTCTGAATATTCGTATAATTTCTGTCCAAAATGAAAAGGCATGCAGTCGTACAAGGTTAGTAGCTACATTTTATGACAGATGCATGGTTTGTTTGACCCCGATTGGTGCTTATTTGACAAAGTTAGAGTCGTTCATGTGAAGACCGCCCGCATCATCGGCGTGCCATGAGGAGATCGCTCGCTGACCAAATATGGTGTCCTGTAGGATAAACTACAGCCCTAATGATATAGTGAAGTCTCATTACGTTCTAGGATCTCTGGTGAATACATACAAATGCAATTTTCACAGATTGCTTTGTTTGCAAATTGTGGGAATACAAAATCGATCGTGCATGCTATATGGACCTTTTTAGGACATGAAAATGATTTTATCTAACAAAACAACACTTCATGTTATCTCTGGGACCCTTTGGATGATAAATCAGAGCAAGATTTCAAATGCAAGTGCACATTTCACCTTCAGAGGTGAATTTATAAACCTATTGAGGTGAAAAAGTGTTTTGTTGTTCGGAGCTCTGCTCCTCGCAGTAATAGCTACTGTAAATTGGACAATGCAGCTTTATTAACAAGAATTGAAGCTTTCGGCCGACACGACACTTATATGTACCGACATTTGTTGTTTCTCTAAAATCTGCGATGGTGACACAAGGCACTGCATGATTTATAACTGTCCCTTTGACGGAGACAGTTGAGAAAGACCACAAATAAATGGAGGGTACAGTATAGCAATGGATCCTAAATCATTAGTGTCATACCCTTCTCCTATCCCTGAGGCCTTGATCAAACTACTTAGATGCTTGAATGGTGGGGTTGGTGGAAGATAAACTTAACTTTGAAAGGGTGGAGGGTAGGAAGGGGAAGCGGGGTAAAGTTCCTTTGACTCTCGGTAAAGAACTTGTAATTATTAATTCATAACCATTTACATGGGGTGCGGCAGTGAGAGACGTTGGGTCGCAATTTGTCTTCCCTCTCTCCTTTCTCTGGCTGCCTCCAGATCATTAGTTTCACTTTTCATTAGCGAAGATCAATAAGGTGGATGAGTCTCTCGTGTGAGGATACTCTGCTCCACAACCTCCCACTCTCCCTCCTCCTCTCCCCTCAGTCCTTCTCCCTTATTCTCTGGCTCTGTCATTGACTCCAGCTCCCCCTCATATTACCCATAATCCTCCACAGCAGAAGGGTATACTGAGTGGAGGGCAGAGAGAAGAGATAGAGAAGAGTGAGCAGTGATTTTACTAATGCTGCCCAATAAAGCAGAACTGGCCAAACTGAATGATAACCCAATAAAGTTTAATGAAGAACCAGTAGCCTCTCAGAATTAACACTGAAGCCAGCTGGGAGTGGTCCTTCTGTAGCTCAGTGGTCCTTCTGTAGCTCAGTTGGTAGAGCATGGCGCTTGTAACGCCAGGGTAGTGGGTTCGATCCCCGGGACCACCCATACGTAGAATGTATGCACACATGACTGTAAGTCGCTTTGGATAAAAGCGTCTGATAAATGGCATATATTATTATTATATTATATATATTAAGAAATGAAAGTAAAAACATTAGGGACTGGCAAAGTTTAGAGATGCTGTATTGTTTCTATTTGCTGTAGCATTATCTTGGTAGTTGCTGTTATGCTAATACAAAGTTGTGGCTTTTCTGGCACAATCATTGATTCAGTACACAGATTTAGTGGATTTTGAATGTTGAATGTTTTGAGGGAAGGGAGAAGCACTACATATATGACATTGTGGTTGGTTTGAGGTGGCTACTAAGTCACTGCCTGCCTCTATTGCCATTTTCTCTGTGCACATTACTGTACATTTGTCTACTGTATGCATGTATGTGTGGTGTGCATTTGTGTGTAAATGTAATCCTCACTTACCCAGCACAGTGAGTCTGGCAGGACGGGACCTCATTGCTGCCTGGATTGCCTGGCACTCAAAGACAGCGTCATCCATCAGCTCCACACGTTGGATCCGGAGGTGGTGTTCCCCTGTACTGTGGTCCCCAATCACTGTGTAACGAGGGTAGCCTGGGACACAACACATTCCCTGTCAGAACTTGGAGTCTGGTCTTTCAACCTTTATAAGCAAATTTCAATCCAACTGACATGCTATGAAATGGGCAACAATGCCTGAACATAGGCAATCAAAGGATCAATGGTGCAATATAGATTGTTGACTACTGTGTTACCTTAAACATTAGGTCATTTGCAGTGGCGTGTATTCATGGATGCCAAGGGAAGCATTAAAAATGTACCAATAAAAATAATGCTCTGTTTCATGATTTTCTTCAGTTTGTAAGACGTTGAATGTATCTCACCGGAGAACACAATCAGAGAGAGAAACAGCGCCCCAGTCTCTAAATGTGTTGGCCATCTATCTGATGCTGTCTGGTCAAAAAGAGTATGACATTGTTGATTCCCGTAGCATTGAAGGGCAAGTAATCATAAAAAAAATAATTAAATAATAGCCAATCAGCATTGAGCTAAACTGAGTGAGCTCAACCTGTGAATGAGCTCAACAACCGACTCTTTTCTCTGTATACATCAATGATGTCACTCTTGCTGCTGGTGATTCTCTGATCCACCTCTACGTAGACGACAACATTCTGTATACTTCTGGCCCTTCTTTGGACACTGTGTTTAACTAACCTCCAGGCGAGCTTCAATGCCATACAACTCCCCTTCCGTGGACTCCAACTTCTCTTCAGTGCAAGTAAAACTTAATGCATGCTCTTCAACCGATCGCTGCCTGAACCTTCCCGCACCTGCCTGCCCGTCCAGCATCACTACTCTGGACGGTTCCGACTTAGAATATGTGGACAATTATAAATACCTAGGTGTCTGGTTAGACTGTAAACTCTCCTCCAGACTCACATTAAGCATCCCCAATCCAAAATTAAATCTAGAATCGGCTTCCTATTTCGCAACAAAGCATCCCTCACTCATGCTGCCAAACAAACCCTCGCAAAACTGACTATCCTACCGATCCTTGACTTTGGCAATGTCATTTACAAAATAGCCTCCAACACTCTACTCAACAAATTGGATGTAGTCTATCACCGTGCCATCCGTTTTGTCACCAAAGCCCTGTATACTAAACACCACTGTGTATGCTCTCGTTGGCTGGCCCTCGCTTCATACTCGAAGCCAACCCCACTGGCTCCAGGTCATCCATAAGTCTTTGCTAGGTAAAGTCCCCCCTTATCTCAGCTCACTGGTCACCATAGCAGCACACACCCGTAGCACACTCTCCAGCAGGTCTATTTCACTGGTCACCCCCAAAGCCAATTCCTCCTCCGGTCAACTTTCCTTCCAGTTCTCTGCTGCCAATGACTGGAGCGAATTGCAAAAATCACTGAAGCTGGATACTCTTATCTCCCTCACTAACTTTAAGCATCAGCTGTCAGAGCAGCTCACAGATCATTGCACCTGTACATAGCCCATCTGTAAATAGCCCATCCAACTACCTCATCCCCATACTGTATTTTTTGCTCCTTTGCACCCCAGTATCTCTACTTGCACATTCATCTTCTGCAAATCTATCACACCAGTGTTTAATTGCTAAATTGTAGTTACTTCGCCACTACAGGCTATTTATTGCCTTACCTCCTTAATCTTACCTCATTTGCACACACTGTTTATAGATTTTTTTCTGTTGTGTTACTGACTGTACGTTTGTTTGTTTATTCCATGTGTAACTCTGTGTTGTTGTTTGTGTCGCACTGCTTTGCTTTATCTTGGCCAGGTCGCAGTTGTAAATTAGAACTTGTTCTCAACTTGCCTACCTGGTTAAATAAAGGTGAAATAAAACAAAATACAAATACATAAAATGGTCCTGGTGCACAAAAATAAGTGTTGAGGGAAGTCAGTTTGGATTTGGCTTCACTCCAATCACATCACATCGAGAGCCAAACGTCATTGACAGAAACAACATGAATTGTTGCATCTCGTTGTGTTGTCCTCCGGTGGCTCGCTAGCTAGCTAAAATTGTCCCTTTCCTAAATTAGCCATGGATGGAGATAGAGATTTGGACTGTGGTTTTACTTAATTCTTCGTACTGGCCAATGATTATAACGGTGATTCTGATCCAACCATAAATTTATACATTGTGCCCCTGGCCTGAGAGGATGGAAGTTCAATATGTAGCTAGCTGTAGAAGGCTGTAGAAGGCTAATTCATGTTAACAAGCTGCCATGAATGGAAGTTAGGCTAAGAGCAAGCATTTTAGCCAGGTAGCTTAGGACCAAAAAATAAAAAGCATGTACTGTATGACAGAGTCAGAGACCATTTAGTCAACATAAAAGAAAGGAGGATGTCATTGGCGTTTCTCTGCAAGTAGGGTGAGTCAACATGTTTTTTGTACTTGTACGAACACACGCACACACATACAGAAATCAGAACCATGGATAGCTGACATCATATTTAGCTTACGTTGATTGCACTAAATCGTTTTTGGTATCTTTAAGTTATCACCATATTAGGCTAAGCATAGGTGATTTGATGATGTTGAAATGTTGAAGTGTACCTATTAAGAAAATTACAGGCCTCTCTCATCTTGTTAAGTGGGAGAACTTTCACAATTGGTGGCTGACTAAATACTTTTTTGCCCCACTGTATATCATGGTGGCAAAGCATCTGGACTAACAGGTTATAGCACAACAATGCAATTTTCATAACACATAGGTTGTAATATGGCTTATTTCTTCTGGCTTTTTCTGGCCCAGTGATTTTACCCACGCACCGCAAATGCTCATTTGAGATGGGCTATTATTTTTCAAATGAGATGAGATTGGGTAGCAGGTCACTTCAATACAGTATAACTGTCTTTGAATTATTAGTGTCACCAACGTGAAAACAAATGTTCTTATTACAAGGGTTAAAAAAACACTACATGTTGAAATTAACGTTTTAACACTGGATGATAATGTTGGCAGAGTGAATTCCGTAGATGAGAATGATGATAGGGGTTGAGGAGGTTTCTGTATTCTGGAGAGCCAGTATGTTTTATTGATGATGATAGGGGTTGAGGAGGTTTCTGTATTCTGGAGAGCCAGCATGTTTTATTGATGATGATAGGGGTTGAGGAGGTTTCTGTATTCTGGAGAGCCAGTATGTTGTATTGATGATGATAGGGGTTGAGGAGGTTTCTGTATTCTGGAGAGCCAGTATGTTGTATTGATGATGATAGGGGTTAAGGAGGTTTCTGTGTTCTGGAGAGCCAGTATGTTGTATGGATGATGATAAGGGGTTGAGGAGGTTTCTGCATTCTGGAGAGCCAGTATGTTGTATTGATGATGATAGGGGTTAAGGAGGTTTCTGTGTTCTGGAGAGCCAGTATGTTGTATGGATGATGATAAGGGGTTGAGGAGGTTTCTGCATTCTGGAGAGCCAGCATGTTTTATTGATGATGATAGGGGTTGAGGAGGTTTCTGTATTCTGGAGAGCCAGTATGTTGTCTTGATGATGATAGGGGTTAAGGAGGTTTCTGCATTCTGGAGAGCCAGTATGTTGTATTGATGATGATAGAGGATTGAGGAGGTTTCTGCATTCTGGAGAGCCAGCATGTTTTATTGATGTTGATAGGGGTTGAGGAGGTTTCTGTATTCTGGAGAGCCAGTATGTTGTCTTGGTGGTGATAGGGGTTGAGGAGGTTTCTGTATTCTGGGGAGACGGTATGTTTTATTGCAATGGTGAAGAGGCACGGCTAGAGATTGAGATGTGTTTTAGCAGCACAGCGGTGTGAGATTTATAGTTTAATAATGCAGGAAGAGGTATGTCCAGGAGTCCTAACAGTTTTACAGCACAATTCAACATATGTTCCACGTTGGTTCAGCATAATTTTATTGAAATGATGTGGAAACAACGTTGATTCAACAAGTGTGTGCCCAGTGGGAGAGCTCGAAAACACTTCACTTATTGAAATTTGCATTGAGAGTGTGTCGAGGAGCGCATTTCCCCATTGAGAAAAAATAAGTCAGAAAAGGATATGTTTGATTGTGAATATTTATGGAAAACTGTACAAAGTTTCAATATGAATAACATGAACAGTTCTCTAAAGGCTGAACTCTGTCTAATTATTTGAGCAATGTGAATTAAACAAGAATCTCTGCTTGTGAAATTCTCCAAAATGTTCAGTATTTCTTGGCAGAGATTGCTTTCTCCTCCTAAGGTTCTCCTGTAATTCACTGATGACAGAACCCGATAGAGTGGAGAGTTTAAGCATAACCAGGCCAACAGTTAAACATTTTATCCAATGATGTGGTTAGTCAAACTGAACTTTATAAATCAGATGGTATTCCACTCTAACCAGCTACAATCTCTGCCAACCCCGCTGTTGGAATACTGCCAATACATGTCTGGATGAAACATCTATTCCGTTGCATCCATCAATGAGTCATGTTCTCTTCAAATATTTTTCAGTGACTTAGTATTAAAAACTGGGGATATAAAGAGGTATGTTTTAGCACATGCCACCAAATATGAATATAATACATTAGAACAAATGGACTAGGAGATACAATGGCTAGACCATGAAGTGGCCCTCATTTTCAGATATTGGAATGAGTTACAGCCGATTTAACCACTCTGTATTTCACCTACCCACATGTAGCTTTTAATCTTTAAAGGCGTCCTCATGCTTCCCAGCCGAAACAGTTCAGTAGTTTTCTCTTATCTGGAGGCAAGCCGAAGTTCAGAGTCAACACCTAAGCCTCTTTGTCGGTGATTGGTCAACAGTCGCGATTCTTCAATAAAGTCTTTGTTGTCATTCAACTAGAGATGACTCATTTTCCTGCACATTTTGTAATTGAAAAATACTGCACCAAAATCTTCGTCAGACGAAGAATTGCGCTACGCAGATCTCTTTGGCAAAAACATAAACATTTATGACAGATATACTGGCTATGGTGTCTTAAAATGGACGAACATCACTATTGCTGCTTTTTTCTCATTTTTCAAGCGGAAATCTAAACTCTTGCAACTAGGGGGCACTATTTTTATTTTTGGAAAAATAACGTTCCCAAAGTAAACCGCCTATTTCTCAGGACCAGATGCTAGAATATGCATATAATTGAGGATAGAGAGGATAGGATAGAAAACACTCTAAAGTTTCCAAAACTGTAAAAATATTGTCTGCGAGTATAACAGAACTGATATTGCAGGCGAAATCCTGAGAAAAATCCAATCAGGAAGTTACTCTTATTTTGAAACCCCTGTCTTTCTATGCATCCCTATTGCCCATTGAAAGGGATATCAACCAGATTCCTTTTTCTGTGGCTTCCCTAAGGTGTCTACAGCCTTTAGACGTAGTTTCAGGCCTTTATTTTGAAGAATGAGCGTAAACGACTACATTGCGTCAGTGGCCACCTGATGGCTCTCAGATTATATCGTAAAAGACAAAGGTAGTCATTTTTCCTCTCGCTCCTACTGAAAAGCCAATTGTCCCGGTTGAAATATTATCGAATGATATTTGAAAAACACCTTGAGGATTGATTCTAAAAAATGTTTGCCATGTTTCTGTCGATATTATGGACATAATTTGGAGAAAAAAATTGTCGTGACCGCTATTTCCGGTGGATTTCTCAACAAAAGAAGGTATTTTGGGTATAAAAATATCTTTATGGCACAAAAGGAACATTTGCTGTCTAACTGGGAGTCTCGTCAGTGAAAACATCTGAAGATCATCAAAGGTAAACGGTTAATTTGATTGCTTTTCTGATTTTCGTGACCAAGCTTCCTGCTGCTAGCTGGACATAATGCTATGCTAGGCTATCGATAAACTTACACAAACGCTTGTCTTGCTTTGGCTGTAAAGCATAATTTCAAAATCTGAGATGACGGGGTGATTAACAAAAGGCTAAGCTATGTTTCACTATATTTCACTTGTGATTTCATGAATATAAATATTTTCTAGTAATATTTTTTGACCGTTGCGCTATGCTAATTAGTGTAGTTGATGACAATTCTCCCGGATCCGGGATGGGTAGTTCCAAGAGGTTTTAAGGGAGTAGGCAAGCACTTGTTGAGTTCGGCTAGGCGCCAGCCGAACTGAGGCATGCTGATGCCTAAAGAAGGTGAGGGGTGGAAGCAGGATAGAAGAGTATATAGCATAAACATAGAACATAGGAAAACATAACAAGACCAGCATACAATGAGGTACCAAATAAACAGACAGGAGGGTGTTGGCTATGTGAGCTCTGAGTGGTTCCTTTGTTAATAGGACAGCCAGATCCTCAGATAGAGAGCGCTTTCATCTGCCCACATACCGCTTACAGTTCTGGGTCTTATTATTTACATTGGTACAAAAGCTTCCATACAGAAGAAGAAGAAGAAGGTCAAAAAGGTTACACGTCACTCTGATATTGTGTTGATTAAACTGGGCATCACTCGCTTAATAACATTAATGACCATTGGTCTTGAGTTCCATGCTGTTGTTGATGCAGTCAGTGAGTCAATGGCTCTGCTTGACTGACATCATTCTCTGAAGTTGAATGAGACTCCATTCCTGGAATATAAGCTTTGAATAAAGATCCTTCCATGTTGTGTTCAAGTATAAGGACCTGCTTAAGCACAATGCAATGGTGTGACCCTGTGTAAACTCAGGACAAATTATAAATATCTCCACAGTAAGCATTGTAAATGGTAACAGGTGATCCCATCTGCCTTATACACTACATGACCAAAAGTATGTGGACACCTGCTAGTCGAACATCTCATTCTTAAATCATTCTTAAATCTTTGACATTAACATGGAGTTGGTCCCCCCTTTGCTGCTACAACAGCCTCAAGTCTCTGGGAAGATGTTGGAACATTGCTGCGGGAACTTGTTTCCATTCAGCCACAAGAGCATTAGTGAGGTTGGGCACTGATGTTTAGCGACTAGGCCTGGCTTGCAGTCGGCATTCCAATCCCAAATATATTCCATGGGGTTGAGGTCAGGTCACTGTGCAGGCCAGTCAAGTTCTTCCAAACCGATCTCAACAAATCATTTCAGTATGTACCTCACTTTGTGCATGGGGGCATAGTCATGCTGAAACAAGAATGGGCCTTCCCCAAATGGTTTGCCGCAAAGTTAGGAGCACAGAATCGTCTAGAATGTCATTGTATTCTGGAGCATTAAGATTTTCCTTCACTGGAACTAAGGAGCCTATCCCGAACCATGAAAAACAGCCCCAGACCATTCTTCCTCCTCCACCAAACTTTACAGTTGGCACTATGCATTGGGGCAGGTAACGTTCTCCTGACATCTGCCAAACCCAGATTAGTCCATCAGACTGCAGGATGGTGAAGCGTGATTCAACACAAAACTTCTTCACAACAGTATCTCGGACCTGCTCGGTGTGTTCCTTGTTCTTCATGATGATCTCTGCGCTTTTAACGGACCTCTGAGACTATCACAGTGCAGGTGCATTTATACGGAGACTTGATTACACACAGGTGGATTGTATTTATCATCATTAGTCATTTAGGTCAACATTGGATCATTCAGAGATCCTCACTGAACTTCTGGAGAGAGTTTGCTGCACTGAAAGTAAAGGGGATGAATAATTTTGCACGTCCAATTTTTCCGTTTTTGATTTGTTAAAAAAGTTTGAAATATCCAATAAATGTCGTTCCACTTCATGATTGTGTCCCACTTGTTGTTGATTCTTCACAAAAAAATACAGTTTTATATCTTTATGTTTGAAGCCTGAAATGTGGCAAAAGGTCGCAAAGTTCAAGGGGGCCGAATACTTTCGCAAGGCACTGTATAGTGTATGTACTGTAGGCATATTGTGTTGTACTATACAACAGCATCCCACTGAGTTTCCCTGTTCATGTACATAAACAAATGACCTGGTCAATTGACTCCTCTTGCCCTCTAGCAGATTGCACATAATAAGATGTGCTGTTGTAATACAATAAATCTTGCAGAGAGTAAATTTCAAAAATACCTTTATGTAAAAAACAGTTTATTAATGGCATCTAAATGCCTTTTAAATAGACCTTAGTGGATTTAGTGACGCCGTTGTCCCATGGCATGAAACACTTTAAAAAAAAACTTTATTTAACTAGGCAAGTCAGTCATAACCGGGTTACGTTCATGTCAAACATATCATACACACAATGGCATTCTTATGTAGAGTGTAGAGCATACAACAACACTGCTTCATTCTACGGGAGGACATTTCAGGGATGTCACTGTTGTATAAGTATAACTCACATTAATCTCAATGAATCTCAAAGACAATGTTTGTTAACTAAAGCAAAACCATGTAAAATAGCCCCATTAAGTGTAATGAATCCATTAGGACAGAAATGGATTTGTCTTTATGGTGGATCAATGGCAGGGGAAGGGACGATGAATAAAGGCAGGGGAATAGTGATTTACGCTATTCAGGAAGGACACGTCTCACACTGACACCTCCAGGGATGGAAATAGGGTAGTTGGTGTTCGGAAATTGATGACCAATTAATTTGTTGTTGGGGGACAAGCCAGAGGAGCACATGTGTCAGGTAGATTCCAATAACTCTACACCTCTGTCTAGAATGTTAAGAACACTATCTGGAACATTCTAAGACTTAGCTTTTCAATCATTTCATGTGTTTCCATTCCACAAAAGCGTACACCGGTGGGCACTCTCCATGGACTGTTTTGAGATATATTCATGCCATTCATGCCAGTTATTTGGTGCAGCTTTGCATTTCTCTCTTTAATTAGAATAGAAGGCGCTTCACAAAGAGAATGAGCAGGAATTCAGGGAGCGATAGGAATCATCCTATTTTGTCCTCTGATTTATCAGACTGAACAGTGAAAGATTTCTCTCATTTTAATCACTGTTCCCCTGAATTGAAACAGGCCCAGGCAGAGCGAGCTATTGCAAACGCAGCTCCTTCTATGAATAGCAGAGTGGGTCCCATATTGAAATGCGCTGCACAATATTAGACGCCTCACACTTTTATGTATACAGCTGCTTTCTTGTGTATATAGCTGTGTATATGCCATCATTATTTATGGCCGACTGTATTGCTTGTTGACGTAGGCACAGACAATAAACAGAGTAGCCATGGTACACTTTATTTCAAAAAGTGACATTCATACTGCTCTAAGACCCTGTCCATGCTGTTGCTTTTTAATAAAGATCGCTTTCGTCCATGGCAATCTTCTCCAATTCGATGTATCTCAACAACACAGGCTGTATGGAGAGTGGCATTCAGATTCTGCCCATCTCTGAGCGTCCTGGCCCGGCCATTGATCCGCATACAGAGTGGAGTGTTGGTTCACCGTGGTGGAGACACAATGAGTTCAGTCCACAGCCTCCCTCCACATTCTCTCGCCCATGACTGTTAAACTGCTGCTGATGTGCCGTTAAGAGTCGCTCACATCCTCTCTCTCTCTCCTCATTATCATAAGTCCTTCTCCCTCTCTTCCCTCTCCTCCCGACCACTTCAAAACTGTTGGGCCATTGTTTACTGCCTTCCCCAGCCTCCCGGGGTGTGATAAGGGCCAGACCGGTGACTGGAATGGATTTATTGGGCACCGTCGTCCAGTGAGGTTTAATTAAAGAGCTCTATCGGTGAAAAGAAAGGCACACTAGAGCAGTCACTGAAGGTAAGAGGGTAGGAGACCCCAGATCTCTAGTGGAATACATATTTAATCACACGGAGCATAAGAGGTTCCGCTTTTAAAGGGCCCCGGTTGATTTTTTGCCATGACTTGAATGGCAAGTACTCTGAGAGACAGGCTAGTGATCCCTCAGTGATGGAGGAAGAGAGGTGTTTTCAGACTCATCTCCCTTACTCCCTGTTTAAGGCTGTGAATCCCAGGGATCCCATTTCTAAAGTCAATCGAATTAAAATATATTTTTCAAAATACTGCTGATTTTCCAAGCTATATGGATTTACTCTCTCAAGAGGTCGGAAGTTAAAAGGTTGTAAATATTTATTTGGAAGAATAGATAGTCATAGCGTATCATGAATATGGATCAGGCGCCAGCGTCAAGTGGAGAGGCTGCAGGTTACTAAAATGACAGTGCAGCAGTAAGTGGTACTTAAAATTAAACAATTAAGGTAATAATACAAGAGGCCCGATTTCATTTGGATTGTGAGTTACTCTTCTAAAACCAATTTACTAGCTAAAAGTACTTGAAATGTGACCCCTGGCTATATTGATTTCACATTTAATGTTGATTTTGGGGCTTCTTTGCTCAACACAAACTGTTATTGAATTAGGTTTATCTTTCTATTAGATACTAAAGGGGCCTCATTTTTCTGGTAGTGCTAAAGTGAATACAACTGTCTGGGTTATTTCACTGCATATATTATTGGACCCTAGATATTTGGGGTGGACAATGGAGTGTGGTAATTAAATCTTCAATTCCATTTCCACTGCGTTTTGGACCCCTTTTAAACACTGTGTTAGCGCTACAGGGTTGTACCATTGGATGATGTCTTCTGCATCTGCTGATACCAACCATTAGCACAGTATGTGTGATTAACGGGACCTGAGTTAGAGTGGTGTTTGTGAGACAAGGGCGGATCCCAAAGGGGTCCTTCTCACAACAATGTCTGTAGAATTCGAATGGTTTGAGCTACACACTATTATGCTGAGACTCTCACGAACATTGTACATGGAATCTGTTTTGTTCTATGACGCTCAGGGGTTCTCCTACATAGAGAGGTTTTTCTACAAAGAGATCATAAGAAATCCCATATTGTCTATAATACTGTAAGCTCACATAGTTGCTGTCACAAACTTTAAACTCCACACAGTTGTCACTTACTAATTGGATATTCATTTCGCACTGAGTAAACAATTTCTGTACTTACAGCATTATTATGATTACATTTTCTATCATGGTTTTGTTCATTTGTTTATTGACATTTGTCAATACATCTCATGCATGTAACTGTTATTGTCAAATTTTACTTCATGTTTGACTTGCAAACACTTCAATGTTAGGCTAAATATGAAGGCAGAGCATGCAGATTAATGAAAGTAGTGAATTTCAGCTTCTTGTGTTGTGGTTACAATGAAGTTAACACCACATTTAATGCACAGTGCTGCATTATTATAGGATTGTGCTGTATGCTTATCTACCTGCAGTGACATTTCTATTACGATGAGAAAGAAGACTTAAGCTTTCAAAAGATGAAAAGCAGTGAAGGTAGAAGTCTAACATTGACAGATATATGACAGCGAGTAAGTAATATTACTGGCGTGTAAGCGATTGGAAATGGGATTCCGAAACAGACACATGACAGAAGGAGATTGACCTTACCTGATAGGTCTCTGCCAACGCCTAGAGCCAGGCCATCTTTGATCCAAAGGACAACACCATGGTAGCCAGGAATGGAGCAGGGCAGGGTGACGGGCTGACCGGCCACCACCACCAGGTCCTGGGGTTGCTGGGAGAACATGGCCTGGACCCCTGGAGAAACACACAGAAAGATAGATGAACAGTCAGATACTATGATCCAGTTCTATAAGACATTCAAAGACATCACCTTCAAAACACCTAACCAAAAAAGGACTGGTGGAAGCACCTAACTCAAACAGACTGGCACAAACACCTAACCCAAACAGACTCGCACAAACACCTAACCCAAACTGACTGGCACAAACACCTAACCCATACAGACTGGCACAAACACCTAACCCATACAGACTGGCACAAACACCTAACCCAAACAGACTGGTGCAAACACCAAACCTAACAAAAAATCTAACACAAAAGGACTGTTGCAAACACCAAACACCTAACCCAAACAGACTGGTGCAAACACCTAATCCATACAGACTGGCACAAACACCTAACCCATACAGACTGGCACAAACACCTAACCCAAACAGACTGGTGCAAACACCTAATCCATACAGACTGGCACAAACACCTAACCCATACAGACTGGCACAAACACCTAACCCAAAAGGACTGTTGCAAACACCAAACCCCTAACCCAACAAGATAGGTGCATTAGAGTTGTTCCACTTTGCTGAAACTCTACTCAGAAAAGCAATCTTCATTTACATAGGATTTCACACATGCAGATTGGCTGCTCGCATGACACACACTCGAAATCACAGCCCTGTCTGCTAACACCACATCTCTGGCAGACATTCCCTCACACTCACATTAATGTACTTCATCCATTCCCTTTATTAGACGCATGGTGCTACCAGAGCTCAGGCAGAAAGTGCGGTGTGACGGACCCCATTAGGGGTAGGGAGGGGGTGGTGGGGTGGACAGGGGGTACTGGAGGTGCAGTCGGGGAATGGCACTTAGTGAGAAGTGTCACTGACATGCAGAGTGTTGGTGAGCATGTTGAGGCTCGGATATCTTTGAAGCTATCTCCCTCTGAGTCCACCTGAACAGCAGCCCTCCATCCCCTTCTCCTTGGCATCCTACCACACTGTAGCACAAAGACCATTGGGTAATTGGAAGGTCTTCTGAGAGGAATAGCAGGGAGAAAAAAAGCCTTTTTAAGTCAGCCTGTCATCTGGGCCATAGTTCTTGCCTGCTTGCGTCTCGCTGTCATCATCTGAAGCTGGGGTTGGCTGAGAAGTTAGCCTCTCCAGCACATTGTGTTTACCAGGAGGTAAAGCCCGGTGTTCGGCATACTATAATGTAAAGACAGGCAATGCATCTTGGGATGGGGGGGAATAAGGAAGGAATCTTGACTGAGGGTAACAAGTGACATGTGGTCTCAGATCAATAAGACGGACTCTCGTTGATTTCTCTCCGTTCTTTTTATCTTATTTTTTAAAACTTTCAAGTGAAATTGTTGTGCAAAGCTTAGGATGGCCTTGGCTTTCCCTCTTATGTACACACAAAAAACCCAATCCACACACAAACAAAGAAAATAACGAAGAGATACTGTATGTGTTTCCCCCCTGATAATTCTGTTGCAATGTGTCCAAGGGGAATAAAAGTGGCAGATAGGAGAGGAAAGGTAACGGATTGCAATAATAGCAATAACAACAAACATAGTAAATGATGTTCCTGTCTTTAATGCACCTCTATCTACACAAAATATTGGAATTGTTTACAATAATCCTGTTCTTTCATGCTTTGGGTTGTTGTTTTCCTATTTTCTGATAGCAATTACAGAGAAAACATTAACACAAAGCAGAGAGAGGGACAATAATAGATGATAGAAATATAAACACAATGTCTTTACATCAGTGTAAGTATTACATTAGTAAACACATCAGTCATATTTAGTCCTGTGACCGATGCAACATGACTGACAGCTAGTTAAAAGGTAAACACAAGTCTCCATGTTGATTTATACAAATTCTCCCCCACTGTATGCCGCATCTCGTGCATGCGCCCTCATTATTATAAATCAACATCTGAAAAAATGAGCTGAGAATCTGTAAGCATACAGTATACTGGGCTATTCATCTTTGGGAACACGACGGGCCTCTCTGGCATGTTTTCCTGTGACGTTTTTGTTGTGTTGGCCTTGGGTATACTACCCAGACAGCCTTGTTCCGACTCCCCTAGGAGGGGTATATCTTGGCTGCACGCAGTGAACCAGTCAGTGCTCAGACACATAGTAGGGGAGACGGCAGCTTGTGAAATCTCTTGGCATGTGAGAGAAGAAGAGAATGCAAGAAAATTAGCTTCTTTTCCGCTCTCTATCCTCGCAGTCAGGATTGCTATTATCAACCACTTCAACCTGTGCTGTAATTGATTTAATGTCGGGGGCGTCTCCGCCTTGGCAGCACTAATACCCCCATACCTTCTCCATCTTCTAACCCGCTGTTCAAATCCCTTCTCCCCACCCCGTCAAAATCCTTCCCGTCATTGTAACAAATTAGACAGATTAGGATGATTTTCTCAGAGGTTGTCACAGCCTCCCTTCCTCCTGCATCAGGTCTTCAACTCACCAGTAATTATTATTATTCACAGCCTAGGATGATTATTTTAATTACTACTAACATCTAATTAAAATGGTAATGAAAAATAATTCAATGCCTAAAAACTCCTGCCAAAAAAACATGCTAACCTAAATATTCCCTTCTGGAGATACTCTGTTTCAAGACAGTAGCTTGGTTTCCATCCAATTGGCAACAGATTTTCAAGTTAATATTCTAAAATCTGCATAAAGGAAATATGCACACTACACACATTATGCACAAATTCCAGGTTCACTAGGTGAATAGAGACTAGATCAAACAATGCCAAAGCTATTGTTAACCCCCCAGTATTCATAAACCACCCCCTTAGTTGATGAAAGAGCCATTCTCCACAGACATAAATGCGGGAGCACAGAGGTTTCTCAAGAGTACAGCCTCTCATAGACCCATACAGACGTAGGAGGGCTGCAGAAGTCTGTGGTAGAGAGAGAGAGAGGGGGAGAGAGAAGCTGGGAGATTAAGAGGTGCCCACCCACAGAGAAAAACAAGGTACACCTGGTGTGGCCACCTGACCAGCAAAATGGAGATCTGCTTCATTCACGTAAAAAGGCTATCTATGGCAGTCCACATAGGTAGGTCACCAGAGGAGCACTGAGAACAGGGTAGGGGTGGGGGTTAGGGAGGATGGGGGGGATGGGGGAGCAGAGTAAGCCCATTTAATACTGGAGGTCCTTCAGCAGTGTCGGTGAAGTCACAGCCCTGTGCGTCGTACAAGGCTCTGTCGCATCTGCCAGCTTTCGGCTCCGTTGGACAGCAGGGCGGCTTTAGCGGAGCCCCCTCATTTACCTCCCCCCTTTCCTCGCTGGGCCAGCTGCAGGGGCAGCCGAGCATGACGTGCAGTGGAGTGGAGACAACAGATTCCTCTCCTCCTCTCCTCCTCCTCTCCCCATGCAGAAGAATGGTGGGTCGATAACACCAGATGATCAAAAATGAGGAGTGAGAGACAAAAAAAACTAAAGTGGAGCAAGAAAAACCCAGCCGATTTTATAATAACAAATAGACAGTGAATGAAAAAAATGGTGGGGTTTTGGAGGTGCTGGTAGCTGGAGAGAATGCTGATTTCAGTGAGGCTCAGGTGCTGGAGGAGACAGAAGAGAGCAGAGATCCCTCTTAATAACGCTTTATTAACTTCTGCTAATGGAGGAAGATGAGAATGAGCCTTGTGATATGTCTAGACAAAGCAATATGCTGAGATAAATGGGGCCTGATTAGAGGGGTCAGGTGTGTGTGTGTGTGTATGTGTGTAGGAATGTGGTGGCATTTGTAGAGATAGTGTAGACACCAGGTGACGATCTCTGACAACAACCTGAAGGAGGGAGGTAGGGAGGCTTCCCCACCTAGCAACACCTCCTGAAGCTTAAACCTCTCACCCGTTTTCACAAAGAAATTATATAAAAAAAGCGCTGACCAGTTAAGTCTCAATTTTTCTGTGAATGGGAGGTATGTTTCTCTCAGATGGAGATATCAGAGTGCCACTACATGATACCTTGGCGCGTCTCTGTCCGCAGCAATAGAATAAATGGGGTCTATCGTTTGTTGTTTTTCAAGTAGGGCCATATAGTACATGAATACTTCTCACCATTGACCCATCAGCCTCCCGACCTCTGCTCAACCCCTGAGTGAACTTGCAGCTGCATCTCTCCCTATTTAACTAACACAAATCACTGCTCATTCACACAATGCCTTTTGATTGAACTCTGTGGGTCAATTGATTAATTAAAGGCGGCAGACCTATGATTGGGAATGAAGGGCTGAGGGTTCTGGAGGAAGCAGGCTGTTAGAGGCGCTGAGCAGGGCCACATAATGCCTGTATGAGTACATTGCCTTCACCTAATGTTTACATTTCACTTCAGATCATTTGTTTACAGTTGGATGGTGATTGCGTTTCCACACACTACACACACTTCACCCAGCGCTAACGGCCTCGCTGCGGGCCCCAATCTCACCGCTGTCTGCCAATCAGACCTAGAAATTACCATTAGAGCCACACATCCAGTCCACTTGAGATTACTAATCAGAGCGGCGGCCGCCCAACGCCTGTCATGCCGTCCGCGTTGCCTGAAGCTCAGCTACGGATCATAAGCAGGGACTATTATCCCCCTGGTCTTCACATTTCCTCAGCCCTGAGAGAGCTAGGGAGAAGGTGGAATGTACAATAGGGAAGTTGTTTGCAAGGTAGTTTTGTGACAACTTTGGCCGAGCGCATGGTATGGCTTCCCTGACGGCTACATTGGCATGGATATGCCAATCACCTGCCCCTCCTAACATCCCTCCCTATACCTCCTCTCCCACCCACTGGGCATGCTGTGTCGGTGTATTCATTTGCTGGGGCAGCTCCGTCTCCTAATCCTGTGCCTGTTTTCCATGGGGACTGTCTCCCGAGCCCAGCTACCTCTAATGAGAGTGTGAAATTAATGAATAAATCCCATCATTATTGTGTTTTCCTTTTCAACATCCAAGGCAACCTCAGTCATGTTAGAATCACCATCCACTCAGCTAGTGGGCCCCCACAGTTCCATTTCCTCCTGCCCAAAGATGAAAAGTCCCCCACTGAAGATAGGATAGGAAAATTATCTAATCGCAGCGACAGGCTTTAAATTTACCTGTGCCGAGGCGATGTGAGTTATTTGAGGACACAATAATGGGTAAAAGGACTCCAGCAGTTCTCCACTAATCCAAGCCTGAGGACCAAAGTAAACACAAACCCCAGCTATATGGATTACTGTATCTAAGCCCATCTCTCTCTAATTGAATTCTGCCTATTGGGCCTAACCTGATGTCTGGATCAATCTGAGCTCCCCACCTCTCTGCCTATATCTCCATAGACAAATGTTTATCTACAGCTCATCCTTCCGGCTTATCACCCAATATATCGCTTTGGCTCCCTAATTCTCCTAACTCAATCACCAACAAGGCACATCTTAAAACTGTGTATCCATATGTGCGATGTGTAGATTCCACAAAAAAGAAAGACACCAGAGAATGTGGACCAGCAGGTCAGGGAGGTCAGTGGATGAAGGTACATTTTAAACTGGACCAACAAGTGTTAAAAATCCAGGATTAAAATAACTGCTTTCAGAAGGGCAGACAGCACTAACAGTTTTATAATAAAGATAAAAAAACGTTATTTAATGAGGCAAGTCAGTTCAGAATATATTCTTGACGACCTACCCTGGCCAAACCCGGACAACTCTGGGCCAATTGTGCGCCACCCTATGGGCCTCCCAATCACAGACGGATGTGATGGGACTGTAGTGACGCCTCTTGCACTGAGATGCAGTGCCTTAGACCGCTGCACCACTCGGGAGCCCGAATGCAGTCTTACTTTAAAAATGAATCTTCCTTTGCTGGGAATATGATACAAAATGGCATAAATATGACAGCACTTCCACGTCATTGGATTTTTGCACATTGATAACATCTAATCGGAATACAGACGTTCCCTGCAGGAAGTTTTTGTTTCAAGAGTCCCCACAGTAGCATCAAGTCAGGATTTCTGATTCATGTATTTCAGTGTATTCACTTCTGGGTTTTATGGGAATAGGATAACAAGAATACTAAATGAATTAATTGAATGTGATTCCCAACTGTAAACAATGTCTGTACTACATCTGTCTCTGCTGAGGGAGTCATAAACGTCATACATTAGTAAATGATCTTTGAAGCCATACTAGACTACACCATACACACAGCACTCTCAATTCTATGTAATTTCTCCTCAAATGGCTTTGTTCCAACTCAAACCCCGATCATTTGGACTTGCCTCCAACTTATTAGAGTAAAATGCCACATTGTGATTGACAGCAGAAATGTACAATGCATCCCCCTCCATCTCGCCGCCAGTTGTCCTTCCTCCTGGAGACAGAGACACATGCTCTTGCCCTTCATCGCCACACGCTGATCAGTCACACACTAACCACTCCACCACTCCCTCTCCGACTGACAGTGCCGGGGCCATGATTGACGCATTTAATTATCTGGAGCGCAATCACTAATTCGACTACCTCACAGAACCGTGCTGTGAGGTGCATCAATTAATTAGTAGGGCATAAAGCAGAAAGCCACAGTGCATAATACTCAAAGTCGTGGCATTTTCCTGAGTTTCTTTCATTAGGTATGAGGATAAGCTAGCTAGTTGCTTCGCTATACTGACTCCATGCACTACTTATCAATCTCCTTTGTTTCTACCATTACTTCTAGACTGGACTATGGGGACTAAGTGGCTGACAGGAAGTGAGGTGAGGCTGGACAATTATGAGGATGTGATGCATGAAGCGTTTGACTAACTTTAACTACAGCAAGGTGAGGCCACGGCTGAGGCCCTACACCTCATCTATCTCCATTGTGCTAAACACAAATCAGATGGAAAAATAAGGGTCTTCTGGGGAGCACTGTTGGCACTGAAATCACGCCATATAGTCATCCCCTTTTGAGATAGCTAACATACTGTATGATATTCCCTGGGACCCCACAAAAGACTAAAATGGACGAGTTAGAGATTTAATGGATTCCTTTGCTATGATATACTTATCTTTATGACATCATACTGGGACCTGATTACATGTTGTCATGTTCTGAAGGTCAACTTCAAATCAATGGTCATTATAATCTTATCTATTATGATATTATAATAATTAATGACATAGGAAAATAGTACTGAGGAGATTGCGGGTCACCACGCCAGTCAGTCCCATATTAACTTTTCAATTATTTATCATTAATTGACTTCTTAATAGAGCTTAATATGCCAATTATAAGGTCACTTTCCTGATGTTTGGTCACCTTGATATTTCATTGCATTCGAACACACACACAGATGTACACACAAGTATCGTAATATGAGCTTGGTTCTATAGTCATTTTTGTTGCCATTTTGTTATTCACAAAGCCTTGTTCTGTTCGATGTTCTCTACCTACAGTATATAGTACTCTAAATATCCCAATGCATGTTGTTAAGTTCAAAAGAACACAAGAAACAAAATTGCTTACACCATTCAAACCAATGAGGGTTTGGAAATGAAAAGTACATTTTGTCAGAATCATCTTTTAGCAGATAGAACCTTATAGTCCAAGCTCTCGTGGTAGATAATAGCCTTTAAATTATGTTTGCTTGAAAGCAAGATAAGACACTTTGCTATTCTTCATTTTTTTATCTTCTGAAATATTCTGGATCTCTTCAGAGGGATTCTTTGAGCACAGAATGTCTGAAGCAGTCTGACTAACTGACACTTCAAATGAAAGGGCCTGGAGATGGACAAATGGTTAGCTTGCCAGCCAAGAATAACTCACTTTTGATATGCAGATGTAAATTAACTGGTATTACACCTGAAGCCTATGCACTGAAAGGCTTTAAGTGAGCTGTTCAGAAAATCAAATTCATTCGAATTGCTTTTGTCTCTATCCCAGTTACTGACAATTACATTTGATGTAGAACAAGCATTTTGAAAGTCCATTAGAAATTAGGGTGATCATCATGGAACATTGTTTTTCGCGGCAACCAGGAAAGAATCCACGTCTTCATGAAAAAGCTACAATTCTATGTATTAGTGATGATGGGCCAAAACGATGAAGTTCGAAGTTAGATTTTTTATAGATTCAGACTAGGTTCAGACCAGCCTCAAGTTTTTTCTCTTCTCTCCTGCCTGAATAATTATATGAATTGTCTGAGCTGCACATTACATCATGTATTGGCTTTTCTGGATACTTCATCAATGTGGACAAAACTGAATCCCTCAGCCACAGCTTGCAAAGATATAGCAATAGTTAGCAATAATGAACATTTCATAAAGTGGCTGTGGAATCCATTAGATGAGGCATTGCATTGATGTCTTTATCTTCCCTCAGAATGTACGAACCCATTTTCCTCACCCGGCCACTGCTAAAACAAATAAGCCAACATATCCACCAGGCCCTCTCTGCCATGTGATGGCTGCTGTTCTTATGAAGATTTGTCTCTGAGACTGTAAATACATGGAGCAGGAAAGATAAACACTGCAGCCGCGGGAAACCTGTGTATTTATGCCCGCTCTCGCCCTGCTCGTTAGTGGAACAGGACAGTTGCTGAGGCACAATCAAGACGGATTGCTTCCAATGATGAGTTCAAAAAATTACAAATGGCAACGAGAGACAGCCTCATAGACACACTCTCTATCATCAGCCACAGGCGCAGAAAGAAAAAATATTGTTTCTACGGAATACAGACATTCGAGTATCTAGTGCCAGAAACCTTTATTAAATCTTTCTGGCCTGCATCTTTCTTTCAGTTGGCATAAAATCAAGTCAAAAGAGCTTTAAGGCTTCAAAAGTTAAAGAACGGATTCTTAAGTTATGTTCTGTCCTAAGTTAATTCTGTTTCCACATTTTTATAATAGACAGGAAGGAGGGCTAATGGAAATGGCTAGCCAGACAGCCTTTTGAGTTTTTAAGTGTTCAAATGTAGTAGAGATAAATATAAAGTTGGCCTATCATATTTTATTAGGGCTTTTTGCTGTAAACAATGGGACTAATCTGACCAGCGATTGTGATTACTGTCATGGATAAAGATAGTACCATGGGCTTGTTTCCAAGGTAACTCCAGTTGAACAGACATAACAGTTCACTTAGCATAGAATGCAATGTAACACAGCAGTCTCTCAGGACGTGTATTGATTGAAAACCCAGAGGCTATCTTTGCAAACTTTACTTCTTTAAAAAAAAAATTTTTTTAGAAGCTTTGAGTTTTTCATAATGACAAGTAAAAACATAAAAGAGATGGTAATGAAAAATGGGGAGAAGGAGTGTGAAGATCAGATGTGTCTGATTGAAATAGAAGGGCCCCTTCTGTTTCCCCAGCATTGCAATTATGTTCTCTCTCTATGAACTTCCTCCCTGGCTCTTCAGGCCTCTCCATCACACAGTGCAATGGGGCGGCAGGGTAGCCTAGTGGTTAGAGCGTTGGACTAGTAACCGGAAGGTTGCAAGTTCAAATCCCTGAGCTGACAAGGTACAAATCTGTCATTCTCCTGAACAGGCAGTTAACCCACTGTTCCTAGGCCATCATTGTAAATATGAATTTGTTCTTAACTGACTTAGGTAAAAATAATAAAAGGTGTAATGGCAAGGCTTCAAGGAGATATCACAATGGGGTTGTAGCTGAGACATTAAGACCAAGCACTTTCTTTGAATAGTTGTGTAGTGAAACTCTTGATGGACCTTGAAATGTCCAGTCACAATGTGCTTTTATTGGGATTGATCAGATTCATTATTGAGAGATGAGATCTTTGGCCAGCCTCGGTTGAGTTGCTTGATGGATGTGCTATAGAGAGGGCCTTCCTTCAATGGACACATCATACATTTAAAGGGAGAGTCCAATTTTCCATTACATGCTGTGTCACAACAGGTCGAGAGCCACACAGCCCTTTGTCAAGCCATAGCTCATATTTTGTGGGTTGATGAGATAAAAGATACGGCTTTCATGGCATATTGGGTTCAAGGCATTGAGCGACTATCTCCTTTTTGACAAAAATTAAATCGAAAGACAGATGAAGTGTTTTGAAATAAGCCCAAAGGCATAACTGCTGTGTCATGAAAGGTGAGGAAATGTGTACAATTCACGTTCAGGGTCTAATAAATAGAGATAACCTAACCAAGTTAACATATGTATGTCAAGTTCTGAACTATATGCAGTGATATTTGATCAGCCTACTAAAGCTGTCAACCCCAGTATTGTAAAGAGAATGAAATATTATCAGCATCACACATTCTTCTGTGTGGAAGGCGTTTCTTTCCTACTAAATGTATCTTGGAGCACATGCAACACCTTGTCTACAGGGAGTTTGTTTTGAAGATGTCTTCACCCTGAAAAGTGTTTTGTGAATCTTATTACTGAGAAATATAGAGATGACAAAGTCAGCGAGCTTACGTAGAGGGTGCAAATCCCCAAACACTTAAACTGGATGAGGACACTAATTTGTCAGCTTTATTTAATTGTTACAGTAGACAGGAAAAGGTATACTGGGAAATTGGGAGTTTGTGATAAATGGTGTAAGCAATTAAATGTAAGCGTTGATGATGGCTCTTTAGTTCAGCTTTATAATGCTAGCAGTGCTCAACATACTAAGTTGTCCCATAAGTGGTCTCTCCCTTCTCGACTTGTATTGTTCTACAATGTGTCCTTCCTTTGCCGACTTGCTGTGTCCAAAATAACAATGGGAATAAAGTATTGCTGTATTTTCTGCTGCTTCACAGTTGGGCCTGGTTTGTCCCAATGACAATTAAAAAGTTGGCCTTGCCAAATGTAATTGATTGACACCATTCTCATTTAGCCACAATTGAGTATTGTTTGAGAAGTGCAACACAGAAGCGCAAATGCAGCTCAAGTTGTTGAACGTTTTCTACAGCATGCTGTTGATGTGTCAAATTCTTCAAGGTTTTTCTCTCAAACCCAACATAAAAAAGTGCATTAATTTCTCCGTGGGAGAAAAAGTGTTCTATATCAGATGCTGGGTTCAGTCTGCCTAGTGTTTGGCTGATTGAACAAGAGTGGAGGGTGTAGGAGAGAGAGAGAAATGTATCCTCAGCGACTTTGATTCCTTCGATTGATTCTCCTGCTGCAAGTACAAAAGACTAAAACACAGCCCAAGGCCGCCAGCCAGGAAGGAGGGAGAAAGAATAGGGGGAGGTAAAAAAATCATAGAGCAACTTTACAAATCAAAATACATTTTTGACTCTTTTTAGGAACAAAGCCGGCTGGAGATGGCTCAAGTTAATACATCTCCTGTTCAGTGTGTGATCAGCCAGGGGGTCAGGTCCATTAAAGCACATCTGAGGAATTCTGAAAGGTTCCTGGGTGGCTCTACAGGGGTCTGCTATAATGAATTATTGTCTGAGAGGAAAAAGCAAGAGAGAGCACCACAACTCATATATTGCTGGTGAAATAAGACTGCTAATGCTTCCATGCTCCAAGAGAAATGTGATTCCAATCCTGGCCTAGACTCCTCATGGATGGCATCAGAAGTTGGAAAGCTAAGCGGGAATAACTGACAGATAGTTACATGGCAAGGAGATGAGATGGATAGGAGGGTTGATGAGACATGGGTGGGCGTAAGGTAAACCGTTCAAACGTATGCTCCCAGCCAGAGCCAGGTGTACTATAGTGAAGGCCATGGTGATTACATCACTGTTGTCACCAAGGCTCCTAATTGTCTACGCAGGAAGAATCTCTCCCCATAGATGGCCTTTCCCTCACACTACCAGAGGAGAATCTAAGAATCTATGGCAAGAAGATTGATCAATACAATGCCATGCAGTCTAAACATAATGTTTTATCATGAAGGCAGCAGTAATGTGGCTTATGTTATTGTTTATAGTTTTCCGAATATCATGTTATTGGAAATGGTATTACCAAGCAAAGGTTAAAAATGATCCTCTGGCAATGGGATACGGGACTCATTAAAATAGATGCTTGTACTGTTGACGCTTTCTCTCGCTCATAAAAAGCCCATTTAATGCCCTCCAGACAGCGGATACATCCATTTTCCTCTTCTTCCCCCATCTCTGCTGCTCCCTTAGCGAGGACCTCGTCTCATTTTTATCCGCTGGCCGCCGTGACATTGAGAAAGGCCCCTAATCAAAACATTTGTCTTTCTTTCAACCGACGCTCAGATAGGTGAATGAGAGCTGACACCAGAGGGAGACGTATTTGTCCCAATCAGTGGCCGCCACAGTGTCACCACCAGGCGAGTGTTCTGTGTCGGCGGGATAGTGATGAATCCGCCACTTAGCCTTGATTTGGGGGAGCTGCTCGCCACAGCAAAACTGCCAGGTTAAATCAAAACAACGACAACAGCGCTGCCATAGCCATTACCACTAAGAAGCCATCCCACCACCATCACCATGAACTCTGACATAATGATCCCATGCTTATTTATTGTCATATAAGCTGTGATTAGGATTTGGATATTGTGACAAATAATGACAAATCATTTGTTTCTTTGTTTTGCTTAGTTTTTCTCTGTGTGTGTGTGCGTGTGTGTGTGTAGCCACCACCAGGTTACAACAGCCTGCAGTCCCTTTTGTTTTCTCCCAATACGTAGCATTGTGTGGCATTAAGTTAAGTACAGAGTTCCATCTCACAGCTGTCACTGGACATCACCAAATGGACCACATTACATGGTTTTATCCTTTAAGACGGTATGTTGCCACATTTGTTTTGTCAGAGCAGCCTAGCACTAAGTGCAACTGCTCTCCAATCTAGTCGTGATGCATTTGTAACGCTTCACTCTTCCCCTGCCAGTAGGAAATAGACTTCGTATGGCAGAGACAGACACACAGAGAGAGGGTTCTGGGTCAGAGTTCAACTACATCGTCCCGATGGGGACAATGTTTGTGTAACCATTAGAGCTCTCTTATCTCAACTCAAGTCTGGGGGTTGAGGACTCGTAGCACATAAAGAATGCAAGTGATGGAAGTGTCGCTAATGTACTTCTTTGACTTGAGCAGCATCCATCTCCCAACACTATCTGTAGCATTAGAGAGGAAAGCCTTTGTGAGACTGGAGATGAGAGGCAGACTGCAGGTAGCAACCTGTCAGAGACAGGGCTGTTATTACAGGACGAGGGGGGGAGGAGGCTTTATCATAAGATGTGTATGAGGCTGCTGACATGAGATAGCATCCTGAGTCAAAGCGGCCTTACACCACACCTTCGCTAAAAGGAATCCATTGAGTTCGTAATGAAGAGATCCATTTCAGTCCTGGGCGCTATAACACATGGCTAAAGAAAGTCATTATCCCTCAAGTGCACACTTCACCATAAGTGTATATAAGGTAAAAATAATTGAATGTGGACCTCCTTCGTCTGTCTTTGAATCCTTCCCTGACAGCATTGTATTAATGTTTTACTGAAAATGGGGGAAGGTGGGTTAAGATCCAGGAAGCCCTTTTGAATTTTTTTTACATACAGTATATCCTATTACTGAAAAAAAGACAAGATTATGGACTTTCCTTGAATGTCTGGACATGGTCTAGCATTTCTGTGCTACAGAGGAGGGGATGTGGGCTAAAGGTTATAGAATGAGATGACCTGTCAATGTGTCACGGCTGTCGTTGGAAGTAGACCAAAGTGCAGCATGGTGAGCGTACATTTTCTTTATTTTTAAAATGTCACAAACAAAACAAGTGCCATAAACAAAGTTAACTACCTACACTGAAAGGAGGGAAAAAGGGCTACCTAAGTATGATTCCCAATCAGAGACAACGATAGACAGCTGTCCCTGATTGAGAACCATACCCAGCCAACACATAGAAACACAAATCATAGAAATAAAGGACATAGAATGCCCACCCAAATCACACCCTGACCAAACCAAAAAGAGACATAAAAAAGGCTCTCTAAGGTCAGGGCGTGACACAATGACAGAGAGTTCTGTCTCAGAGAGGACCAGACAGGGTTGGCAATTTCTGGCAACTCCCTGGATGTCTTCTTCAAATGGGTTTTTACAGAAGTGCATATCCATGCCCAAATGGGACCAAACACATCTCAATTTGGATGTGCTATCATGCTGCTACCTTGTACACGACACCATTTTCAGGAAAATCACTCAATCAAAACAGAATTAGCTTTTCAATGTAACGACTTTACAGCAATTGCGAGGACATAAATCACACCTGCCTTCAAATAAATAAATGGGAATTCAACATATAAAACATATTATATAAAAGAGGGAGCTTGCAGAAAACGAAGCCATTTATATTTTATGTCCTTTACAGTACATTAACAAATTCCATTAAGTGCACAGCTGTGCCTTATTCTGTGGGCACAGCATTTAGGCAGTGACGTAAACGAGAGGGTAAAGGTTTGCCAGAGACTCTGTGTGCAAATAGCCCCAGAATGCATCAGTATTAATCAGACGTGAAATAAATCAATGGAAATGCTCCTCTTTATTCTTGCATTTTTCACCTGAGAGATGCGTGCTTATCCTACCAGTTATCCTACCAGTTATCCTACCAGTTATTCTACCAGTTATCCTACCAGTTATCCTACCAGTTATCCTACCAGTTATTCTACCAGTTATCCTACCAGTTATTCTACCAGTTATCCTACCAGTTATCCTACCAGTTATTCTACCAGTTATCCTACCAGTTATTCTACCAGTTATCCTACCAGTTATCCTACCAGTTAACCTACCAGTTATTCTACCAGTTATCCTACCAGTTATCCTACCAGTTATCCTACCAGTTCTAGGGTGATCTTCAAAACACTGTTTATCAAACTACTGTGTTTCAGTGAAGGAGAAAACAAATTATGCAATAGCTGGATTCAGTGAGAGAGCCAAATGTCACCATTTTGCTAGGTGAAGGTGTTGCTCTTAAGTCAAACCCACCCTAAAAATATTTTGTTCTCAACATAAAAGTTATTTTCTTTATAAATAAAAACATCCCACTAGTATACTGTTGGAAGTGGAATCTGCACTATAGATAACACTTTTCAAAAAAGGCAGGGACCTGTATCTCACAGCACATCTCAATCTCCAGTCATTTCAAAGGTACTACATCACCCACACTACTCCACCCTGACTGCATGAGCCTTGGGGGCATCTGGAGACTGACGATGGTGTTAAGACTGGGCATTGTCTGGATAATAGTGAACAGAGAGAGCCAGTCCTCTGAGGAGTGCTAGAGGTTTGATGTCGTAGCTCAGGGGAGTCTTCTCCCAAGTTACCCTCACTCACTCTGGGCTGCAGGCCTTCCCTCTGGGGCCCATGTCAGATCCCCATCCACAACTGGTGCATTGGAGTGTGAAGCCACAGGACAGCCTTTTTGCACGGTTCCCCACCTTATGACTTCAACTCCCCACCTCTTGAAAGTTCTGTTGCCGGAAGCGTTGCCTGGGGCAATAATTCAGCTCCTGAAAGTCAGAGAGTTTTGAAACCCATCTACAGCATCTTACTCTTCCCCTTGCTAATCTGATGTCTCCTTCATACTCCTGTCAATCCCAACATGTCATGTATTTTAGACATGCTCCTGCGAATCAACACGCATGGCATGAGCTCACTGACTCACACACACAGCTTCCAACAAAGGTAAACTTTAGCTTTGTCGGGTCCTGTCTGACTAATGGTATTGAAGTGATTATACACTGGGGTACTTCCCCGACCAGCTGTGACAGTGGTAGCCCGGGCACCGCAGGACCCAAAGCAGAGTTCAGACACTGCTTGTGCACCACTTTCTACCTCAGTGGGCTTGGGAGGTTCCCTAACTGTTTCATACAGAGTTAACAAGTGATAATTAACTGTGTACCTAACAATGGTTTAATGTCTGTGTGACCAAATGGGCCCACGGTTCCAGTCTCATTAACACTGCAGAAGGAGGATGGTCCCTGGTGAAGAATCCTGCTCGACATAGATCGTCTTGGACTTGATGAGGGTAGGAAAAGGCCAGAAGTGAACAGTGAAGTGGGAAAATGTTCAACAATGGCCTTGTCTCTATCTAATGAGAGCGTAATGGGGATATACTGTACTGTATCCGACTCAGAATCCAGAAGTTAGTCTTAGAAATTGTGCCATCCACTTCCCTCCACAGAGGTTATATATACCTCATTATGTCGCAATGAGATCCATTTAAACCTGTTGATGATATAGGAAGCCTTGCTCTCCTCTCCACTGGAATGTGTGCCTACTGAGGTATGTGGCATGTCTTAACCACCCTAAGTGGTGATGATGACGTGTTCTAAACCAATTAGCTAGAGGGCTTCACGAGGAGAGGGCGACCATTATGACTGGCTGGAGCTGGAGCACAGAGAGCTGACAGGCCTGTTAGCCTAGCCTAACTGGTGACTCATTCATTTAACCTCCTACACTAAACTCCTGCACTAGGAGGATATTACCCTTCCTCACTGTCACACAGGTTAAAGCAGCTATAGCCCTGCTAACTTGCAAAACGCCACCTATCACACCCACAAGTTGGCAGATTCTGCATGGTGTAGCATTGTAACCTCAGCAGCCACTGATGGAGCTAATGTAGCCCTGGAAAGGTCAGATGGAGAGAGGGAGATTAGAACTCATGCCCTGCTCTGACAGCTAGTCTGACCTTTAGCAGGCTAATCCTTGCAAGAAGGATCCTGCCCAGCCATGTCTGTGCTAGCTCTCCTGCCTCCCTCCCAGGCACAGGGGGCACTCACCTCAACTCAACCCAAATGTGGACTGGCACACAGTGTGAAAATGCTGCTGTGAGGGGGAACACTGTTCCAGCCAGGCTGAGTGAGTTGGACTGGTGCCCTGGGGTGGACTAACATGTCCCTGCCCATGTCCCTGCTCTGCTGCCTTCCACTTGTAGGACATAGGGTATGTGGCTTGTTTACTGTAGGTGACGAGCTAGAGCACAGCTAGGTGAAATTAGCAGTGGGAACAACAGGCATACTAACAGTGATTAGGATGCTCCGTTAAACTACCCAGTGGTGGCATATGCCGGTATGACTGCTTCAGGTCATGTACTGTAGGCTTACAACATTAACATAGCTAACACGTTTCAGTCTGAAGCCATTAAGGACATGTTAGGACTTGAAGAGCAGTGGGAGGATAATGATGAGTGGTCTTACTGGAGAACAACTCAGAGATAACAAAGATGATGAGTGTCACTACCACAAACCATGCTTTAGTGATGTTCTGTAAATGAGCAGGCTACTGTATGTACCTGTTTACAGTGCAAAGCTGGAGTCTCCGTTAGTCCTTGTCTGTATACTGAAAGAGGCGAAGCATGTCTCTGTTAGTTCCCAGTGTGTGACAGGGAGCTAGGCGAGGAGGAGAAGAGGGAGGAGAGGAGATGTGTGCGACACCCTGGCGGTTCCTGTTTTAACCCCTGTGGACTGCAGGTTGACAACTCTCTCCCACACCTGCATGGCTGGAGAGGAGATAAGCAGGTTCTCTCTGTACTTACAATGTCACAACCTATGCTCCCTCTCTCACTTTCTCTCTAACTCTCTTTCATGCTCGCTCTCTCTTTCTCTCTCACTTTATTTCGCTCTCTCTCTCTCTTTGCTTCTCTCTTACACCCCACACCTCTCTGTATTGTTTCACCTCTTCACCCCTCTCCCTGCTACCCCACTGGCCCTGGTGTGACCCAGCAATCCCCGGTCAAGGTGACAGGTGTCGTCATAGTTGCTCTCTTCAGCCCCCAATTAACAGAGCTTACCGTTGGCCAACAGCAGCCACATGTGTACTGTAGGTATGTAGGGGGAAGCAAAAGATGCAGCTCAGCTGTCCTTCACATTGTGCCACTAGTGAAAACCGCTTTTTCCCCATCTCCAATGCTCAAGGAAAACTAGAGGTGGCTCCTGAATAGTACATGAAGGCTAGGTAACCATGACGACTTCGGGCAGCCATCATAGTGCTATCAAACCATACAACCCATGCAAAAGTTGATATTTTCCGACCAAACCACCTAAAACATTGATTCAAACCAGATATAATGAGGACTTTGATTGAACATTTTGTCATCGAGTTTCAAATTGCCTGCATCCACATGGATGTGTAAGGCTTTGATTTACCGGCCAGGTATCTCTAGGGCCAAATAGAGTCCCAGTCAATAACAAACACAAGCAGGATAATGAACCAAACAGAGGACTGAAGAGTG
The DNA here is from genome assembly GCF_023373465.1 of Oncorhynchus keta. Taxonomy (NCBI): domain Eukaryota; kingdom Metazoa; phylum Chordata; class Actinopteri; order Salmoniformes; family Salmonidae; genus Oncorhynchus; species Oncorhynchus keta. The sequence continues at coordinate 25,774,674 of NC_068438.1, forward strand.
GTTATCTGATTGAAATGCTTGAGCATGCAAGCGGGAATTCTTGATAACATGAGTGTGGTGTGCATTAACATATATCCCCTTGTAGTGGCGTCCCTATTTCAGAGGTGTCCTCTTCACGTCCCTCTTTAACCTTGAAAAAACAGAATGAATAATGTGTTTCAGTTCATTCAAATGTGTGTTGTGCTATCTGGTGTTAAATATACCTTCAAATACATTACAGAGATGGAGCACTAGACATAATGCTTGCTGGTTCAATTTGCAGGTGCAGTGAATAGTGTCCATGCTGACGGATGGGGACAGATGAGCCACAATAACTGAGATTTGACCACTAGCTCTAAACTGCTCTAAACTGCCTGCTGGTAGAGATAAGGGGAAAGTGGACAAATTAGCTTGAGAGTTGAATTAAAAACATAACATGATTTATTCAGGTTCACTGCCCACAAAATGTAATCTCTATTGACCAGAAACACCTCTTGTTTGTGAGAGTATTTAACATATCCATCCTTAAGGATTTCTGGTATCCTGTAACTACATGCAAGAGGTATGTGTTGTAATTATGCATAACATAATTTGTAACCCAGGAAACTCAAACTTTTATTTGATTAATAAAACATACATTCAAATCAAATTCTATTTGTCACATGCGCCAAATACTTAACATGAAATGCTTACTTACAAGCCCTTAACCAACAATGCAGACAGATATTCTGCTTAGCTTTAGTGGCTCGTATGATGCTCCTATGGAAAAACCATCTGGTGTGTAGCTAGGGAGACACATCAAGTTTTTGACTGGTGAGTGTTTAAGTCTTTTGAAATAAAGTGGAGATGGAACGCCTACTGATTTACTCCTTTCAGTGTCATATCGCTGTTGCAGGCATATTCATTGTCCCACCTCCCTGCTGTCTGAGGAAGCGGCATTGTTTACTTTCACTGTTCTGTGCATCTCTATCTCATCAGTGCTGAGTCTTTTGACGGAGGGGAGAAGAAAAGGCTCTAGTGTTTGGGAAGAAAAGGGCGAGACAGCTGGAGAGAGAGAGGTGAGGCTCTATAAGAATTAGATCAGCGTGGAGAGTCCAGACTGAGAATCAGAAGAAGCCCCCCTGTGGTCATATGAGGCTAGTGCTGAACGCTAGCTATCGTGCTAAACTGAATCAGCAGCAGGCCAGCAACACAGGGCATGCATACCAAGTATGCTAGCACGAGCATGATGGAGCGCAGCCCTACGGGAGAGAAGCCGACTTGTTTACGTTCATAAACTAGCTACTGGCCCTTTGACAGAGAGACAGACACCTTCAAACATGATGGACTAATAACAGCAAATGTGTTAATTCTGACTGTAGGCTTGAAGATTGATGTGACAGACTTAAATCCACTCTCTGACTCCTAGGGGGCGCTAGGGATCGTATATGTGGACACAAATCTGTCGGCTGCCATTGCTCTGCCACAGCTCTGGGCAGTGCGAGTTAAATGCAGGGCCTTACTTGATGTGACTTTTCATCAGGAGAGTGGTCACACGGTAGGTGTAGATTATGTTCACTCTCTCGCTCTCTCGCTGCTGTTCCCCATCGCAAGCCTCTGGTTTAACTTAACACTGCAATTTTTTCCTCTGGATTTCTATGATCAATGAATCAATGTGTTATTAAATGCCAGTCTAAGAGTGCAATTTGTCATGCAGAGGAAGTGTTCTCTTTTCTCCAGTCAGGCACAGCATATTGTCATGATCTCAAGGATCAAGAGTTTCCAATGGGAGACTCCATAGCACTCAGTAGCTACACTGTCTGACTACTAATGAGGCACTGTATCCCTGTTCACAGTTACAAACGGATGGAACTACAAACCTTTTCCCTGCCGATTGAGCTGTGACTTGGCTAAGCTCTAGCAAATCAAAGACTACCTTGAGTTCACTCATTATGTATTTGTGACAGTGAGCACAGATCCTGATTAAAGGAAGCAAAATGAAATAGAGGAAGAAAACAAATACAGTATAGATAGTGGGAAGAATTCATCAAATATAATACTTAAAAAGAGCTGAAGGTCGCAGATGCTAATTAAAAGGAAAATAAAATAGCCCTGTCTTTATGCTCTGCTACAGCAAGAAAAGAGAAGACTTTGACATCAGTATGACAAAAGGTGTGCGTGTGCGCACATGTGAGTCACCGTTTGTCATCTGACTTTGTTACTACACCAGGGCACATTTTGGGGTCCCTTCACTTATTGTGCCCCCTGCGTTCATGGTTTTATGTCGTCCTCAGTTGAAAATGTTGATCTTGTAAGACAATGGCAGAACGCATCGCCTTTTCTAATCAGCTGCAAATGAGCTTTGGGGAAGAAGGTTGTTTGGAAAGATGATCCTCAAAGGGAGTGATTGTCAAGCCTTTTCCATAGAGAAAAAAATCCTGCATCTTCCATTTTCCGATCCCATAATGACATCTCAAACAGAGCCGCATTTCCTTTCTAGCCTGTTAAGACATCAGGCTGATTCCTAATGAACAAAGGGAAGCTGAAACTGTTAATGGTTCAGTGATGATCTGATGCCAGAAGGAAGAGGCTGACAGTGGGTTTTGCATTATCAAAGCTTTGTTGCTCGAGCATATGTTTGCGCAGGCAAACATCCACGCAGACACACGTTAGTCATTAAAAGAAAGCTTTTGCGCGTCAAGCAAATATTTCCTGGAGGATAGACGGAGCGGGCACTTGGGGAAAGAGAGTGACTTGCCTGTCCTCGGCAATGTTGAGGAGGCTTCATTAGGGCTCCAGCTTTTCATTAAAGCAGCCATTAACGTCAGCTCCGGTTAGCGTAAACCCCAGCCAGAGTTCCACGATGGAGGGAGCTCCACAGCCATTACCCATACACCTTCCACTTCCCCACACTGCACAACTGGTGGGCCATTTTACGACACGTAGCAGGACAAACTCCTAGCTAGGCACCATAATTAAGAAACACTGGTGCTGGGAGAGTGACTTCCGCCTTCCTACCTCGCAGGGGGGCAATCGATCATGTTGCACTAATTCGTTTAGTGTGAAATTCATGGCGGATGGATTTTGAATTAAAACATAAAGGACAATGAGATTGCCGTTACATGGAAGTAGACCTCAGAATATTTCCCCCATCCTCCTCCACCCTATTTTGTGATGTATGGTGCAATGCCAATCTTCCTCTCCCTGCACCAGAGTATAGCTTCAAACTGAAATATGTGGGATGCAAGAACATCTTCATTTGATTCTTTACTTGGCTGAGATGCAGACTGTATCTTAGGAGAACACTTTCAGATATAGAGAAAATTAAAATGTGTGGGAAGATATGCATGTACAGTGAACTGTAAATTAGCAAAATGGATGGTGAGGTGTTAATTTGGACGTTATTGCTTAATATTTTGAAATGTTAGTCCATCTGAGCCTGGCTATGTCTAGAATGCCAGATGTGATATATATGTACCGTATGAGTAAAAGGTAAAAATAAGATTCTGCTTAGTGTCAGTTAGAGCTGAGGTATTGAATCTCTTTACGCCAGCCGGCATGACATTCTTTCCAGCCAACTGATCTCTAAATCGTTTTTGAGCCGCCGTGTTCAGGGACCACTAGTGTGACACTGGGAGAGGATGAGAGAGAGGAAAAGAGAGATGGAGGCGGAAAGAGAGAGACATAAATTAATCTCTGATCTTAAGTGACGATTTGCCTTGCCGTTATGCCAGGAGAACGGACCCTGATGAAAGAGTAGATAAATAAGGGATGCAGAACAGATGTCAGAGACGAGAAGAGTGAAATAGACAGAGGAAGAGAAGGAAGGAGAGAGGATTGCACCCCGGGCTAGATCCCGTTCCCATTACAGACTCTGGATCAGACTTCACATGTCATTAGAGGCAGTGTAAATCAGCAATTAGCCTCACAAATGAAGAAATGTCAGCCATTACCTGGAGCACAACAGACCATCAGGCCCTGTCACAGAACAATGCTACACACACACACACACACACTCACTCACTCACTCACTCACTCACTCACTCACTCACTCACTCACTCACTCACTCACTCACTCACTCAGAAATCCTTCCCCCTCTATGTCAGGGGTAGTTGACTGACTCTGGCAAGACGACGGCACTGAGGCGTGTGGCTCAATTATAGATATTTGTTGCAGTTTAGGCATGACGGCTGTCCTGAGAGGACATGTAGACATTGCATCCACAGCTCAGGCTCTCAGCTAAACACAGCGCAGTGGAAGTTGGAAGGAACTAAGGAGAGGGAGGAAAGGGAAAGAAAGTGAAATACAAAGAAAAGAAGGAGTAAGAGAAGAGAGATTTTTGACGCTTGCGATGCGCAAGTACCCCCAAGAACACTTTGATGAAAGGGAGAGCCTCTGTCAGACAGAGGTGGAAATCGAAATGCATGGCTTCTCTACCTCTGTCACGTTCATTAGTATAGACAGACTAAGATGCAGAGTACGTAGAGTTCCACATATATTAGAGAGTGAAACTTAGAAAAAACAATAAAGAATAAACAAACCGTGAGGACAATGCAGTGCTAACAGGCAACTAAACATAGCAATATCCCATAACCCACAGGTGGAAAAATGCAACTTAAGTATGATCCCCAATTAGAGACAACGATTACCAGCTGCCTCTAATTGGGAATCATACCCAAACAGCAACATAGAAAATTAAACCTAGAACCCCACATAGAAATAATAAACTAGACTCTAGTCACACCCTGACCTACTCTACCATAGAAAATACAGGCTTTCTATGGTCAGGGCGTGACAACCTCTCTTTTCCCTCAATCATATCCCTCGCTCCCTTAAGGCCAAGAGAATTTTACTTTGTATTAAACTGGATAAAATCACCATTCACCATCTCCATTCACATGCATACATTATTTGCTGCAGAACCTCTGTATCCATGATTTAACTATGTCCCATTCCACACCAGAATACCTGAATACTTTAGTTAATTTGCCACCTGTCTATCTAAAACCCATTTAGTACTTTGGATATTTACATTTGGCCCTAACATGGGGAGTACACACACTGGAAGAGGAAGATGATGATAAGGAGAAGGAGATGGTGAAGGAGGTGGGGTTCAGAGCAGCAGGTCATTTTCCAGCACTTTCAACAGATTGGCCTAATTATGCAGCCACCAAAACAGAGGGCGCTAATACGCAGGCACACTGGCCTGTCAGCTTCCCACTACGTTCCAGTACACATCCAGTGCCTAGACTCCCTGTCAACAGGCAGCAGGCATCTAGTTACGGGATAGAGAATTAACAACAGACCATCAGGCCCTGTCACAGAACAATGCTACACACTCACACACACACACATAGATAGAGAATTACACGAGTGCGATAAGATCCACGTGAACGCTGGGTGCCCCAGATTGCTCCCTGTCCAAGGGTTCCCAGAGTGAGGGATGCTGCTGTAAGTGGAGGACATAGATGCACCCAATACCTCAAAAGAAGGAGGATCCCTTTGGGGTTGTGCTTACAGTTAATGCATGTTATTTGGTTAGCCATAGGGCAGTGGTGTGAAGGGAAAGAAGAGAGCCGTTAACATCCAACACTGAAACACTATCTGATGTTGCACGCTATGGGGATGAGAAAAGACCTGATATGACTTCTGTCTTCTTCTGTGTTCATAAGAGCTGGAAAAAGTAACTGTCAGATTCTCTTTGTAAATACTATGAATTCCTTGCTAGTAGTAACATACAATTCACAGAGACACTTGGTAATAACACCTCATAATGAATGGTTGTTTCCTGTCTGCCACATAATTCTATCCGCGGAGCCACCCCCACCTCCTCCCCCCACCCCCTCCCACTCTACAGCAATTGGTGTGCGCTGGCTGTAAAAGAGCCCAGTGCGGTCGTATGGCGCCAGGTTGGAACAAACCAATTAGAGCAGAGCCAATTTACCCCTGTGGCAGCAGGTTACAGGTGCAGAGTGTTGTGTGTGAAAGTGTTACCTGCAGGAATGACAGCAAATGCTACCCCAGTGAGACCACCACTTTATCAGGCCGACTTGTTCATTTGCGTGAGGGCTGGTTCAGCAAGCAGGATGGCTCCAAGTCATACAGAAATAATGAAGCCAGATTTATGAACAAAAAATTACATTTCCCTCTCTACACATTGGAGGGGCCCCAGTCTGCATTTAGGTATGTGTGTTCTTGTTTGTTCTGGGTTGTCATGGTTAGGGAGGCAAGGACTGAAGAACATATGTAGTTTGCTGACTGGATGTCTGCACCTTCTTTCTCTCCCTGACAATTACCATTTAAAGAAACAGAAAACGGTAAGGACTTGAAGACAGTGGAGATGCCTGGACCAGGGGAACAACAGGCATACAGCTGAAGACAGCAGCTCTCCAGATAGGAGGTTGAGATGTATTCTGCTTCCAGGCCAAGCCTGGCTGTGTGAATAAACCGCAGCCCTCAAACTCCTGACAACAGTGGCATTCCAAAAGCCAGCGTCTCTCGGAATAGGAACCACCTGGCAGATCCCATCACTGTGGAGAGCGACTTCCCGAAAATAAAGCCCAGTCGAGGCACAGCAAGGCTCACCGCTTCTCACCGGCCCCAGCTGAGTGAGCACTGCTGTCTGAGTGACTTTTTTTACCTTCGCTGATGCCCCTTCTTCTGCCAGCCAACTGCTGTTTGTCTTATCCCCATGCTTTCCAAATCAAGTCTTTTTTTCTTTCTCTAGGGTGGGAGTGTTTGGGTCCGGAGGCTGGCTTCCTGCGACCAGTGTGTGGGAAGCCATAATGTGCCAGAGCCCCCTACTCCCATCATCTGTAGTGTCCCGCGGGCTGCCAGCACAGAGGGAGTAGGAAGCTGAGCTAACTCGCTCACTGCTATCTTCAACCCCCCACCACCAAGAGAGGACTTTGCATGCTAATGAAACTCTGCAGATAAGCAAAGACGGGCAAAAAAAAGCATGGGGAATTAAATCAAACTAACCCAGCATTAAAGAACAATAATAATAATGGCTTAATACTGTATACTGCCGAACAGCTAGACGTCCTGGTTGTTGATGTCTCTTTTATGACAAACCTCCATTGAACAGAGTGGGACATTAATGCCTGCCCTGTGGCAGGCTGGGGAATCAGCGCCAGGGAATATTAATTTATTTGCATAAGCGAACAGAAGTATGCTCAGTCAAAAAACATATACTTTAATAATGTCAAAATCCAATTTAGGGCCGTTATGATGCTTGGGAGCGTACGTCAACAATAACACTAGCTCTCACAAGCGATTCGTCGTTATTGTTTTGTTTTTTATTGACGTGAATAGCTTTGGAAAGTGGGCCATAAAAGAGCTTATCCTTAACCTGATATTGGGGCAGTTTCTCTCCCACTTGAATGCTCGCCCACAGCCTGAATGTGGCACAGTGGGGTGAGACAGATGCCGTAGGTGCCACAGAGTGACAGAGGGGCTCAGATGGCCCTCGCTCGACCACCATTTTCTCGACCCGTTGGCAGCGCTTTGCCTCCATATGCTGTGGAGCACATGGGTGATTTGGGGCACTCAGCTGTTGCCTGCGGAGGTGAGCATTGGGGTCTGTGAGTCCAGGGCTGGACAGCTGGGGACACTCTGTCTCTTTGGTGTTTACAGCTTTCGCTGTAAACTGGCAGCTCATACAAGCCCTCATTAACTGAGTTGGAGAGCAAGGCTGAGAAGCCCAGAGCACAGGCACCGACTGGACCTCAGGCTGCAGCAGCCATGGATGGAGATGGATATGGGGGAGTGTGTTAACTCAGAGAGGACTCAGAGAATGTATTTCTCCAGAAGACTTATCCTCCTGCCTTTGCTGTTGTTACACACTGTGCCTATAGCAGAGGACAGAGCATCCTTCCCTGTAGACCAAGTCATTCTGAAAGGTAGTTGCCACGTCACATTGGGATAGGACTGGGAGAAGGTCTTTTTCAATCTCTGACTCCATCTCACCACCGCTGACCCAGGAGAGATCTGGTTGATTCCCGACATATGCATGGCAACCGCTATCATCTATCATCTATCATCCATCATCATCGTTAGTGCTCTTCTGTCTCTGTTCCAGTACACTGAGCTGAGCTCCACAGCTGAGGTCTCTCTCCTCATCCCAGTATCTCATCTGTCCTCCGGCCTGGGTCTCGCTTCATCCCACTGGCTCATCTATCCAGAGGCCGGGGTCTCTCCTCATCACAGTACAGTAGCTCATTTCTCCTCAAGCCTAGGTCTCTCTTCACTCTGCCCCCTCTAAGCCAGCGCTCAATCTCTAATCCGCCTCAACACCTGTTAGCCCAGGGCCTGGCTTGCTGAGAGATCCTCCACCAACACAATTGGAGCAGAAGAGCTTCCATTCTCCATGCGAAGCAGGCGGCATCATCAAATCTGTTTGTGTGGGGGGTAGGCCAGGGACGTTAAATAGCATCTTTAAAAGCATCTGAGTGTGTTTGAGAGAAGAGGATTGGATCATCACGAAAGGCCAAGCTGTTATCTTAACAACCTATGGCTATCTGTGTTTGTAATCAAACTTTTCTAAAGCTCTCTAACATCCTCCACTTTTCCAGCAGTTAGGTGGACATGCAGCATTAGTTGATTACATTTTTTCCTTCCTTTTTGAACATAATGGTTGCAAAGCAGCACAGCTGTGACAGATTGTTAATCCAGCGGGTCAATTGGTTGTTGGGACTAGCACAGGAACGGTAATGCATTAAATCACTTTCTTTATAACGCTGTGGCATTAATGGGGGGGCAAAGGTAACTGTACTACCGGATGAAATAATAGTGTTGCCGTGTATTGGCTTGTTGCTTGCTGCCTGATGGATTTTTAATATTCATTGCCGGGTCGTTCCGGAAGGGTGGATGTGGCAGCCACCTATGTCCTTTAAGATAGAGTCACTCTGGCTGAGGTTGAGGGCTTCGGGAGATCACAGGGTCAACGTTAAGTTAATGATTGTTTGTCTGTGGTGAGCCGGGCGCTGTCTTGCCTTGTCTGGGTGACTGGGACATCTCTGTGTGCTCTGTGACTAAAGGGTTTGCTCTAATTAACAGGGCAGAGGGCGGCAGTGTCTGGATGGAGAGGCGATAATCGGGTTAGAGAGGAGGGGGAACGAGGGCGCGCTAACCTGTGAGGAAGGATGGCGGGTTGGAGGGAGGGTGGGACAAAGCTGCCGTCCCCAGGAACAGAGAGGAGGAAGCCACATTGATGACTTGGAGACGCTATGTGTCCTCTGAGAAGAGCTCATTACAGTGACCTTGGGTGAATCATGTCATAACGTGACAGTAGAGCATTAGAACCACAGCTTTTAGCATGACAAGGACTTGCTACCGATAAATCATTTACATCATTTTACCTTTCCATTTCATCTCACCCAGGAATTTATGGAGAGATCCTGAGAGTCCTGCTTACTCCTCTGTTTCTCTGAATTAGAGCATATTCTGTGAGCCAGTTAATGAATTCCTATTCATTTGCAGGTATGCCTAATTTGACACCTGCCTCATCATTTACAATTAGGCATTATGGGATGTAATTGGCCATCTGCCTCTGCCATCTTGTGTTCCTGGAGAGTGGCCATATTGGTCTCCAGCTGTTTAGCATGGCAAGGCCACACTGAACTGTCAGATGGCCTGGACAGATCATCATACTCTACTGTTCTGACGTGACCACCGTCAGGAAAGGAAATAACAGGACAGACCGGCTGCTGCTATGAGGAACAATGTGGCAGTTATAGTATGTATGTTGAAATTAGAGGCATCCGGGTTTTTAATAGATATTCATGTGGACGAGCATTCATTGTTCTGTAATTGCTGAGCAAATGGGCTCATTGTGTTAAAAACATGTGCTGAACACAAAATATATATTGGTGTGCATGGGAGATTGTCTGACACACAGAAGGAAGGAGAGTGAAAGAAAGAGAGGAGAGGTGGAGGGATAGCAAAATAATGCTCACTCCTTTGTCCTCTAGCTTTGCAGGTACTATAATAGTACTGTTCTTTCTGTCAATCAATGTTCCTTCTCCTTATTGCTAAATCCTTTATTTAGCTCCACCTCTATTCCATGCACTGCCCATTGTGCTACAATGTATGCATCATTCTTAATAACAAAGGAAACATCTTGAATGACAGCAACTTCTGTTTATTTCTTTGATTCATACAAAAGTATGTGGACACCCCTTCAAATGAGTGGATTCTGCTATTTCAGCCACACTGGTTTCTAACAGGTTTATAAAATCAAGCACAAAATCGAGCACACAGCCATGCATAGACAAACATTGGCAGTAAAATGACCTTACTGAAGAGCTCAGTGACTTTCAACATGGCAAAGTCATAGGATACCACCTTTCCAACAAGTGAGTTTGTCAAATTTCTGCCCTGCTCGAGCTGCTCCGGTCAACTGCAAGTGCTGTTATTGTGAAGTGGAAACGGTAGTGAGTGTGGCCTATCACTTCAGCCACGAAGTGATAGGCCACACAAGCGCACAGAACCTGTTTGTATGTAAAAATCGCCTGTCCTCAGCTGCAACACTCACTACCGAGTTCCAAACTGCCCTTGGAATCAACGTCAGCACAGGAACTGGGGGCGTCTTGAAATAGGGTTTCCATGGCTGAGCAGCTGTACACAAGCCTAAGACCATCATGCGCAATGCCAAGTGTCGGCTGGAGTCGTGTAAAGCTCTCCACCACTGGAATCTGGAGCAGTGGAAAAGCATTCTCTGGAGTGATGAATCATACTTCACTATCTGGCACCATCCGACGGACGATTCTACCTGTCCCAATTCATGGTGCCAAAGTTTGTTGGAGGAAGAATAATCGGTGTGGAAGAATGTGACTGGGCTGCACAGAGCCCTGACCTCAACCCCATCGAACACCTTTGGGATGAATTGGAACACATTTCTCTCTCCTCCAAATTCTCCCTCTTCTCCCAGACTGGCTCTGGTTCACTCCTCGGCTCCGCCGACTGCTCCATGTGACCCCCCCAAAAAATGTTTCTTGCGGCTTCTGTGGCCTTCCTCCCCGACTTCGTCATTCTCCCTCCTTCGCTGCTTCCGCCTGCTTCCATGGCAGGCTTTTGTCTCCTGTCATTTTTTCGTCCCATGTCCAGGATGTTCTCTCCCTGATCCCCTCCAAAGACCAGGATGCCAACTCCATAATAATGGCCATGACTTTGGAATGAGATTTAACGAGCAAGTGTCCACATACTTTTGGTCATGTAGTGTAGTTTATGTTAACCGAGGGGGGGGGGCAACAAGCGGGGCCTAGCACCTATGGGACTCTCCAAATTTGCCCAATGGCATATTCTTTAATCTATTGTTGTGTTTCTCCAAACTCCAGGTTCTACCTTCAGGCAATGGGAGTGCAGCAATCTTGTTTGTTATGCTTCCCTGCCTCTCTGTACAATATATCATTTTCAAATAATAACACTTTTTGATATTTTGTTGTGTATTATTTGATTTCACATTCTACACTACATGGCTTGGGGACAAGTTTGCAAATGATTTTGTCAACACTCAAGCATTCTTCTACATCATTTGCAAACAGTATTTGGAAGTCATTGAGTGATAAAAGGCTCGGCATTACTCTGGGCCCTGATCTCTCTTTTGACGAACATATCAAGACTGTTTCAAGGACAGCGTTTTTCCATCTACATAACATTGCAAAAATCGGAAACTTTCTGTCCAAAAATGATGCAGAAAAATTAATCCATGCTTTTGTTACTTCTAGGTTAGACTACTGCAATGCTCTACTTTCCGGCTACCCGGATAAAGCACAAAATAAAATTCAATTAGTGCTAAATACGGCTGCTAGAATCCTGACTAGAACCAAACAATTTAATCATATTACTCCAGTGCTAGCCTCTCTACACTGGCTTCCTGTTAAAGCAAGGGCTGATTTCAAGGCTTTTACTGCTAACCTACAAATCATTACATGGACTTGCTCCTACCTGTCTCTCTGATTTGGTCCTGCTGTACATACCTACACGTACGCTACGGTCACAAGACGCAGGCCTCCTAATAGTCCCTAGAATTTCTAAGCAAACAGCTGGAGGCAGGGCTTTCTCCTATAGAGCTACATATTTATGGAATGGTCTGCCTACCCATGTGAGAGATGCATACTCGGTCTCAACCTTTAAGTCTTTACTGAAGACTCATCTCTTCAGTGGGTCATATGTTTGAGTGTTTTTATTTTATTTTTTTATTTTATTTCACCTTTATTTAACCAGGTAGGCAAGTTGAGAACAAGTTCTCATTTACAATTGCGACCTGGCCAAGATAAAGCAAAGCAGTTCGACAGATACAACGACACAGAGTTACACATGGAGTAAAACAAACATACAGTCAATAATACAATATAAACAAGTCTATATACAATGTGAGCAAATTAGGTGAGAAGTGAGGTAAAGGCAAAAAAAGGCCATGTTGGCAAAGTAAATACAATATAGCAAATAAAACACTGGAATGGTAGTTTTGCAATGGAAGAATGTGCAAAGTAGAAATAAAAATAATGGGGTGCAAAGGAGCAAAATAAATAAATTAATTAAATACAGTTGGGAAAGAGGTAGTTGTTTGGGCTAAATTATTGGTGGGCTATGTACAGGTGCAGTAATCTGTAAGATGCTCTGACAGTTAGTGCTTAAAGCTAGTGAGGGAGATAAGTGTTTCCATCGCCAAAGTCGAGGATTGGTAGGATGGTCAGTTTTACAAGGGTATGTTTGGCAGCATGAGTGAAGGATGCTTTGTTGTGAAATAGGAAGCCAATTCTAGATCTGGCCCAGGAGTGTGAAGGTGAACGGAAAGGCTCCGGAGCAACGAACCACCCTTGCTGTCTCTGCCTGGCCGGTTCCCCTCTCTCCACTGGGATTCTCTTTCTCTAACCCTATTACAGGGGCTGAGTCACTGACTTACTGGTGCTCTTTAATGCCGTCCCTAGGAGGGGTGTGTCACTTGAGTAGGTTGAGTCACTGATGTGATCTTCCTGTCAGGGTTGGCGCCCCCCCTTGGGTTGTGCCGTGGCGGAGATCTTTGGGCTATACTCGGCCTTGTCTCAGGATGGTAAGTTGGTGGTTGATGTTATATCTGTTATATCTGGAGTACTTCCCCTGTCTTATCCGGTGTCCTGTGTGAATTTAAGTATGCTCTCTCTAATTCTCTCTTTCTCTCGAAGGACCTGAGCCCTAGGACCATGCCTCAGGACTACCTGGCATGATGACTCCTTGCTGTCCCCAGTCCACATGGCCGTGCTGCTGCTCCTGTTCACCGGACGTGCTACCTGTCCCAGACCTGCTGTTTTCAACTCTCTAGAGACAGCAGGAGTGGTAGAGATACTTTTAATGATCGGCTATGAAAAGCCAACTGACATTTACTCCTGAGGTGCTGACTTGCTGCACCCTCGACAACTACTGTGATTATTATTATTTGACCATGCTGGTCATTTATGAACATTTGAACATCTTGGCCATGTTCTGTTATAATCTCCACCCGGCACAGCCAGATGAGGACTGGCCACCCCTCATAGCCTGGTTCCTCTCTAGGTTTCTTCCTAGGTTTTGGCCTTTCTTGCTTGCTGTTTGGGGTTTTAGGCTGGGTATCTTTACAGCACTTTGAGATATCAGCTGATGTATGAAGGGCTATATAAATACATTTGATTTGAACATTTGATTTGATAAAAGCTTAGATGATCATAGAAGTGGACAGCATTGAAGTCTGGCTTGATAAATTCCTTCCTACCTAATAAATGCCTGCATCCTGCCATATAGTCAGCTCTCTTCAGAACAGAGGAGAGAACAACGTGAAACAACATACTGAGAGTTCGAAGGCTCCTACGACCCTGGTGCCATATCATCCCCTCACACATTTAGATGTAGTCACATCTTCCTTCCACTGCACACTGCAACATCTGGCACATACTGCACCATGTGGGGTTAAGAGGCCGTATACACACTCTACTTGCACCAGTAATAGTGAAGCGTCTACTGCTCCACTACTCCCAATCTAGCTAGGGACTCTCTCTCTCTCTCTCTCTCTCTCTCTCTCTCTCTCTCTCTCTACAGAACAGCAGGGGTGGAGAGAGTGTATCATGTTCAGCCCTGGTAATTAACTTACACCGGGGCTTCCTGCCTCACTCGCTTACACACACACACACACACACACACACACACACACACACACACACACACACACACACACACACACACACACACACACACACACACACACACACACACACACACACACACACACACACACACACACACACACACACACACACACACACACACTTCTGCCATGCCAACGTGACCCATATTGACAATGCCTGCCTGCCTGTCAAAGCCTGACAGGGGGCCCGGTTGGAGGAGAGAGAGTGCTGCCTTGCCTTGTATTACAGAACCCACACCAGGGTTAGCAAGGAATCAGCCTAATCATGTCAAGCCAAGTACTCAACCTGCTTTGCTTGATTCCGTGAATGTTCTTTAAAAGCTTCACTCACACCTCATTCCTAATGGGAAAGTAAAAGCAAAAAACGTAATCCTCTCGCAGCTATTTGGGAGATGTAATTACTATGAAAGTAATTCAGAAGCTGAACCAGATATATGCAGAGCGATGAAAAAGAGACCTTAGAAAGTAAGTTGGAACATCTTTTGCAAAACGTAAATCTTTATCTGGTAATCTCTTTACATTATAAGTCAAAATTGCATTGCAGATGCTATAGGGTAAAAACAGTGAATTACATTACAATGCAATGTTGGCCAACAGATATTGTTTTTGATTTATTCGTATTTTCTAGGTCAGAGCTATTTTCCCTGACATCACTCATGTCTTGATGGCTCCACAGTATTGTACATGAAAAATTAAAATAACAATACATCAAACACTACAAACTAAAGGTTTCACATTAGTCTGATATTGGCCGGGGTTAAATCCGATCGGCCCTTTTCGGCCATGGACCATTTAAAAGCAATGTTACCGCGATCAAGGAGATCGCATTGAAGGTAAACACTGCGTATTTCATGCATGAGCTAATGCGTGTGTGTCATATGTTTGTGTGCAGTGTGTGAACCTGTGTGTGTGTCTCATGTGTTTGTGCACAATGTGTGTGCCTCTGTATGAGTGTGTGGCGTAGGTTCCTGCCGTACAGTAGAGGTGGGAGTCTGACTGGTTGCGGTGTCACTGATACATGACATGACAGATGTGTTTGGACAGTGGGGTGCCGGCCCTGCCACACAGCATTAGACTCAACCCGCAAGAGAGGAGAGGAGAGTACAGCACTATTCCCACACAAGAAGTCCAATCATGGAGATAATAAGGCTACATTTACTGAGAGGTACAGTACAGTACCAGTATGGTTTCGTTCACCTGAGCTGTAAAGAGTGTGAAATGGTTCTTGACTAGACTGCTGAGCATATCATGTGTTTTTACTTAGCACGGTAATAGTAGGCTTGGAAATGGTGAATGTGCACTGTTTAATAATTCTGAATATACATTCATGATTGAGAGCAATTTGCTCTGTAAATCATTATTCTTTAATCGTTTGTATCATTCTCCTGGACATGATTCATCACTCATTTATCACAGGAGTTGAATAGCAGAATAGACGTGGGACATTGACAGGTTTGGCAGGTATCCTCTCTCTGACAGGGGTTTTCATGTTTCTTTCTTGTCTCTCTTTTGACCCAGTCTGAGCAGAGCGCCACTCAGTGAACTACAAAGCAGCCCATTGTAGATAGAAATCTCCAATCCGACATTGGAGGACTCTTAAAAAATTCACTATGCAGAATGAATTATGGAACGGCGTAATGAAAGTGGTGGGGGACTTTTCTTCTGCACACACAAGTCCAAAGGAGTCATCCTATCTCCCATCTGCCCCATAAAAGAATGGACTTAGACACATAATGAACATACACTTTTGTCCCCATTATCAGTTCACCTGAGGATTCCCGGAGCCGTTTTTATTGTGTTGAACGAGAGCAATTACCCCCAGTACCAACCTCAACTCAACATAACGCCACTGACGGAAAGGGACCAAGATGAGACCTGCAAATAACCTTGGGAAAATGGGACTCTTATTACCATAAAATTAATTGCCACATTTATTACATAATAAGCGCATGGACATTTATGTGAGCAGAGGGAAACCTTTGCTCTGTATGGTGTGGAATATGATTACACATGGTTAATTACCATATAGGAATTAATTCAAGTGCAGAGGCCAGTTTATGAATACTTAAAACCTGGGGAAATCCAACAGTGTGCGATGCCATCTCAACTGAAGCAGTTTATTTTGTAGTTTTTTCCTTGGCTCTTCTTTTCCAATTAGATGAAATTATACTGTTTAAATTGGGTGGCTGTTAAATTGTTACTTTATTAAAACAGTTTTTTATATATATATATAAATAAAAATAGCTCAAGAAAAGCTTGCTGGCTAGTGTTTGGGACACAAGAGCCAAGCCCCCAATACTATAGAAACACATTGGCTGCTTAATTACATCACGCCAGTGGAGGACCAACTGGCTCTGCATCTGAACAGAACACAAGCTGTTTCTACCTCCCCAAAACCTAGCGGAAAGCAGCGGAAAGCAACAGACAAAATCCTGAGCAAACATGAATGAGATCAAACCCTGAAGTTAATATTGGAGTCGATGGCTTACAATGCTATGCACGAATGTTGGCACTTTATGTTTGCTCTGGTTTCATATCTTCCCTGACGGGCACAGGCAGCCCACTGAGATGAATGCCTACCGGAGGAACTGATCTCAGTCTGGCTGCATGTGCTATATGAGTGATATGGCACAACATGGTGTATGGTGTTATGTTAGGCTCGGCGGCAGGCGGGTGCGAGCAAACGTCTCGTCCCCTCTCTCTCAGAGGCTTGTGGACAGATCGGACCTGAGGGAGTGTCTCTGATGTGTGTCTGCTGTCTACACCGGTCACGGCGGAGGTCACGGCAGAGGTCACGGCTACGGTCAGTGCCGTTGGCCCCAGGCTAAAGCTAAGGTCTCCTCTTTTAATGTCAGGATCACAGTGCTTTCTCTCCCCTCTCTCTCTTTTTCAATGTATCTCTCTCAGACATTCTTACTCCCTCCCTGTCCCTGCATATCTGTCACATACTCATACATGATATTCATACATGATACTCATACATGATACTCATACATGATACTCATACATGATACTCATACACAACACTCATACATGATACTCATACACAACACTCATACATGATACTCATGCCTTCCAGCTCGAAATCCTGTAATGCGAATCCAAATCACTAAAATGCACTTAAAGAAAATAATAAACCAATACACTCAGAAGCTGAGCAGCCCATTCAAAGTGAGACGGCATCAGACTGTCCAAACAACATGAACAGGCTGCTAATGTATCCGAGCGACCGCTCACTGGCCCTGGCTGCTGTGACTCATAGCCGTCGCCATGGCGATTTGCATCTTCTGATGACAAGCTGTCCACCTTTGCAAGCTCTGAGTCATGGTTTGGCTGACACGCTACAGACTCACACAAGGGAGGTGGTCTACGTATTAATTTATCAGCTCTGATCCTCCTTAGGATCCCAGCCCTTTCATGTTCCCCACGTTAGAGTCTAACAAAAACGCACATGTGCGGCTCTGGAGTTAAGAGTGGTTCTGACATCATACCAGCCGGAGGGGGGTGGATGTGCCTTCTTTCCGGTGCATTTACACATACCTTTCAAAACCACAGAGCCGTGGTGGGGGTAAAAATACTGAGGATGACGAGAATGAGAAGCCATATCACAATATTACAACCACCTCAGGTCTGTCTGATACTGCAGTCTAATTGGCCAAACCCCCCTGCGGCTGACCTCTCTTATTAGACGTTTTGACAATATGAGAGAGTGGATACAGTATAAAGCGCTGACCGGCATAGGAGTCATGACTCACCAATGCACAGCAACATGGTGACTGATGTAGAGAGATATTCCAACAAAGGTGATGTCCACAGTGTGTTTGAGATGTAAAATTGGTCAAAGGAGGCCTGCCTATCTGAGTAAATATATACTCCAGGCAGGCCTGTACAAACAACACAGTTGAAATCTCCCTGCCATCTCAACCTACTGTCTCTCGGTGTGTTTGTCGTTACTCTCCAGGAGCATGGAATCAAATGGAGAGTGTATATTTACCTCTCAAACAAAGCACTGGGTTAGAAATTGTCTTTAAGGCTTTGGTTTCCATGCATTTATAAACACCTGGGGCCATGAGAGCATTTGATCAGTTATTTTGGGAGATTTGGGAGTTATCAGGTGGGAGGTAATGTGACTCGGAGGCCCTATATGTGTATCTAAGACAGTTTGAACTGCTTGAACTATTTTGAAGAGGCTACACAGGTCTGTCTTATTGAGAATGGAGAGGTAAAAGGCAGTGTTGTGGAGCTGTTTTATCAGTATTGGCAAAGCGTGGTGTATTCTTCTCACTGATGTTGATTGGCACTTCAAACTGTGTATTACTAACACATTGCTCTCCAGCACAATCCAGGCACTACCCTAATGGGAGAAGCATCTAGCCTGGAGATGTGAGTTTCTGCCCTGCGGCTGTTTTGTGCTGTGCTGGAGTTTTGGCCTGCAGCAGGAGAATCAAAAGCAGTATCAGGTGCCATGCCAGGTCTGGGTTCCACACACTGTTGCACACTGCCGTGCTACCAGCCTTTTAACCCTAATTAACAGCCTGAAGTCCACTCTTCTGGTGCAGCCTGCAGCACCCCTGGCCTGGGGGAGAGGGGAGGGGAGAGGAGAGGAGAGAGAGAGAGAGAACGTTGGCCAAGAAATCCTGAGTGACTGATGAGATGTGAAAGAAAGGTAAAGTGCTTAAGCAAATCTCTGTAAACTAGGAAAGAAACGATGCAGTGTGGCTGCATCTGTGAGGTGGGCCCTGAATGGCAAACCAACCCAAGATCCCAGAAAGATAGGGGATCACTGTTGAGAATTGCGCTTTCCCTTTATCAGGCCAACTAAATAATAGTCCCCGACATACTGTCTCCGACGTTCCAGAAAAGGTGAACTCCTTTATCTGCTAAACACTGCGGAAGCCACTGAACCAGTCTCTTCATAAGCTCTATAACCCGATTCCCCTTCTCCCCCCTAAACTCCTAAACCGAGCGCCGTGCTAATCGACGGGAAAGAGGCAAATAAAGCCACGTTAATCCATTCTGGAATTACGGGGGAGAACAAATTAAGAAACCTGAACTCATTAGCTGAGCTTTAATTTGCCGCTCCTCTTGGAGTTATCTCTAAACTCAGCCTCTCCAGTTAATTATGGCAGAGCCAGGCTTGTTGTGGTGTGTTTGTCTCTTCTGTCGGGCGGCTAAGGGGCAGCCATGACCCCGTAAACACATGACCAAGAAGACTGGTCCCAGAGAGAGTCGATGAGGAACTAAAAAGTGTTTTACCTCATTTAAACTCAGAAACTTCTGACTAGGGTTGCAAAGGGAGGTTATATTATTGTAAACAGAATTTTGGTTTTATGGATTTTATGTAATCTATTACACGACATCTATGGGTCATTTTTGGGTAATTTAGAGGATCACAGGCATTTGTAATTATCTCTGGCCCTCTGTGTGGCCTTTTCACATGTCAAATATATGAAATAATTAATGGAATGACATATTTCACTGTGTCAGAATGTATTTGTTTTCAGTGTTTTGGCGTCAAACTGGTGGCAGTCATTGGTTGGAAGAGTTGCAGAGTTATTCGGAAATGATGCCATTGTTGAGTAGATACTTTTTAAAATGAATTAGTCTATCTCTTGACCCATATGTTTTTTTTACTAGAAACTCATGGACAATATGTACACATATATAAAAAATAAATACTACATATGGTTTTTATTTGTTAAGTTTTCAAGTATTAATGACCAAAGTTACAATAGATTGCCATCGATAGATTGCCATAGATTTTCTGTTAATAACCAAAATTACTGAAGATTCAGGTAACTTTGGTAAACTACCGGTCGCTTGCATACTGCTGACAAAACTTAGCTAAACTTGTATTATGAGATGGGCTGGCTACAGGGAGTTCTGATGCATATAAAGGCTGGTTAATATGTTGGTGTGTATGGGTATGTGTGTTTGAGGAAAATATGCCCCTCATGAAATGCTAAACACATTTGATGAAAAATGTGCATACATTTTTTTTCTCTCTCTTTTTTTGGTTGATGGGAAGGTTTTGAGGGAAGTGTGTGTGAAAAACGTTGATTATCAGCCCCGTATCTGCAACTCTCAGAGGAGGTGAAATCAGAGACATTAAAAGGTAAAGGCAGGAACCTTTTCAAGCACTGAGCCAGGTGTTGTAAATGACTTACAGGCTTTGGTGTTTTCCCCCTATCTCTGAATATTGATCTGTGCAAACGTATGACAATACCTTTGCAGGAGATGACTGGCTTGTGAAGGAGGAACCAAAGGAGCGGAAAATAAGATTGGAGCACACCATGGAAGTGCCCTAAATTCCTTTTGAGTGTCTACACATATGAATATATTGTAGTTGAATGCAACTTAAAGAGGAGAACTGACTAAACATGGAGCCAGATTAAAGTGTGTTAAGACACAACGAATACACACAGAGCTACCACAACATATACAGTACATTCAAATGTCCACCAATGATCAATCTATGACTCATTTGCTACCATTTTGTTGTAGCTGACCTGATTATAGTGGTCTTTGTCCTCAGCCTGTACCTGCTGGTTGTACACCTGGAAGTGGAAATCAAGAAGAACCGTGTTTGATGAATTGCCATGGTGTTTGCCATGGTTTATAGAAGCATGTCCACAAAAAGGACACACTTACAAAATGAAACACTGCTCCAAATGGATTTTCTGGACCTCAAATAGCATAGCAACTCAAATAGCATAGCAACTCTTGACACCGGATAAAAAATAAAAAAAACATCTCCCAAAATATCCTTTCCTCTGTTATGGAGTGTTAAATTTCTTCTTTAAAAAAAAAAAATCTGTAATAATGAAAGTTCTCTGTTGTGAACTAGCTTCATCTGTCAGAAGAGCAGTTGAATAGCTCTATGAGCTGTGTGGATGGATGAATTGAACTCTGCCATTACATTGGTGATAAGCCACTGATAAGTACCACTCCATGTACTCATCTGTCCCAGCGACACATGCAGTGATTGTTGTAATCAGCACAGGCCCTCCAGGAGGACTAAATTGGACGCCATGTAATACCTGTTCCAATTTGTCGTTGTTGATGCTCCACTCATAAGTAACTCGGCGGTCCGCAATCACCATGGTGATAATTAACCCACGCTTGGCAGCCCAAAGGATGTGGCTGACGCGTGCCACTGCTCCGAAGCCCAGACCCCTCCTCCTGCACCTCGCTGTGAACTCATTGATTTCCAGGCTGCTGGGATTAGTATGGGGGCCGCTGGGCATGGATCTCCCACCAGACTAACGAGGTGTGCCATGACAGCCCGACGGTGGGGCGAGGACCAGCTCACAGTGCGTGTGGTCTGTCAGATGTATGTCTAGGCCAATCTCTCAGTCCCTGCACCATACTAGAGCCATTACGGCCTTATTACAGACAGAGGTCAAAATCCTCTGAAGTCCTGATAGGCATTTCAGTGATTATGTGAGAGCAACAAGCAGTGGTGAAACCCTGGTGTCTCTCCGTTATCTCTCTGCCTGGTGCCATTAACAAGGGCCTTTTCCATTATGTTAATAAATCCTGTTAAGGCTCGGGACAATACTGCCCCCTTTGGATGAATTGCGTGCCCATAGTAAACTGAAAAATAATCTGACCAAAATTGCTAATATATGCATATAATAATTATTATTGGATAGAAAACACTCTAAAGCTTCTAAAACCGTTTGAATTATGTCTGTAAAGTATAGCAGAACTCACAGGGCAGGCGATCTCCCAAACTAGTTTTGGAATCATGAAAGTTGGGGCAACTTTGACGGCATCGCCCCACCCTTCCCAACCAGCTATGGATCTGGAGATACTTTCTATGTCTTCCACTAGATGTCCTCATTCAGTACAGCGTTTAATTGTGCAAATCCCGCGAGTTTTGACCCTTTGGGAGGCAAAACAGTGAGTGTCGCGAGAAAATACATGGGGTCAAGAGCGCACGTTTGGAACAGATCTTCCTTTGTTCCAGAATGCCTGAGAAGAAGTAGGATTGCCCGGTAGATTTAAGAATTGTTTTTTACGTTTAGAACATCCTAAAGCTTGATTCTGCACTTAGTTTGACCAGTTTAGTCGACATATAATATGTAATTTTGAAGTTTTGATGCGCAACTGTTCGGGACCAGAAGTAATTTTGGATGCATTTCAGCTGGAACTTGTAGCATATGCTAATACAAAGACACACGACTTGAAACCAAACGATGTATTGGGTAAGTATGACTCCTTCCACTACATTCTGATCGAAGACCATCAAAGGTAAGGGAATATTTATGTTGTAATTTTGTATTTCTGTTGACTCCAACATAGCGGAGAAATATTGCTTACGTCTGAGCGCCGTCTCAGATTATTACGTAGTGAACTAATTCTGTAACGTTAAAAATAAATGTGGCACAGCGGTTGCATTAAGAAGCAGTGTATCTTTCCAACTATATGTAGAACATGTATATTTAGTCAAAGTTTCTGATGTTTATTTCTGTTATCTGGCGGTGCTATTTATAATTTCTCCGGACATTTTTTTGCATTTTCTGAACATGGCGTCAATGTAAACGGAGATTTATGGATATAAATGGCATATTATTGAAAAAAACATAAATGTACTGTGTAACATGTCCTATTACTGTCATCTGATGAAGATTTTCAAAAGGTTAGTGAATTATTTTTCTTTTAATCCTGCGTTTGTGATTGCATCTTTTGTTCGACAAAATGGCTGTATATCGTCTGTGTTTTTGGTGGTGGTTTGACATAAATATGTGCTATGTTTTCACCGTAAAACATTGTAGAAATCTGACACGCTGGCTAGATGAACAAGGTGTTTATCTTTCATTTGAGCTATTGGACTTGTTAATGTGTGGAGGTTAAATATTTCTAAGAATATTTTTCCATTCTGTGCGCCACTGTTTCAGTTGAGCGGGGGGGGGTGTTGTACCCCTTGGGGAACCTGTACCGTCAACAGGTTTTAATGTGCTGCAATGATACAAGGAAACTAGCTTTTAGGTGGCAGTGAGGATGGATGAGGGAAGAAAGGCAGCAGAGTGATAGAGAGGAGGTGAAGGGTGATGTTGCTTGTGCATAAGCTTTGCCTTTATCACATTGATAGTTCGAAGTCATGATATTTTTTGTAAGTATAATGGAAAGAGACTGGGAGAAACAACAGAAAACATATTTTGATATCAGTAATGACTTTCTCCACTCAGATGATGTACTGTATGAATCAGTTGTTTTGCTTGTCTCGTCATTGTTTTTCAGATTGATCTATTTTGTCTGTTGGCGTTGTATCTTCTGTCAGAGGTATGGGAAAACCATTTAACCATTTTTGGTTTCAGGTTGTTGTAGGACCCTCTGTTGAAAGAGCTCTACATGGAACCAAAAGGTGCTCTTACATGGACCCAAAATGATTATACCTGGAACGAATAAGGGTTCTTCAAAGGGTTGTCCTATGGGCATGCATCCATACTGAGCAAATCCCAATTACCTCCCATTTAATCTGACCTGTACCGAGACACACTCATCTCCATGGTCTTCTGA
Organism: Oncorhynchus keta; assembly: GCF_023373465.1. Classification (NCBI taxonomy): domain Eukaryota; kingdom Metazoa; phylum Chordata; class Actinopteri; order Salmoniformes; family Salmonidae; genus Oncorhynchus; species Oncorhynchus keta. The sequence goes on from NC_068438.1 coordinate 25,798,316, forward strand.
AAACAGCATCTACACTCATTCCAGGAGGTCGGCCTTGGCAGAAATAGTCTGTCTTTAATACCTGCTCCTTGTTAGCGCTCAAACTTGGGTTAATTAACCAAAAGGAGGTTAAATGAAAGGGATTGGGATTTAATTGGTGACATGCTGGATTAAAATACCCAGGCTGTTTTTCTCAGACCTAGTCATCCTAACACCCAAATCCCTAGCCCAGCATCATTGTCTGTGTGTGTGTGTGTGACCCCTCCCGCACTACATAAAGGTCATCATATTGACTAGTGATTCATATGTGGTTACAGTATGTGCTTCTCTCCCATGGGGTTTCTGTTTGAACAGCACTAATGAATGGCATGGCCAGAATTAGAACACCTGTCACATATTACATAAGGTCACATATCTGATATGGTAGCACTAAAATACAATTACCATTAGCTACCTCAAAGGCATGTAGCATGTATCTCTCAAAGGGAGCAGAGTACAGTAATGAATGCTTAATTGACATGATCAGCTAATGGCAGCACAAAGCTACCGACTCTGTTAATACAAATTAAAATATCTCTAATCACACGCGTTTCAATCAACATTAACACATTGTTAGGGTATAACTATTTCTGACGTAGATGTACGGTTTTGAATGGACTTCTTGACAGCGTGGATAATGGATGTGCTTTCATAGGTATGTAGCAGAGTTCTATGTGTAAGATGTATCATGGTAGAATTTTACTGAATACACTGAGGACAGACCTAAGCATGCATGGCCATAAACATGAATCACCACTTTCGTGTGTGAGGGGTCAGGCAGGATCCGGGGTGAAACCTTTTTAGAATAACAGGTTTGGGTGTTTTATTTGTGGCATGCCCTTGTGACATCACCACATTCAAATGTGCGAAGGAGAAATGTAAACGAGTGCTCTACTCCCACCTCCACTGTCTTCTCTCTGTCTCCCCCAGGACTGCAGACAGGCAGCGGTGGGTGGGAGTGTGTTTGTGAAAGGAGGGGGGATACATAAACACTGTGCCACACATCCTCTCCTCAGGGAGAACAAATCATCCAGACGTACCTGGCCTTCTCAGAGGAAAGACCAGGGACCAAATCTAAATCACTGAATAAATATTTACCTGTGCAAGGGCCCCCGCACATCCACAAGCACCCACAAGCATCCACAAGCAACCAAGCTCTGCCCCTTCTTCCTTTTCTCCGAACACACACACATCTATCAAAATGAAAGCCTGCCACATTTCATTTGCAAAAGTGCCTCTCGACAAACGATCCGCCAGGGGAGGAGAGATGAAGCAGATTGGCCAGTCAGTCTGTTTAAGGACAAAGGTAGCGTGATGATATCTCTCTGCAGCCAGCACATCAAAGCCAGCGGTTGTTGTGGCCACCTGTGCTTGTTGCTCAGGGAGGTTACTGTTCAGTCTCTCAGCTTTAGTTAGTTTCACTTCAGAGCAACTGCCGCCGGTAACTAATGGTATCCACTAGCCTTGCAGTGACAAACCTGCTCTCCATGAAGACTCCAGGAATTTTTACCTTACCAGCCATGTGCCACAAACGTCCCTGAACATCCCTGTTCTGCTTGCTCTGCTTGCCTGTAATTGTCCAGGCCGTCGCTACATTTTCCTAGGCATTTTTTCTATCCTTTAATCGGCCTTCACACATGGTGTACCCATTCCCCCCTGTTAGGAACTGGTTCCCCGAGTCAGCAGAATGAGGACATGGCACCAGCTGGATACAGGGATGCCTTTTATGTACTTCTGAAGAAGAGACACCTCACAGAACAAGTGTTTACGTGTTAATGCCGTTAGCGTGGTGCCAGACTGAGAGAGTGGCCAAAGGCTGTGGAGAGGCAACGGATCCCAGTGAGGGATCCTTATTATGACGTGTGTCTGGCATTTCATAGGCCCTAGGTATCCCATTGTACCTTTATTATATCCCCTCTATCGCAATAGGAGCCAGGGCCTCATCAGTTGGAGAGCGGGGTGCATCGCTCTTATGGAGACTTCATAAGCATCACGTTTGACAGATACAAAGATAAGACAATGGTAAATACCTCTCTCTCTCTCTCTCTTTCTCTCATATACTTGGAGCGGTGAGCCCAGTGACAGACATACTGCCTCATCACACAGCTCCCCTCCACTACCACGCTATAGACACGTGCTACTATAAAGGTTTTTCAACTGACAAATCACCAGGTTAACTCAGGGTAGCTAGTTGGATCAAGGTACTTACCTATTGTGGATTAGCAGAAATATAGGACGTGGATCCAATGGAGACATGAAAGAAAGAAAACAGAGAAGAGACATCCATAAGTTCTGATATACAAAGACTCCCCCCCCCTTTCTCTCTCACAATAGATTTCAGGATCCAGAGTATGGCCTGCAGGCCATCATTTGTATCCACTCACCCTCTCCCCCCTCTTCTAACCCCCTCCCTACCTGTCCAGGCTCCCGGCCCTTTCATATTGGTGACAAATGCATGGGGCTGGGTGACAAACAGATTAATAGTCTCTGATACCTGTGCCGGAGGATACCCACAGGAGAGTAGCGATGGCTCATACGCCTGTTCCCTACACGTTTGGTATGCCCCTGTTGTCTGAAACTGGGAGGAGAGAGGGTTTGGCAGATTAATAGGCCTGTGTCTTCCTGTCTTTCTGTCTTCCTGTTCCCTGTTCCCTTCCTGTTGGTGGCACTGAGAGCCTACACGGTCTCTAAAGCATACAGGCTTGATCTGTCCACTCATGAGTCATTACTGGGCTCTGCTATGATTGAGACAGAACCCAGTCGCTGTGCCCTGTTTTGTACACTACATTATGTCCTATTGTGGATATTTTCTACTCAATGAGGACGGTCCTGGTGACCCCAATGTCTGTCTTCTGCACAGCTAAAAAAAGATGTCCCTACAATTCCTGTGTATGTTACAGTACTACTGACACTGTGCTGGAGAACAAAGGAGTCTTTGGAAGAGATTACTAGAATAATCTGCAGCTTGAGGTGCCCATTGAGAATGAATGGATTACAAACAAGCAATTTGGAGCTCCATATCTGAGCCCACCCTGAAGCCAACAGGGTATATCTTGATGTTTGACCATTGTTGTGTCCTCTGGCCTATTTCTGATAGTGACAGCTAAGTACCTCTGAGACCCTCCAGTCTGTAAAACTCTTTCAATTCATAATACCACAGAGGTAAAAATGGCATGCACATACTCTACACAAACTGTACACCTGCGTTTTTCAAAATCGGTCCTCGGTACACCAAGGGGTGGGGATTGGGGGGGGTAGCACCATTCCCCATAGAAGCACCATTCCCCAATTGCATAGACACAGTCCCCCTACTTTCTCTATTCATATTACAGAGATATGTCCATGTACACTGTCCACAGCACCAAGTGAGTTATTAATCTCTGAAAAGTTGTCTTGAAGTGTGATGTGATAAGAGAGCATTGGATAGAAACTTCCTCTTCCTCCAATGCAGCGGGCGGGTTGATAGGTAGCTAGTGGGGGATTATTGAGCAGCCAGTGAGTTGTGCTGGCTGGCAGTAATGACACAGCAGCCCCTCATCCCTCACTGCTGCCACTGGCAGGACCCCATCTCCTGGGAGCTGCTGAGGTAACGGCCAGGCTAATCAGCTCCATCTGACATCATCATCATCATCAGCCCCACACACACACTACTCGGCTGTCTGTCGCAGAGCAAAGCCCGACCCGGCACCGCGGACAGATGAACACGATTAGGGTAGGAGAGGACAGGAGGGGTGTGTGTGGAGCGTGTATGTGTCAGTGGAGACTGCTGAGGGAAGGATGGCTCATAATAATGGCTGGAACGGAGTTAATGGAATGGCATCACACACATGGAAACCAGAGAGAATCAGAGAGAAACAGAAACAGAGACACAGAGACACAGAGAGTAACAAAGAAAGAGAAAAACAGAGACACAGAGAGAAACAGACACAGAGAGAAACAGACACAGAGAGAAACAGAGACATAGAGAAACAGAGACAAAGAGAGAAACAGAGACAAAGAGAGAAACAGAGACAGAGAGAAACAGAGACACAGAAAGAAACAGACACAGAGAGAAACAGAGACACAGAGAGAAACAGAGAGACAGAGAGAAACAGACACAGAGAGAAACAGACACAGAGAGAAACAGACAAAGAGAGAAACAGAGACAAAGAGCGAAACAGAGACACAGACAGAAACAGACACAGAAAGAAACAGAGACACAGAGAGAAACAGAGAGACAGAGAGAAACAGAGAGACAGAGAGAAACAGACAAAGAGAGAAACAGAGACAAAGAGCAAAACAGAGACACAGACAGAAACAGAGACACAGACAGAAACAGAGACACAGAGAGAAACAGACACAGAGAGAAACAGACACACAGAGAAACAGAGACATAGAGAAACAGAGACAAAGAGCGAAACAGAGACACAGACAGAAACAGAGACACAGAAAGAAACAGAGACACAGAGAGAAACAGACACAGAGAGAAACAGACACACAGAGAAACAGAGACATAGAGAAACAGAGACAAAGAGCGAAACAGAGACACAGACAGAAACAGAGACAGAAAGAAACAGAGACACAGAGAGAAACAGACAAAGAGAGAAACAGAGACACAGACAGAAACAGAGACACAGACAGAAACAGAGGCACAGACAGAAACAGAGGCACAGACAGAAACAGTGGCACAGACAGAAACAGAGACAGAGAGAAACAGAGACACAGAGAAAAACAGAGACACAGAGGAAAAACAGAGACAGAGAGAGATACAGACACACAGAGAGAACCAGAGACACAGAGAAAAACAGAGACAGAGAGAGAGGACACACAAATACACAAAGAGCGTATTCTCAGTACAGCGCACACAGCCGTTTCCCTTTCCTCTCCCTCAATCACTCCGTGTGATTTCTCAGATCAATTGAGGAGTAACGTAAAATGACTTATTGACTTTAACAGGGAAGGTTATTTATAACATCAACGGCTACTGCATGTTACACTAGCCTGACTGGTTTATGGACCAAGCCAAGGAGGGTTAGAGCTGCAAACATGTATTATCCCCTTGGCTGACGTCATCATTGGCTGTTTTGTATTTATGCAATTTTAAGTAATGATATAGCAATTAAGTTTACCAGTGATTACTTTGAGTATTTCAATAACGTAAATCCAATGGGTATAGATGCTAGAAAGAACATAATAATAAATAAAAAAAAAATTAAATCACAAAAATCACTCTTATCTTATACAATTATGAATAAATATAGATTTGAATTCAGCTCTAACTACATAGGGTACAAGTCCAAATGAGCACATTACAGCTCTCCTCTCTCTGGTCTGGCTGATGAGGATCTGTCCCCTGTAATGGATTTCTCTGTTTTACAGATGAGACCAAACTTCCTCAGGGTTGCAAACGTATGTCCCTCCTTGGGTGCATGGTGGGTTTACAGAAGAGTTGCACATCGCCAAGACCTCACCGGTAATGATCGCCGCCCTCTTTATCATGCCTTTGTTATGGAGTTGCTAAATGATCACACGTTTATTTAGTCGTCAATCGAAGTCGAGGGGTATCAGAGAGCTGTATAATCCAAAGGCCCCCTGGCTTAATTCGTTCGCCTCAGGGTTTGGGAGGGAGACCAAACAGCCCTGTGCCTCTGCCTCTGCTCTCCAGGCCTCATCACATTTTGTCCCCCTGCCTCACAGGCATAATATGTTCTCTCACTACTCCCATTATTGGACAGAACATTATAGATTAATGTCCAGCTTTCATAAGAAAGACTGGGAGAATAAGGGGAAGGAAATGGAATAGTATGCAAGGGAGAGAGAATAAGACTGAATATAAATGTATTTAGTGGAGTTTAAATATATGAAGTGGAGATGATACAAAAGCCAAGCTTCTCTCTCATACCAGAACCTGCTTTGAAGACCATTAGAGAATCAAAATGGCTCGCTCTCAATGAGTTCAAGTAGAATGCAGAAATGCCTTGTGCTAGGCCCTCATCCGGATTCAATACATGAAAGGGGACAGATGAAATGCAGACCTGGGGATAAAAAATAAAAAAAGCTTCATTAATACACATTATTTTCTTTTCAGCCCCTCTTAAGTGGTCCTTCAGCGAAGGGTATCTTTTGTGAATTTTCCATGAAAAATACTATTTTATCGAGAGTTAGGGGATTCTATGAGCTGATGCTATTCAAATCCTCTGAATGACTTTCTACCACAACAGATGAGACCACAGGGTCATCAGGTACAGTGTACCACCAATACCTGTCCAAAAATAATGTTGTGTATCAAGCACCATAGACACTATAGATCCGCTACATCAAATAGAGTCTTTGCCAGGATCACATATGCCACTAACAGTCTATTTCCTGAAGGGAGAATAAAGTAATGCTCTCTCTGCAGGCAGTGAAACCAATTACCCAAAGTACCACAATCCAGAAATACGTACTTCACTGTGTGAGCTAAAAGCACTGCATTTTGTGAGGTGTGTGTCCATCAATCAGACATGGCAGCTTGTCCTGCTAGTTATAGTATAAGTAGACACAACAGATCAAAGTAGCAAACTAGCCTGCTGACCACCCCCACACCTGGTCTGGTGGGCTGTTGTACTGTATACATCATGTCCTGGATGAGCTCCTGCATTACCCCATCTCTCTCTCCCTGCTCCTTGATCTCTGGTCCCTGGAGAGGACTGGGGCTTGCGCCAACAGCTGGGCATCTGGCTGGGAGCAGCTGCTATCTGCCTGGGGCAGGAGAGCAGGAGTCAGGAGGTAAAACCTCAATATCCCTCCCCTTTCACCTAACAAATGCCTTCCTCCCTCCCAGCATTTTGTGCCCACGCACAGCAGTCAGGGTACTCTCATCTTTGAGACAGTTGAATCCTGGCAGCCGTGGTAAACCTAGCATTTACCTCAGCTGCTGGGTTCACCAACGCCTGCAATTACAACCATTAGCACGGGTAAATTAACAGATTTGCAGGCAGCAGCCGGTGTAGGCAGCAGACAGAGACACCTTATTTTAGTATATGGCTAAACCACCAGGCCCGGAGCCACTGCAACTAGGTGTGTCAATTTAAAAACGTGACACAATTGCCCACTTTTTTTTTTACCCCTCCAACATACAGTTGTCTCAGCTGACAAAGGCTCCACATTGCTACACACTGATGGTGCAGCATGATGGTGACCTGGGAAGCATTTGATATGCAGCATTCCAGACACAGAGTTCTCTGAAGTGGCAAGGCCAGAAAAATAAAACTTCAACAAAAACAATGAGAGGAGACACAATCGCATGTTCTCGTTCGACCAATGGGGGAGATGGTAGAAATATTATGGTTGGCATCTATCCGAATCACAAACCAATAGTGTCAGATGCTAAAAACGGCCACTCCCCTCAACTCCCACTTTCCATCCCTTCTATTGTTTCATTCAAATGAAGACAATACACCATGATGTTGTTGGTGACTTCTTGTCCTCCCCTTAATAAAGTTGTGATTGCCTTCTAACAGGTGAACACAGTTGTTATGGTGCCTCTGACCTGCCACTGTCCCCTTCACACAAACTCAACTCATTAGACAGTCAATGAATGCCTTTATAATTAACTCCAAATGGACTCCTTCATATGAAAGCAATTAAAGGGAAGAATGGATGCTTTGTGACAAGGAAACATTTGGCTCTGACATCTTTGCTGTCGAATAACCTTGGCTTCCTCTTCACAACTGTATTACTGGGTGAATTACTGTATGTCTAACACTCACTACTGCAGCAATAATACCAACAACCACTCAGTATAGTTAGCATATTTCAAGGTTTACATGAGCCTAAATTAATTGATGAGAAGAAATGAATGGGAGTATAAAAGCTTAAATGTGTTTCAATGTGGCATAATCCAACGAATTTATTTCAATACATATATTTTTTTTATAAAGCCCATTTTAGATCAGCAGTTGTCACAAGGTGCTTATACAGAAAGTGCTTAGTCAATTACGTCATTGTTCCATAACTCAAGGAAGAATGCAAAACAGAATGAATTGTTTGGCTATTTTATGTTATTTGTTGGGCAAGTTACATCTGAATTCATTGGGAATGAAGGTAAAACTTTATTGTAATAATGAAACGCTGGAGAGATTTTTAAGTAACATAAAAACAATTAGATGTTGGCACTGCACATGGCCCTCTAGAGGCCTCCTCACACTATTCAAAATGGATCCTGTTCTATGGTGCTTAGCTTATTAAGATGTCATATGTGCAAACATTGCTGGTTTGAGGTGAATACCCCTGTGGTACATTCTTCTGTGTACAGTCTATTCGCCCTGTCGCTCTTTAGCTGTCGATGGCTCTTTAGTGCCTATCGAGGGCTACAGAGAGTGCTTCACAAACATATTGTGCTTTTTCACATAATTAGGCTGGAGGGATTTCATTAAAAACACTGGCGTGGGGGCTTTCTACTTACACCAGTAATACTGAAGCAATCTAGCTATTGCCTGTCTCTCTCTCCCTGTCTCTCTCTCTACTCTCTCTCTCTCTCTCTCTCTCCCTGTCTCTCTCTCTCTCTCTCTCCCAGTCTTTCTCTCTCTCTCTCTCCCTGTCTCTCTCTCTCTTTCTCTCTATCCCTGTCTCTCTCTCTACTCTCTCTCTCTCTCCCTGTCTCTCTCTCTCTCCCTGTCTCTCTCTATCTTTCTCTCTCTCTCTTCTCTCTCTCTCCCTGTCTCTCTCTCTACTCTCTCTCTCTCCCTGTCTCTCTCCCTCTCTCTCCCTGTCTCTCTCTATCTTTTCTCTCTCTCTCTCTCTCTCTCTCTCTCTCTCTCTCTCTCTCTCTCTAAGCTCTCAATTACAAACAGCATATCAGCATCCAAGTGTTTATGAACAACATTAAAAATTATATTTTGTATGTATACTGCTTGGTGCATGGCTACAGTTTAAGATTTTTGTTTGATTATCTCCAGGGGTCATATCCACTATTAAAAGTTTACAATTCATACTGTATATTTTTATTCCATAGAAATTATGAGAGCAAGTTTATAAATTGAACTACTAGCCAGTTTGGCCATCCTAATCATGCAAAACAAACATGAATAAAGTGAGAAAGTGTTTACTTTTGTGATTTTAACTGAATTCCTTTCTTACAGCATAATGCAAGAAGCAAAATAAATGTACAGTACTGTCCAATTAGATTATAGAGTAGAGAGTACTAATCTGAATGCAATTATTCCAGTCCTTTAATGGTTCTGTCTTCTATGCCCCCCTCTTCTCCCCACTCCCCTGTCGACCGAGCCAGCTCCACACCCGCTCCAGCCCCAGGACACTGACCTGGGTTCAGCAGAGGATAATAGAATTCCTCCATCCTCCTACCCATTACTTACTGCGGGCCTGAGCTCTATGTAAATATTTGTACAACAATTTCCATGCAGATCCAGCTTGGTCAGTACAACAGGCTGATGCTCCACCAGTGGACTGCACGTTAACACCTGGTAAATATGTACAGTATAAAATAACAGAATACTCAGATAATTGAGATATGGTGGAGTAGAGGCCTTACGTTACGTGGTGTTTAATCTCCTGGAGCCAAATCGCTATATCCCAGCTGGGTGTTCTGATTTACAAGTGCTAAATGCATACCCTCTGTTGGTAAATACAGATTAAGTTTTATAAAATAGACATAGCAATTAAATACATTGATATTGAGTTCACGTTTTATAAATCAACTTGCTCGAACACAAAATAAGATTTACAATAGCTAGTTCAATGATCTGTAATCCCATTGAATTGACATGATCTTTAGGAGATTCAAGTGTTTTACAAAAGTTTGAGCAATTGACAAGTCAAATTGAACTAAAAGTAATTGATGTTCTCTGTAAATTCTCCTTAATTGAATTGTAACTTCAATAAAAAAAATGTCACTGCTTTACTTTGATAGATGGTCATATACCACAGTAATGATAGGGCTCTAAATGGTTTAAATAAGAGACAAGAGGAGGAAAATATTAAAACCACATCTCTGATATAAAGCGTGCTATACAATATGTATCTCCTCTACACTCTAGAACCTAAAACTGTCCTTTGGCTGTCCCCATAGGAGAACCCTTTGAAGAACTCTTTCTGATTCCAGGTCGAACCATTTTGGGTTCCATGTAGAACCCTTTCCACAGACGGTTTTACATGGAAACCAAAAGGGTTCTACATGGAACCAAAAATAGTTATACTTCAAACCAAAAAGGGTTCTCCTATAGGGACAGCCGAAGAACCCATTTGGAACCTTTTTTTTCCTAAGAGTGTAGAGCTGTACTGAACATTTAAAATAAAATAAAATAATTTCAACTTTATTTAACCAGGTAGGTCAGTTGAGAACAAACAAACATCTATATACCGTGTGTGCAAATGAAGTAAGGAGGTAAGGCAATACATAGGCCATAGTAGAGAAGTAATTACAATTTAGCAAATTAACACTGAAGTGATAGATGTGCAGATGTTGATGTGCAAGTGGAAATACTGGTGTGCAAAAGAGCAAAAAAGTAAATAAAAACAATATGGGGATGAGGTAGGTAGTTGGGTGTGCAGCTGCAGCGCTCAGTAAGCTGCTCAGATAGCTGCTCAGATAGCTAATGCTTAAAGTTAGTGAGGGAGATATAAGTCTCCAACTTCAGCGATTTTTGCAATTCGTTCCAGTCATTGGCAGCAGAGAACTGGAAGTAAAGGCGGCCAAAGGTGGTATTGGCTTTGGGGAAGACCAGTGAGATATACCTGCTGGAGCGCATGCTACGGGTGGGTGTTGTTATGGTGACCAGTGACCTGAGAAAAGGCGGAGCTTTACCTAGCAAAGACATAGATGACCTGGAGCCAGTGGGTCTGGCGTAGAAAATGTAGCGAGGACCAGCCGACGAGAGCATACAGGTCGCAGTGGTGAGTGGTGTATGGGGCTTTGGTGACAAAATGGATGGCACAGTGATAGACTGCATCCAGACGGCCAGAGGTCAACAGGCCCTCACAACAGGCCCTCTTTGACACACTGAACTCTATCTGAGAAGTAGTTGATGAACCAGGCCAGGCAGTCATTTGAGATTTCAAGGCTGTTGAGTCTGCCAATAAGAATGCAGTGATTGACAGAGTCAAAAGCCTTGGCCAGGTCGATGAAGACAGCTGCACAGTACTGTCTTTTATCGATGGTGGTTATGATATCATTCAGTACCTTGAGCGTGGCTGAGGTGCACCCGTGACCAGTTTTGAAACCGGATTGCACAGCGGAGAAGGTACGGTGGGATTTGAAATGGTCAGTGGCTTTCGAAGACTTTAGAAAGGCAGAGCAGGATGAATATAGGTCTGTAACAGTTTGGGTCTAGAGTGTCTCCCCCTTTGAATAGGGGGATGACCGCGGCAGCTTTCCAGTCTTTAGGATACTGTAACTACTGTTGAAATATCAAAGTTTTCCCTGAATATTAATTACAACCACAATGTCAATACACTCTTAGGGGTTTTTCCGAAACACATCGACTGCCAGCTATGAGGTAAATTAGGGCTACAATCATAGAACTAGCAGGGCATTGGGTTTGACTATGTAGCAAACTAATGACCACAAGATACCTGCCGTGGTCAGAGGGACATCAATAACATAGCTAAACACTGGGCTACATGAGCAATATCCACAGCCAGCTACTGCAAGTTCATCCAGATGGGAGATAACGTGCTGATATCAGTGGGCTGGGGAGGTTAGACAGGCAGAATAATCACAACACATAGCACACTGTATTCATTATTGTATGGTTCCTTATGAGGCCCCTAATTCAGTCTGAATAACCTGCATGTGGATGTATTGAACTGTCTGTGAGGATATAGGAAATGGATATGATGATAATGGAATGAGAGAGATGGTACACACTACATAGTATAAAGGAATTTAAAGGACACATAGCATTGCATTGCATTAAAGATCAGGAAATTACATATAAATAAGTTCCTAAATCATATTTCACTTCCATATTGTGCAAACACACACTCTCCCCTCTGCTTCCTTGGCCAGGCAACAGCTGTGTTTGGTGCAAGTGGAAGAGCAGCTAATGAGCCAAACACAACGCTTGACAATTCACATCTGCTGCCACTCTCCAACCTCTGCCAGCACCCCAGCCTGACTGGGCCTCCCTGGACAGGGGCCTACGGCCAGAGCCCACACCTGGGAATGACACACACACAAATACACTCACCTTAAAAAGGCATTACACTCGCATAAACACAGTAAGGATTTAGACTCGAGACTACATCCATTCACATCCCTCATCCAACAGCAGACCCAAATCAAGGGCCATTACATGTTTTCCAGGGAAGTGGTTAGGGACGTAGCGTCTGGTATCCACCTGAGGGCAACGTGAAACCCCTCTGTGACAGCCATTGCTGCTGCTCATTTCAGGCTTAAATGTGTGTCTGTGACAGAGGCAGCAGAGAGAAAGTTACCAGGGATGACTTGGTTCTCCAATGCGAGCGGCATTGTGGCTCCAGGACTTTACTCATGTTCTCCCCTCAAGCTGCTCTCTCACAAAGTCAGCCCAGCCATTGGTGGTGCAACCTGGGGTTCAGAAAGCTCCCCTTAGGTCTATCTGTCCAGAAGGCTCATTAAACCAGTGCTGGCCCAGTCCAAATCAACCACCAGAACACCCATACCTACTTGATGTGGTTGTGTGAGTCACAGCATGTGAGGCGGAGGGGGATACAGTATATGGATTGCTATTCAAATATTTTTCTGGAGACAGTGATGATTGTATGCTTGGCTAGGCACCAGGCCTCTCTACCTACTGGGCCATCTGGATGGTCTGTGAGAGCAGTATGGTAGAACAGAACGGCTAGCTTCCCAACGTCAACGTGTGCATATATAGACCAAGATGAGTGGGCATGCATGAGAACGCACATATGCAGACATAAGCATGCATGTTCATGTCTACACACACACACACACACACACACACACACACACACACACACACACACACACACACACACACACACACACACACACACACACACACACACACTACAGCGATCCCATCTGGTGCCTTAACTTTGTGACAAGTTGCCATGCTGTGACTGTGTCATGGTAAAGTCTGTGTACAGTGCTGTCGTAGTACAGGGCTGAAACACTGTACTGTAAAGGGATCTGTAAGGTGTTTTTGATACGTATTCTGTGACCTCATTTAAACATTAAAAAAACGGTTCACCTACTGGTTTAACCTGACCACACACCAACACACACACACACACACACACACACACACACACACACACACACACACACACACACACACACACACACACACACACACACACACACACACACACACACACACACACACACACACACACACACACACACACACACACACGGAGACATGCACCCACACATGCAGTAGACACATGCAGAATACACATTAAGCTAACAAAGCTTCCCAGCAGACACCTGCTGAAACAGTATCTAAAATCAATTCAAATGTTATTGGTCACATACACATGGTTAGCAGATGTTATTGTGAGTGTAGCGAGATGCCTGTGCTTCTAGTTCCGACAGTGCAGCAATATCTAACATGTAATCTAACAATTCCACAACAACTACCTAATACACACAAATCTAACCTGACCACACACAAATCCTCCGTCATCCAGGTTTACCCAGGGTCTTATCCCCCTAAAAATGTCTGTCTTTCTCTAATTGCATTTGATAACAATTTTGTCAAGGCTCTTCTGGCAGCCGACATGCGGTGGTCCCACCAGCAGCTGTGGCTAATTAGCTGCTATCGCTAGCTCTTTTGGCTCTCCCTCTACTGCATCCCCTGGCCCATTCCATCCTAAGTATAAATTATTGGATTGTCGAGGATAGCTAGAGCTGGCAAAGGAGTGAGCGAGAGATTGAGGGTGATGAGAAAGAGTACGAAGGGAAGAGAGATAGAGGGTGAAATGGTGAATAGGACTCAGATTCCCATTCCTTGATTACTCTTCCAATCACTCTAGTCAATGTGTTTCTTTATTGACTCCAGTGAAATTGACTCAATGCACTCTCACCCTGGCTCAATTGTGTGTGATCTTCCAAACGTCTCTGCACTGATACATTCCACTCACCTAAAGGTCATTCACTGACCTTAAATTATTAGTAGAAGTTTAGCTTGTGCTAGAGCTAGTGTTTTGTTGGAGTGGAGAAAACGTCAAGGGACAGAAGACAGATCTGTCTAACATAAGATGTTACACAGAGACCAAAGCCCAAACACAGTTGGAAAAAACAAGGCTATATATAAAACCTAGTGTAAACAGCCTTCCAACAACCCAATAAGGATAGTGACTATAGCCTCTGAGCACAATAACATAAGGTGTCGGAGTGCAGGTGAATTACCCTGATGGAAAATGGTCCGAAAGCAAACCGTTGCCTCACTATGTATCACATTCCAATGATATAAATGCAATTTCAGAATGGAGGGGGGTGGGGGTCATGCCCTCCTCCCCAGTGAAAGTTACGCCCCTGCAACAAATGGTTAAAATTTGAACCTTCAAGATTGAAATAAAATGGTCTCACATGGGCAAGATGTAGACAGCTCATTTAAGGGAGGGAGATACATCTTGAGCTTTTCTGGACTAATGGCTCTTCAAAGACTTGGTCCACAGCCACTGGAGAATAGTTATTTTGCTAAGAAATTACTCCACTGGCATATGTTAATCAAATAGCATCAGCTTACGAGCGAATTGTGAGACAGATAGAGTAGAGATAATAAATACCACCAGGAAACATTCCCTTAGATTTGATTGATCTCACATCTGTGCACACGGAAGCTTGCTCCTCTACAATTAGTCAAGTTTACAATTTGCATGTAACTTTTTGACAGCTTTAAAAATGCAACTCTTCTCCTGAATATTTACAATTTCTTCAGATGTTGTTTACATTGGCCAATGTCGATCAATAACATGGCAACAGAAACATCTATTTGTAGAATATGGCGTTATTAATTTAAGTAGGCCATCTAGTGGAGAGTGGATCTACTATATTAGAGAGACAGCAAAAGTCCCATACTGTAGCTTGTTGTTGCATCTTCCAGCAGAACATCTTAAACACTATAACCCAAAAGAGCATACATGTATTAGCTATGGCTACACTCCCATATCACTAAATGGTGTATGACAATCATTAGTATGGTCACTCTCACAGAGATCCTATTCTCCTCAAATCAAATCACATTTTATTTGTCACATGCACCAAATACAACCGTGCTGTGAAATGCTTACTTACAAAGTGGCAGGTAGCCTAGTGGTTCGAGCGTTCGGGTCAGTAACCGAACGGTTGCTGTATCGAATCCTCAAGCTGAAAAGGTACAAATCTGTCATTCTGCTCCTGAAAAAGGCAGCAAACCCACTGTTCCTCTGTAGGCTGTCATTGTAAATAAGAATTTGTTTTTAACTGACTTGCCTAGTTAAATGAAATGAGAAAAACAAGCCATTAACCAACAATGGTACTGAGTCAATGTGCGGTGGTACAGGTTAGTTGAGGCAATTATTGTAAATCTTTATTCTATGGCTACTATATTCTCCCTCTCCCTCCACGTGACTTATATAGTGGGGCACTATAGTAACATGTTCTTCCCTAGCAAATAGAAGTTACAGCATAGTTATTTGAAAAGAATATGAGATTCTTGTGCATGTGACTACACACTGAGTCACGGTGCATCAATCACTTAGGAGTTTGAGTGAAAGATTGTCATTGGACATCACTTTTCACCATCTGAAGGCTGATGGATGATAATAGATAACTGTGGCTCATCAGATTTATCTTCACTGTAACTATTCACAAAGACGCTCCTGTCAATACTAACTCTGTATGCATTGATTTTTTTACATTTTTAAATTTCACCTTTATTTAACCAGGGAGGCTAGTTGAAAACAAGTTCTCATTTACAACTGTGACCTGGCCAAGATAAAGCAAAGCAGTGTGACACAGACAACAACACAGAGTTACACATGGAGTAAACAACAAACAAGCCAATAACACAATAAACAAGTCAATGACACCGTAGAAAAATAGTCTACATACAGTGTGTGCAAAAGGCATGAGGAGGTAGGCAATAAATATGCCATAGGAGCAAATAATTACAATTTTGCAGATTAACACTAAAAGTATAAATAAACAGATGATGATGTGCAAGTAGAGATACTGGTGTGCAAAAGAGCAGAAAAGTAAATAAA
This sequence comes from Oncorhynchus keta, assembly GCF_023373465.1. Classification (NCBI taxonomy): domain Eukaryota; kingdom Metazoa; phylum Chordata; class Actinopteri; order Salmoniformes; family Salmonidae; genus Oncorhynchus; species Oncorhynchus keta. The sequence continues at coordinate 25,814,507 of NC_068438.1, forward strand.
ATAAAAACAGTATGGGGATGAGGTAGGTAGATTGGGTGGGCTATTTACAGATGGACTATGTACAGCTGCAGCGATCAGTTTCCTTTAAGTTCTGTATCACAGGAAGATGGAAAGATAGACACCTGACAAAACCTGAAACATAGTAGTCAAATTGACTGGACTCTGGGCTAATTTGCTCGTCTGTATCTAACCTTACATTACACGGCTCACTTCTGTCAAGGGCTTGTTCCCTATGCTGCAGGTAGAAAGGGATCTGAATAAAAGACACATTAAAGTAGACAGTCTTTTCTGTATCAGACAACAGGTGTTGCAGTACAGTTTGAACATTATGCCAACCATGCTATTGGTGTCATGGGGAGAAGAACCAGAGGTGGATTCATATTTAATCAAGATAGATGATGCAAATGTGCTCGAGTGTTGCATTCTGTATTCACTGGCTTCCTCACTACGCCCACACACACAAGCTCTCGGCACAGCCAAGGTGTGAGGTGTTCAGAGGAAAGTGTTGCAAGGGGAAAGTGTAAAACATGTCACTGGCACCAATAACAACAACTTTGCTTTTGACTTCGTAGTTCTTGCCGCTACCTTCACAGGTCAAACACATCTGAAACTTTTTCTGTTATTATTTTGTGTTAGATTTAGCTAATTGTAAAAACACTTTACAGCTCAACACTTTCTGTCAGGATAGAAGCTGGATGTGGGCTGGGAGCCAGATGAAATAAAACAAAGCAAATAGAACCCAAAACTGTGACCCCATTTAAAATCATCAGAGAGTGCCATTTTCAAGTTGCCCTTCCATCTCTGATAGCCTGAAAAACCATTGATTTTCTTTCCCGCGATGCCTTCATGAACCCTCTTTCTCCAAACCTGCCATTCTCCCCTCCGGATCCTGGACCTATTGAAATGCTGAACCCCGGACTCCTCTGAATGACAAACTGCCCTTTCGACGAAATTCTTCATAAATCACCTAAACAATGGCGTGTGCCCCGGTTCCACGCTTGACGGATTGGAGATGGATGACGGGAGCTGTGGGGAAAAGCCAAATGACGCACCCCATTAGCTGTGGGGAATGGTTATTCAAATCGATAAACTGTTCAAATCGATAAGCTGCAATCCTGTCCTGAACAGAGCCCACCCTCTTTCCCTTGAGGTGCAGACATGTCTAATAATGACATCAGTGCTGTCTGTTAACCACACCTCTATTTGGTAACTCTGATGCGTTCTTGACACATCCCCCTCACCTACACATCCACAACAACTAGAGTTAAGCAAGTGACCAATCATGTCCCATCTCAACCTGTCTGGGCTGCAATTTTTCTGTGAAAAAACTACATATCTCTGGATATGTGTAATATCAGTGAATAGTATTGACAGCGCCTAATTGATAATCGTGCCTAACATTGAAAGGGGTGCATTCTCTTTAAGCAATTGTATTGTGCTTTAGGTAGTTGATAAATATGCTCAATGCTGGCACCAATGAATCTCTATAGTAGGAAAAGAAATCACTTTCACATTCAAAGTGTGCCATCCTACTGTGCCCAGACCTAAAAACATGGCATCAGGGGGTTGCTTTGATGGATGTTTTTTGAGTAATAACTTAGCTTGCTGTGCTACTTCCTCCAGGTCCATGCGCTGCATCCTATCTGGGTGAGGACAAAGCTAATGCTGGGGGACGAGCAACAGCGATGAGAGGGATCACTGTGGACGGGCTGACCACGGGGCAGCTGGGCTCATGCCGGGTGTGATATGTACATCTATGACCAGAAGCTCTCGGCTGTAAGTCTCGTGGTCCACATATCACAAAGATGTACCTCTCTGCCTTGTTCTCTCATGTGGGTGTATGTGTATATGTCTTCAAGCTGTTGACCCAACTGGGATGTCCATTCACAGCTTACAATGATTTGGCAAGCGTTGCAGATATTACTGCCCATTTTCTGTGGCGTACTGTCTACACGACAAACAACATTAGCGTGTCTGGGTAGTTGCCTTTGCCGCTATTAGTTCAATATAACTTGTTCTCTATTAAAAATGTTTGTCTAGCTATGCATCCTCTTCCAATTCTGCATATCATATTTTGTTAACACTTTAGATACAGTGATACAGTTGATTATGTATGTCCAACATGCCAGCCAGAGTTAATGTATCTGTTCCTTGTTCAGAATGGATCATATTTGATAGGTTGAACTGGCCCACATAGTCTGCCTCTCTGGCAAGTTGTAAGGCTCCCAAGCTGGAAAGGAGCCAAGCGATTTCAGTGCAATCAATTTCTATTTTATTTTATTTTATCCACACTGCACTTTTCTTGTACCTCACCATCAATACGCATTTCATCTCTCTGGGTGAACAGGCTCGGGGGTAATGGTGAGGGATTCGGGATTCGGCTTAGATATTTAGTGTAATAAAAGATCAGCTAACTTGTAACGGGATCCCAACCAACACAACAGGAGAGCACAGAGTTGGTTAGGAGCTTTATCTGCTCAGAGCCAATGGTTGTCTTTGACTCCCAGGTGTGAAAGGTGAAGACAAATGCTTTCAATCTCTGTTGACTGACTGTAGAGCGAACTGGTATCACAATGGACAGATACTGTAGTGGAATGACGGGGTCGAGACAGGCAGTTATTTGCCAGATTCAACACAGAGGAGAGAAAATGGTGGAAACCGGAAACAGAGCAGGAAATTAAATGAAGGATTTCGGAAGTTTAGTGAGAAATAGAAAAGCCCTGCCTGGTCCTCCCGACACGGGGCAAACATAGGAGGTTGGGGATGTGAATAACAAATTCATTAAGAATGGAGAAAGATGGGCAAAGAAAAGGAGGCACATTGCCTGGCGTCCAGGGAAAAAAGCCAATCACGGCACAGCGAGCTTTGAGCCCCATCCATTATGTGGGGACTGACAAGTTACCAGCAGTCAGGGAGGGAGCTACACTTAATAAATCAAAACTGACAACTCCTCCTCAGCCCCATCTCAACTACAGCTTTCCCACTTCCCTTCCCTTATAGCCGTTAGACTTGACCGTCTTCCCACCAACTCCACCACTGCACACACAGGCTTCCGCCACAAGTGAGCAACAGTAACCACAGAGAAAGTGAAAGAGAAGGGAGTGAGGGTTTTGATGGAGGGAGAGAGAGAGAGTGTGAGAGAGAAAGCACGCAAGAGAAAGATAATTGAGAGGGAGAGAGAAAGAATAACATTGGCCCTGAGTTGACACCAGATTTACTACTATTCTGTACATCTGTGTGGTTTGATCTACGGACACAAGGCATTTGAGTCAAACAGCATCTGCCCCCCTACCAGAGTGTAGCAGCAGGTTCGTTGATAGTTCAACTCGGCAAATGACTCAAACACCACTAATCATCTTTTTACAATCTGTAGTCCAATTACTCCGCATTTAACGCTTAATGAAAGTAAATTACCTGGATACCTCAGTTTTAATTAAAAGATAGTCTGCATGTGCTTCCAACAGTGGAGAGCAATTAATTAGTACCTGCCAGGGAGGCAGAAAATAAGCAAGTAATGTGTAAGCATAATTGCTGAGAAGTTAAGAGCCCTTTTCTCTCCTAATAATAACAAAAAGGCCTGGCTGCATGTGTGGTAGGTCGTTTTCACCAATTAACAAGTCCTGTTTATCCTCTTTTTTCTACCTTACACAGGTTGCTTGCTTGTAGTAAATGGAAAGAGCTCTTTGGGGAAAAGCAATTTTAAAAATCGGAGAAACAATTATGAGCGCGTCTAGAATCAATGCTAATCAAGCACCTAAAGGTCACACATCAACCTTGGCTTTCCTTCCCACTCTATCCTCAAATGAATGGGTTTCTCCGTGCACGTTCTCTCTGAGATGTCTTGTGTGGATGCCCAGGCTATACAGTATGTGAATGTCAGCGTAAATGAGGCCAGTGTGGTGAGTCGGTTTGGCACAGGTGAGGAAAGCATCAACATGTGAGAGAAAGCGAGCGAAAACCACCTGGCCATCTCCCCCTTGGACACAACAGACCCTCTAGCTGGCAACTCCCCAGCACTGTTGCCACTTTCTCAATCATCAGTTTTTCTCAGACAATTTATCCCCTAGTTCTTCTGCTCATACGCACATTTCTAAAGTGGACAGTGCATATTGAAATTATTCAGACCCCATGACTTTTTCCACATTTTGTTTTGTTACAGCCTTCATTTTTTCCCTCATCAATCTAAACACAATACCCCATAATGACAAAACAAAAACAGGTTTTGAGAAATGATTGCTAATATATATATAAAAACGGAAATATCACATTTACATAAGTATTCAGACCCTTACTCAGTACTTTGTTGAAGCACCTTTGGTAGCGATTACAGCCTCGAGTGTTCATGGGTATGACCAATAACATTTGATTTGAGTTGAAACTAAAAGCTTGGCACACCTGTATTTGGGGAGTTTCTCACATTCTTCTCTGCAGATCCACTCAAGCTCTGTCAGTGTTGCTGCACAGATATTTTCAGGTCTCTCCAGAGATGTTGGATTGGGTTCAAGTCCGTGCTCTGACTGGCCACTCAAGCACTTTCAGAGACTAGTCCCGAAGCTAAACCGTACCGAGTACCGAGTTAAACCTTCACCCCTGTCTGAAGTCTTGAGCTCTCTGGAGCAGGTTTTGTCAAGGATCTCTCTCTACTTTGTTCTGTTCATCTTTCCCTCAATCGCTCAATATTTAATCAATTTTTGAATAAGGCTGTAACGTAACAAAATGTGGAAAATGGGAAGGGGTCTGAATACTTTCTGAATGCACTGTATGAGCATGTACATCATTGTGGGGCAGGGTTTGTAAATGTTTGTAAATGGGAAGGGGTCTGAATACTTTCTGAATGCACTATATGAGCATTTACATCATTGTGGGGTAGGGTTTGTAAATGTTTGTAAATGAGAGAAGTGTGTTTGTTCACACACTTCAATTTTCTGTTCTATTCACCTTTGAATGCTTTCAGATAATGGAAAGGTTAGTTGTCTTCAGATAGACACCACCACCGACCATATTAAAGGGATGGTTGGAGAGTAGACAGAATTTATGGAAAACCACAAGTTAATTGAAGAAAATATGTTGTTTTCATCATGAAATACTTTTCTTTACCTTCACTGACAAAAGTATTAGAGATACATGTTTTTTGTGTTAAATGAAAAGAGGGATGTCTATGATTCAAGCTGCTTGCGGATAGTCATTCCTTTCCTACCGCTAAGCAAGATGTGAGCTCGGTCCTTATCTGGAGGCCTCATTTGATGGAGGTGCTGATTAAAAATGTATATCTGGCAGACAAATAATATAAGCAGAGAAGTCTGAACTACGAAAGGTCACAGATTCTCTGAACTCAACGGCTTCCTCAGATTCCCATTTCGAAGCAGTTAAAGGATCTTCAGCAAAGAATCTGCTTCATACATCGTGTATACATGGAACGTCCACCCTCTAACAACAAGCTAATTGCAACCCTCTAAGTATAATAAAGCCTGCATTTAATTCCTAGATTTGGGTATAGTGTGGGAGGTGTACAAGTCCTGACAAAGTAGTGCCGTGAAAAAGTACTTGCCTCCTTTCTAATTTTCACAACTTTTGCAAGTTTTTTATTCTGAATGTTAGCAGATCTTCAACCAAAACCTGATATTAGAGAAAGGGAACCTGCATTTGCAAATAAATAAATCCAATCTAATTCCCCTGTCTGAAAAAGTAATGGCCCCTTACACTCAATAACTGGTTGTACCACCATTACAGTGGCTTGCGAAAGTATTCACTCCCCTTGGAATGTGTCCTATTTTGTTGCCTTACAACCTGCAATTAAAATATATTTTGGGGGGGTTTGTATCATTTGACTTACACAATATGCCTACCACTTTGAAGTAAAATATTTTCTCTTGTCAAACAAACAAGAAATAAGGCAAAAAAATTGAAAACTTGAGCATGTGTAACTATTCACCCCCCCCCAAGTCAATACTTTGTAAAACCACCTTTTTCAGCAATTACTGTCATGCCCTGATCTATTTCACCTGTCCTTGTGATTTTCTCCACCCCCTCCAGGTGTTGCTTATTTTCCCCCAGAGTATTTATCCCTGTGTTTCCTGTTTCTCTGTGCCAGTTTGTCTTGTATGTTTTCAAGTCAACCAGCGGTTTTCTCATCCTCCTGCTTTTTGCATTGTCCTTTTTTCTAGTCCTCCCGGTTTTGACCCTTGTTTCTGGACTTTGTACCCGCCTGACTGACCATTCTGCCTGCCTTGACCACGAGCCTGTCTGTCACTTTGTACCTCCTGGACTCTGATCTGGTTTTGACCTTATTGCCTGTCCACGACCATTCTCTTGCCTACCCCTTTGGATTAATAAACATTGTAAGACTCCAGCCATCTGCCTCCTGTGTCTGCATTTGGGTCTTGCCTTGTGGCTTGATAATTACAGCTGCAAGTCTCTTGGGGTATGTCTCTGTAAGCTTTGCACATCTAGCCACTGGGATTTTTGCCCATTAAAGGCAAAACTGCTCTAGCTCCTTCAAGTTGAATGGGTTCCGCTGGTGTACAGCAATCTTTAAGTCATACAATTCTGACCAGTTTCCCAGTCCCTGCCAATAAAAAGCATCCCCATGGTGTTCTCAGGGTAATGAGAGGGGTTGGGTTTGTGCCAGATATAGTGTTTTCCTTGATGGCCAAAAAGCTCAATTTTAGTCTCATCTGACAAGAGTACCTTCTTTACGTATGTTTGTGGAGTGTCCCACATGCCTTTTGGCGAACACCAAACGTGTTTGCTTATTTTTTTCTTTAAGCAATGGTTTTTTTGGCCACTCTTCCGTAAAATCACAGCTTTGTGGAGCGTAATGGCATAAAGTGGTCCTATGGACAAATACTCCAATCTCCCCTGTGGAGCTTTGCAGCTCCTTCAGGGTTATCTTTGGTCTCTTTGTTGCCTCTCTGATTAATGCCCTCCTTGCCTGGTCCGGGAGTTTTGGTGGGTAGCCCTCTCTTGGTAGGTTTATTGTGGTGCCATATTCTTTAAAAAAATTGATTTAATGGTGCTCCATGGGATGTTCAAAGTTTCAGATATTGCTTTATAACTCAACCCTGATCTGTACTTCTCCACAACTTTGTTCCTGACCTGTTTGGAGAGCTCCTTGGTCTTCATGGTGCCACTTGCTTAGTGGTGTTGCAGACTCTGGGGCCTTTCAGAACAGGTGTATACTGAGATCATGTGACACTTAGATTGCACACAGACAGACTTTATTTAACTAATTATGTGACTTCTGAAGGTAATTGGTTGCAGCAAATGAATATATATACATGCACCATTTTTTTTGTTTTTATTTTGAAACAAGTAATTTTTACACTTCACCAATTTGGACTATTTTGTGTATGTCCATTACATGAAATCCAAATAAAAATCTATTTAAATTCCAGGTTGTAATGCAACAAAATAGGAAAAGGGGTATGAATACTTTTGAAAGGCACTGTAGCTGCAATGACTGGAACCAAACGCTTCCAGTAGTTTCTCATGTCGCTGTGGAGGAATTTTGGCACACTCTTCCATGAAGAACTGCTTTACCTCAGCGATATTTGTTTGACATTTTCCTGTAGAATTCTCTGATACAGAGCAGAATTAAAGGTTCCTTCTATTAAGGCAAGTCTTTCAGGTCCTGAGGCAGCAAAGCATCCCCAAACAATCAGACTACCAACATCGTTGGTATGAGGTTCTTACTGTAGAATGCAGTGTTTGGTTTTCACCAGACATAATGGGACCCATCTCGTCTAAAAAATTGAATGAAGTTTGCCAAAAAGCACCCAAATGATCATCAATACTCCTGTAAGAATTTTCTATGGACAGAGGAGTCAAAAGTATAACTTTTTGGACGACATGGGTCCCATTATGCCTGGCAAAAACCAAACACTGCATTCAACCGTAAGAAATGTGGTTGGTTGGTTTGATGGTTTGATGGTTTGGGGATGCTTTGCTGCTTCAGTATCTGGATGACTTGCCTTTAATAGAAGGAACCATGAATTCTGCTCTGTATCAGAGAATTCTACAGGAGGATGTCAAGGCCATCCGTCTGTGAGCTGAAACTGAAGCGCAGCTGAGTCATGCAGCAAGACAACGATCCAAAACACACAATCAAGTCCACATGAAAATGGTTAGAAAGCTGAGTTAAAGCGGTTCTCTATGGAAGAGCGTGCTCAAATTCCTCCACGGTGACGTGAGAAGCTGATCAACAGCTACAGGAAATGTTTGGTTCCAGTCATTGCAGCTAAAGGTGGCATAACTAGTTATTGAGTGTAAGGGGGCAATTTACGCACCTCTCTGATTCAGAGGGGTTGGGTTAAATGCGGAAGACACATTTCAGAAAACATTCACTTGGACAACTGACTAGGTATCTCCCTAATCTTATCTTATTATTATACTTTTTCACATAGGGGCATAGGGTGTTGCATGACTTTGTTTGTGAAATAACTGAAAAAATGATGTCATTGTTGTTCACTTAGGTTCCCTTTATCTAATATTAGGTTTTGTTTGAAAATCTAACAACATTCAGTGTAAAGAATTTGCAAAAGTAGATAAAATTAGAAAGGGGGAAAATACTTTTTCACAGCACTGTATATACATATACATCAACAGTATACTGATACACTGCACACACCACTGTATATACATCAACAGTATACTGATACACTGCACACACCACTGTATATACATCAACAGTATACTGATACACTGCACACACCACTGTATATCAATATACCCTCTTGAGGAATTCTATGATATGATGCTGCTATAGAAAACGAATTCCAACCGCATAGACTTTTTGAATGTGATGGAACTTCTTACATTAGGTTTCTTCCCTGGCTTAGGTAATTGGTGTGCCTGTCCCTGGAGAGAAGGGGCTCTCAGGGACGGGGTAACGGTTGAGCGGCAGCAGGTATGCATTCCAAGAGACTGCTTGATGAGGTCCCATGAGCTCTGTGCATCTGCTGGGTCTGATAAGCCAACCTATGGGGCTACTAGGGGAGAAAAATGTCCCCATGCTTCCCTATTTACAATTCAGCTGGAGAGAGAACTTTTCTCAGAGTAATACATGGAAATCCAAAGACGAGCAACCCAAGTTCCCGGTGCTAGAGCCTCGCGGGGCAGAGGGGGAAATGTTCATATAAGACAGGGTAGAAAAGAAGACCGGGCCGTTTTAATCCCACACAACTCTCCCCTTCAGGAAATTTGAGGATTTCCTCTGAATTTAAGTCCAGGAATTATCCCTGACCAAAAGCTGTGGTAAATAAATGCTAAAGCCAGGATAAACTCTCCCAACACTAAAGTGCTGTTACATGTCAACAGAGCAACTTTATTTTCATGTCTTAGGTATATAATGTACTCGTACTCTATGGTTTCAAATCAGCATTTCTTCAGAAAGCGTAAACAATATATCTGTCTGCTTTGCGTTGCCCCCTCCAGATACCCATTGACCGACAGAAAGCTTGGCCCCAGTACCTCACCCAGCCATCCAGGACCTCTATACTGGGCGGTGTCCTAGGAAGGCCCTAAAAATTGTCAAAGACTCCAGCCATCCTAGTCATAGACTGTTCTCTCTGCTACCGTACGGCAAGCGGTACCAGAGCACCAAGTCTAGGTCCAAGAGGCTTCTAAACAGCTTCTACCCCAAAGCTATAAGAGTCCTGAACATCTAATCCTTTGGCTACCCAGACTATTTGCATACCCCCCACTTTTTACACTGCTGCTATTCTCTGTTGTTATCTATGCATAGTCACTTTAATAACTCTACCTACATGTGCATATTATCTCAATTACCTCAACTAACCTGTGCCCCTGCACATTGACTCTGTACCGGTACCCCCTGTATATAGCCCCGCTATTGTTATTTTACTGCTGCTCTTTAATCATTTGTTACTTTTATTTCTTATTTTTTAGGTATTTTTCATAAAATGCATTGTTGGTTAAGGGCTTGTAAGTAAGCATTTCACTGTTGAATTCAGCACATGTGACAAATGCAATTTGATTTGATTTGATGTCTGACATGAACAAGGCATAGCCATCCGGAATGACAGCAGCTCTCTCTCTCTCTCTCATGCATTATAAAGACAGATAGGAAAAACAAACACGTTTCTCAACAGCTAGCGCAGCAGAACTACAAACAGCCGTTCAGCTATAACAACACCAACAACTACAACGGGGAAAGCCCTGATAGGGGTTTGTTGGTGACGTGTTTATCTACAAGCACACAGCCCACCCAGCAAAAGCCCAGAAAAACTCCTAAGGTCTTCTTCTTTGTAAAGCCCCCTGTCTGTGCCAATTAGCCTCTCGCTTCCAGTCATGGCTGTTAAGGAGGACTGTTATTATAGAATGCTGTTGTGTTTGGTATACCACACTGAGGCACACTGAGGCCAGCCAGCAAGGCCCTCTGGGTATGGAGGGTGTGTTTAGGCTAGAGGAAGCACCAGTGGAGCTGTTTAGCCCAGTGTTTATATGGTGGAGGCCTGTAAGGGTGGCTTACTAGGAGAGCATGGATCTGTTAGACATATAAACCCACAATGCCCAGAGTCTGAGAGGACACACCAGTGTCTGGACACGCACACGCCCACACATACACACACGCGCTAAAGTACTGCTTAGCACATGTGTGTGTGTGTTTGGATGTTTGGAGCCATGTCTCAAATATTTATCAGGAAAATGATGATCACTGTAACGGATTTCCTCCTCTTCGTCTGAGGAGGAGTAAGGATCGGACCAAAACGCAGCGTGGTAAGTGTCCATATTGATTTATTCAAAAAACACAACTGAACACTGGAACAAAATAATAAATGTGAAACATACAAAACCGAAACAGTACCGTGTGGCCCAAACACTCACACGGAAACAAACCAAAAGTGAAACCCAGGCTACCTAAGAATGATTATAAATCAGAGACAAATAATGACACCTGCCTCTGATTGAGAACCATACTAGGCCAAACACAAGAACCGACATAGAAAAACAAACAAAGACTGCCCACCCCAACTCACGCCCTGACCATACTAAAACAAATAATAAAATAACAGAACTATGGTCAGAAAGTGACAATCGCTGAGGGTGTTCTTTACATCAAACAAACACACAAGCCTCTGATACTGTATGTTTTTGCTTGTGTCTCTACTTTTATCCTAGGTATCCAGCTGTGTCTGTTTGACAGTTGGGCAACACAAAAGCTCAATAACAATCAAATGTAGAATCCACATTGGAGGATAACTAAGGTTGACACCGTCAATTGTATCCTCAAGTCTCAAAGTTGCATTGGAAAAAAAAACCTCAAACGCCAATAATGCTCAAAACTAACATAATTGGAGCACATTTTCAGATTCCTCACAACAAGAATGGACTCAAATATAGAATATGGCCTATCTAAGATATAGCAGTCGAACAGAGACATGCCCAGCGGCCCAAAGCCTTTGCAGCTGGCCAGAGTTATTTTCTCTGTGCTTGGAACTATCTCTCAAAGGAGCATACATAATTCTGCAGTGAGAGTGCAGATCTCTCTGGTCCAGATATGGATGAGTGGGGCCGGGGAAATTACTCACGTCGAGGCGAGTTGTTCTTCTCCCTCCCATGCTACCAAGTTCTGCCGAGACTACTTTCCACAGCTTTATTCAAGGTCAAACAACCCATCTGCGAAAACAGTGGTAATCTACAGCAAAATAACATAATACACCCCTGTGCATCATTTACATTCAAACGACAATGGTCCTGTTTTCTTTCCAATGTCACTTCTCCAGTTCTCAGGTAGTACGTAACAGAGAGATTATGTGTTAGAATGCTCTGCCGTGTAGTGGTATGTATGAGAATTGTCTCTCTATCTTGGCTACTTTGTCTAAGGACAATATCTCCCCCCTTCTATGCACAGAGTACCCTTCAGCAACCACAAGGGTCTGTTTAGGGACATCTATGACGGACACTGCATTCCCGAGAGTGTTATTTGATAAAACAATGGAGGTCAGTCATAGGGTATTAAGTAGGAAAAAAAGGTATATCACATCATCCTTTTTCTCCTTCCAGCGAACATTCTCCTCAAAGTCACATTCCCACTGTCCCTTCTCAGACGTCTGGTTAAATTTAAACATGGCTGCCATGACTCTGCATGAACACCTGGGCAATCGTAAATCCACCAAACCTGTAGAGCCAACAGAGATTCTGGGGGACAATTTCCACCCTCTCCACTGCAGCCTTGACCCCGTTGTCACCAATCCGTCATGGACGTGACTGACAGCTTCGCCAGATCCCTTAACCTTCTTTAATCAAGGTGTCACTCGGCATCACCCTAAACATAAAACCGGTGAGGAGGACGGGGCATTTGTCTTGGCATTAGCTCATGGGAAACATAGATGGGCTTTCCTTGAGAAGCAGATTCATCAAAATGATAAAGTGGCGTTTTCACTGCTTGAGAGAGAGAGAGAGAGAGAGAGAGAGAGAGAGAGAGAGAGAGAGAGAGAGAGAGAGAGAGAGAGAGAGAGAGAGAGAGAGAGAGAGAGAGAGAGAGAGAGAGAGAGAGAGAGAGAGAGAGAGAGAGAGAGAGAGAGAGAGAAAATAAGTCCACTGACCTTTGGTGCATTGCGGGAGTGAGTTCTTCCTCCAAAAGAGGCATAGGGGCGCTCAGTGTGTGTGAGCGTGTGTGGAACCTTGAAAGTCTAAGGCTTGTGTTTTGTGGGATAACCGATCAATAGCTGTGAAGGAATGTGTCCAGGGATTTCACAGTAAACACAGCCTATGCTCTCAGTCAGCACCCCATACAGTATATTGATGTATTGATGATGCCTGCAGCTTTATCATGTGCTAAAATACCATCAGTTAAAGCCAATTCTTTACATAATTCCCATTGTGTATACAGTGCCTTCAGAAAGTGTCCATACCCCTTGACTTTTTCCACATTTTGTTTTGAATTTAAAATGGATAAAACAGATTTTGTGTCACTGGCCTACACACAATATCCCATAATGTCAAAGTGGAATTATGTTTTTCTAAATGTTTACAAAAAAATAAAAAAATAAAAGCAAAAAATAAATAAATGTATTGAGCCAATAAGTAATCAACCCTTTGTTATGGCAAGCCTAAATAACTTCAAAAGTAAAAATGTGCTTAACAAGTCATATAAATTGAACTCACTCTGTTTGCAATAATAGTGTTTACCATTGATTTTGGAATATCTACCTCATCTCTATACCTCACTCATACAATTATCATAAAGGTCCCTCAGTCAAGCAGTGAATTTCAAACACAGATTCAACCACAAAGACCACAGAGGTTTTCCAATGCCTCGCAAAGAAGGTAACCTATTGGTAGATGGATATGGATAAATAAAAAGGGAGACATTGAATATCCCTTTGAGCATGATGAAGTTATTAATTACACTTTGGATGGTGTATCAATACCCCCAGTCACTACATAGATACAGGCGTCCTTCCTAAATCAGTTGTCAGAGAGGAAGGAAACCACTCAGGGATCTCACCATGAGGCCAATTGTGACTTTAAAACAGTTCCAAAATGTATTAATGGCTGTGATATGGGAAAACTGAAGACGTATCAACAACATTGCAGTTACTCCACAATACTAACCTAAAAGACTGAAAAGAATGAATAAGTATATTCCAAAACATGCATATTGTTTGCAATTGGGCTCTGAAGTAAGACAGCTAAATCATTTACAAAGAAATGAACTTTCTGTCCTGAATACAAAGTGCTATATTTTAGGCAAATTCAACACAAGACATCAATGAGTACCACTCTTCATATTTTCAAGCATAATGGTGGATGCATCATGTTATGGGTATGCTTGTCATTGAGAAGAATTAGGATGCTTTTTATGATAAAAAGAAATGGAATAGAGCAAAGCAGAGGCAAGATTCTAGAAGAAATCCTGGTTCAGTCTACTTTCCAACAGCCACTGGGAGACAATTTCACCTTTCAGCAGGAAAATAACCTAAAACACAAGGCCAAATATACACTGGAGTTGCTTACCAAGACAGCATTGAATGTTCCTGAGTGGCCTAGTTGCAATTTTGACTTAAATTGTCTTGAAAATATATGACAGGATTTGAAAATGGCTGACTAGCAAAGATCAACAACCAACTTGACAGAGCTTGAATATTTTTTAAAATAATAATGTGCAAATATTGTACAATCCAGGTGTGCAAAGCTCTTAGAGACCTACCCAGAAATACTCACAGCTGTAATCACTTCCAAAGGGGATTCTAACATGTCTTGACTTGTTTTTTTTCCGTTTCTTTGTTTACAAATGTTAGAATTTTTCTTCTACTTTCACATTACAGAGTATTTTGTGTAGATCGTTGACCAAAAATTACAATTAAATCTACTTTTAACACACTTGATAAGTAAAAGTCAACTAACCATATCAAAAGTAAATACAAAATATCAAGGCTTTAATTCCAAGGATTACAATATGAATACATAACCAAGTGGGTAAGGACAAATCTCATATATTCTTCAGAAAAGTTTTTATAGTTGACTGACTTGGTCATTCAGGTGCTGGTAAAATCAGCATGGTACAGTAGCTAAACCTTGCGTCTCACAGGAGTAGCAGTAAACCTCCTGAGAAAGAGAATGAGATTTGCCGGGCTAACTCCTGCTGTCTCTACACCAGCCCTCGCAGGCCAAAAGGTCATTAAAAGCAGAGAAGTGGTCATGTGGAAAACTGGATTGGATGGTTCCGCTGTTACACAGCACCCACTGCTGTCACACCTCTGAAGGCTTAGCTATCTAGTTGCTTCCTGTTTCTCTATTTCTGATGCACTGGCTCAGACATCAACATATAGCTTCTTCAAGTCTCCTCCCCTCAATCGTCTTGGATAAAGAGGGGCACAGCTTTAGTTATGCCTCCAGCCAAACTTATCACTCACTCATCTTATCACTCACTCAGTCACATGAACATCGCCAACTCCCCCACTTAATAAGAAGAGATTTGTGACAATTATAGGGAGCTGTGTGTGTTGTCCCAGGTGCACTAGGCTGGTGCTACTGTAGTTCTGGTCCAGGTTGAAGATCGGCGTGCCACTTAAAAAGCTTTGTGGTATCCAGGGACGACCTCGTCTTTAATCAGAGGGCACATCCCGCAATGACAGTGAGCAGGAACCAGGGAGGCTGCCACACTCTCTCTCTCCCTCCTTCCCTCTCATGCCAGACACTAAGTCTTGTCAAGGGAGAGAAGAAAGATGGACGAGTGTCAAGGACTATATATATCTTTTTTTAACTGTTCAACAAATCTGAACACCATTCTTCTGCCACGAAAAACCCGCCATGGACTCCCTCCATTCGCACATCTGTAAACAGTGCAGCCACGACCTAACAATCTGAAAACCACCGTATGCACTTTCTCATACCCTTCCAGAGTCTTCAAGGATGTGTCCTCCCATTTACCGGCCGGCCTCAACTACCCGAGGGATCTGAGACCAAGTAATCATTAAAAACTATATTTCATCCGGCTCACTCCGCCATGTAATACTCACATTTGACTGTAATAATATAAGCTAATTGATTACCTGCTGGGGCTAAAAGGACTGGAAAGGTCAAGGTACAGCACCCCGCAAAAGACAAACAGCGTGGGTCATGATGAAAGGTCACAGCCTTACCTTTTAGATGAGGCAGTGGGAGGATGAGCTAACTGGATACCCAGGGGAGAACACAGCTTGAATCATTTTGGGACAGACGGTAATGCTTCCTAAATATAAGTAGTCAAGCTGTGCTCACTGGCACAGGTTGATGACCCAGTCCTGACACAATGGAGGAATCCAGGTCAGGTGGGTCTGTTCTGGAGCATTGCCCCAGACTTAGCAGACCAACAGGAGATGTGCAATTGTGGAGCTATCATCAAAACTGACAAGGACCACCAGGGATAACTGCTCTAATGGGTGACTAACTCCATAAGGTTTATCTGTATGTGCAAACTATGCTTGAGTATCTGGGCTGTATACAGGTATGTGATGTATGAGTCTCAGCTCAACACAGAAAACTTTTCTGAAATCTCTTGGCAGTGCTTTACAAAGTGAAACCCCTCTTCCCGACTGTATTACCTCACTGTGTAGCTCCCTCCACAGGAAGTCTTCCCCATGGGAGGGACTCTCTGCATTTCACATTTCACAGGATACAAGTCAATGACTAACTATTAAATACTGCAAATGCATTTCAGAGGGAGTCACAGGCACTTCTGCCAGATTAATTAGCTGTAGCTGCGTGTTTGCTACTTGTAGGTTACACCCAGAGATATGTCTCAGTTCATTACACCAGCCTGTGTGTTTGTCAATTAAGAACCTCCCAACACAGACACACGCACACACACACACACGCACGCACGCACGCACGCACGCACACACGCACACACACACACACACACACACACACACACACACACACACACACACACACAAGTCATTTGGCTCTGTCATATCCTCACATGGTCTTTCCTATCATTGCAATGCAGATGACACACACCTACTTTTCTCCTTCCCCCCTTCGGACACCCAGGTGGCGACACGCATCTCTGCATGCCAGGCAGATATCTCAGATTGGATGTCAGCCCACTACTTCAATGTCAACTTCGACAAGACGGAGCTGCTCTTCGTCCCGGGGAAGGCCTGTCCACTCAAAGAGCATCATGGTTGGCAATGCCAAAGTGTCGCCCACCCAGTGCAAATAATCTTGCCGTGACCCTGGACAACACCCTGTCATTCTCTGAAAACATCAGAGCAGTGACTCACACCTGCAGGTTCATGCTCTACAGCATCCGTAGCGTACGAACCTACCTTACACAGGAAGTGGATCAGGTCCTAATCCAGGCATTTGTCATCTCCCATCTGAACTACTGGAACACGCTGATGGCTGGGCTTCCCCATCAAACCCCAGCAACTAATCCAGAACGCTGCAGCCTGTCTGGCTTTCAACCTTCCGATGTTCTCCCATGTCAACCCGCTCCTCCACACACTCCACTGGCTTCCAGTCGAAGTTCATTTCTACTACAAGAGGAACTGCCCCTCCCTACCTTCAGGCTATGCTCAAACCCTCCACCCCAACCCGAGCACTCCATAGTTTCTTGGCCCTCCCACCCCATCCCAGCTCCCGCTCAGCCCTGACTAAGGTCTTCTCTTTCCTGACACATCCCAGTGGTGGAACCAGATTCCCCCTGATGCTAGCAAAGCAGAGTTCCTGCCCATCTTCCGAAAGCACCTGAAACCCGAGCTCATCAAAGAGTATCTTATGTACATATTCCAAAACAAACACTTGCCCTGGATACGGGTGTCTGCTAAATTACTAAAATGTAAATGTACTGTAATTACATGTAATCAGTTACATGTAATCCATAACTGTAAACGTTACTAGCTAAAATATTGTAATCCAATTACAGATACATTTGAAAAACTAGTTGTTGACTTCTTGGATGACTTTTCAAATCAAAAAGGATGTTTGGGAAAAAATACATTATGACACATTATGGGACATTTAATTCAGCATTGAAAAAAGGCACAAGTTGAAGTCAGAAACAACTGTTTTGACACACCGAATGTTTGATGGTTCTTTTTTTACCTTTATTTAAATAGGCATGTCAGTTAAGAACAAATTCTTATTTACGATGACAGCTTACCGGGGAACAGTGAGTTAACTGCCTTATTCAGGGGCGGAATGACATATTATTTCCTTGTCAGCTCGGGGATTCAATGTAGCAACCTTTTGGTTACTGGCTCAAAACTCTCACCACTAGGCTACATGCCTTCTAAGGGGAAAGTAATCCAAAAGTAATCAGATTACATTGCCGAGTTTGGGCAATCCAAAAGTTACATTACTGATTACAATTTTGGACAGGTAATTAGTAACTACAACGGATTACATTTAGAACTAACAAAACCTGCACACACACACACACACACACACACACACACACACACACACACACACACACACACACACACACACACACACACACACACACACACACACACACACACACACACACACACACACACACAGATATGTGCTCGCAAACTTACACACACACAGTCACACGCTTGTATGCACCAGCATCCTACCGGCATCAATTTGATCATAATTTCCCTTTCATATAGTCAACAGACAGTAAGTAGCCTCTGTGATTTTACAGCTGAAAAGGTATTTTATAAAAATACACAGCGGGTTCCATTTGTCAGTGGAGGACTCTCTTTTTGGCCTTTATTCTCAGCTCCCAAAACACTATGAAGTGAAATGGTGGCGACAGCCACATCCTCGCCTGAACAGGCCAGACATCGCCTGCTAACACAGGAAAAAACTAACAAGATTAATGTACACTTCAAGGGAAAAGAAAAGGTTGAATAATTAAAAGTCTTTCGCTAGGACTACGTGTCAAAAGAACCTGACGATCACATCACATCGCATTCACTTTTCCACTTGGTGTGTCTGCTCTGTGCGGCCTGGTGAACCATTAGCTATTCTTTCACGTAAACCCTATTTCCCCCATGACCACAGGCGATCTATTCAAGGTAAGAAAAAAAGGAGAGAGATAGTGTTTGCAGTCTTTGATTTACTGATCGGGCCCACTAAGACAAAGGGAGCAGAGAGTCAACCTGCACAGATAGCGGGCTTTGTAGACGGCGGTTTACCAACGATTTTCCCTCAGGACTTGGGGCTGCTTGTCAGGTTGACGCAATTCGTGTTGCCAGGCGAGCTTTTACCGACAGGATCTTCCCCCTTAGACCCCAGAGGGCCATCCTTTTAGGCAGCGAAGGTGTGAAGAAGCAGGAGCAAAATCACAGCCTTCAGTGGAATACAAATTAGAGACAAATCATCTTAAATCCCAAACCCACCACTCCAAAAATGTCTTGTTAACAAACTAAAGTTTTGGCAAGTTGGTTAGGACATCTACTTTGTACATGACACAAGTAATTTTTCCAACAATACAGACAGATTATTTCACTTATAATTCACTGTATTAAAATTCCAGTTGGTCAGAGGTTTAAATACACTAAGTTGACTGTGCCTTTAAACAGCGTGGAAAATTCCAGATAATGATGTCATGTCTTTATAAGCTTCTGATAGGCTAATTGACATCATTTGAGTCAATTGGAGGTGTACCTGTGGATGTATTTCACGGCCTACCTTCAAACTCAGTGCCTCTTTGCTTGACATCATGGGAAAATCAGCCAAGACCTCAAAAGCAGCCAAGACCTCAAAATTGTAGACCTCCACAAGTCTGGCTCATCCTTGGGAGCAATTTCCAAATGCCTGAAGGTATCACATTCATTTGTACAAACAATAGTATGCTAGTATAAACATCATGAGACCACGCAACCGTCATACAGCTCAGGAAGGAAACGCATTCTGTCTCCTAGAGCTGAACGTACTCGAAAAGTGCAAATCAACCCGGGACAACAGCAAAGGACCTTGTGAAGATGCTGGAGTAAACAGGTACAAAAGTATCTATATCCACAGTAAAACGAGTCCTATATCGACATAACCTGAACGGCTGCTCCACAAGGAAGAAGCCACTGCTCCAAAACTGCCATAAAAAAGACAGACTACGGTTTGCAACTGCACATGGGGACAAAGATCATACTTGTTGGAGAAATGTCCTCTGGTCTGATGAAACAAAAATATAACTGTTTGGCCATAATGACCATTGTTATGTTTGGAGGAAAAGGGGGAGGTTTGCAAGCCGAAGAACACCATCCCAACCGTGAAGCACGAGGGTGGCAGCATCATGTTGCGGGGGTGCCTTGCTGCAGGAGGGACTGTTGCAATTCACAAACTAGATGGCATCATGAGGCAGGAAAATGATGTGGATATATTGAAGCAACATCTCAAGACATCAGTCAGGAAGTTAAAGCTTGGTCTCAAATGGGTCTTCCAAACGGATGATGACCCCAAGCATTCTTCCAAAGTTGTGGCAAAATGGCTTAAGGACAACAAAGTCAAGATACTGGAGTGGCCATCACAAAGCCCTGATCTCAATCCTATAGAAAATATGTGGGCAGAACTGAAAAAGCATGTGCGAGCAAGGAGGCCTACAAACCTGATTCAGTTACACCAGCTCTGTCAGGAGGAATGGGCCAAAATTCACCCAACTTATTGTGGGAAGCTTGTACCCGAAATATTTGACCCAAGTTAAACAATTTAAAGGCAATGCTACCAAATACTAATTGAGTGTATGCACGCTTCTGAAACACTAGGATGAAATAAATAAAAGCTGAAATAAATAATTCTCTCTTCTATTATTCTGACATGTCACATTTTTAAAATAAAGTGGCGATCCAACTGACCTAAGGGAATTTTTACTAGGATGAAATGTCAGAAAATGTGAAAAACTGAGTTTAAATGTATTTGGCTAAGTTGGATGTATACTTCTGACTTGAACTGTACATTGACTCCCGTTCACTCTCTCTGACGAACACATACACATATACACACTGAAAGGATCGACGCAGGAAATGAGAAGCAAGTACAGAGAGTGACGGACATGAAAAAGAACAGGAACAGCGTCTGGACAGGAACAAAGAACCACCATTAATGTGGACACAGGGAACATCACTGAGGAACAGACAGATATTCAGGGGGTAATCAACCACGTGAAGGATTCCAGGTGAGTCCAATGAGCGCTGCTGCAAGTAATAATGGTGACAGGTGCATGTAAAGACAGGTAGCCTGGTGCCCTCGAGCTCCAGGGAGGCAGAGCGGGAGCAGGCGTGACTCACACCACACTGTATGGACGCTAGATCTCCTCTCTCTGCTGCCTGGTTTTTTCCATTTCACTCTGTATTACTTTTAAGTTAGCCAGCTCCACTTTAGTATAATCTGACACCTCCTGCTTGGCTTGCAACTCAATGCCCTATTATATTGTTACTGTAGCCCCATTTTACTGGTGCTGTGTGGAGACTGCATACAGGCATGTGCTGACACATACACATTTCGCATATAGTCAATGCTGCAGATGATGCCAGCCAAGATGTCGTAATATCCACTAAATATTTCTGCAATGGTGGAGATGAAGAGTTGAACATGTTTGTGTTTTTATATTGATATAGTACAATATTTTATTTTTGTTTCGTTGGACCTATAATGCACAATACTTGATACTTAAAAAAATACAAATGTCCCAACTTACTATGCACCTGTAAGTAAGACAGGTCACAGAAAGCAAATGGCACCTACCTCGGTGCCTGCATTAAAATGGGAGCAGGGGACTGCACTCAGGTGATTAGGCTGGACACCTGCTGACACAAACACAATCATTCACTGCCAGGCCCCATAAATCAGATCCTGGGTGACGGACGATTCTGACCCAACTGATTGATATCGTGTGTAATTTTAGCGTGAATGGAATCTGATTTAGGTGGCCCTGAAAGCATCTGGCAATATGTTCCATGCCAAACTATAATTATTAAATTGGCATTCTACTGCTGGGCAAGGTCATACTATGAATCAGTTTTCAAGCTGCGTAAAAGAACACTGGTCTAACTATAAATGTCATGATGTCAATGTGCTGTGCCAGGGCAAGGCTGGGAGAACACCGAGACATGATCAACTCTTTTGCATAGGGCAGCTTTAGCATTGGGTGTCGTCATTGTTCCACGTACAGGATAGAAACACAATATGTGTGTGAGTGGGAATTATATACTTGCTTAGAGCACAATGGCTTCAAAAATATTACAATGAAGCCAAATGTCTTTACAATAGGCTTTGAATCATCACATTCATGTGATCATAGAAAACCCTGAGATAAGAATAATGATTGTAACTGACAGTTAGACTTACAGGTTATGTCGTTGTCTTTTGTTTGAATTGTTTACGTGTCCGCTGTGCGGGGGAAATGATAATACAAGCGGAACTACGTAGCTAACACTGTTGTAACGGGGATCCTTATTGTAGCAACACACTTTTGGAGGGAAGGCAATCCTGCGCTGCGTTAGCTAAGTTTTCATGTCATCGGGTGTAGTTCATAAAGGTTGAAGAGTGTATGTTAGGATGAAGTGTGAATTCATGCCAGGAATAATAAGTGTGAAGTTTGATTTCCTCCCTTCTGTAATAAGCAGCCAATGAGGTATTTTTTCCTTTATTCATGTGTTAAAACCTGTTATAACGGTTAAAGAATAAGCAAAGTTATACCAAGCTAATAAGTCACCGTAAGATAAGGTTGTAAACTGTATTTTTCATTTACTTTATAGTTCTCACGGAAGGTGATAATTCTGACTAAAACTACAGAATAAAGCCGCCAGTTAAAATCAAGGAACGGTTGTGCTCGTGGTTACTGAAGGGAGCTACAATGATAATGACATAAAAAATCTATTCCAATGTTAGTTTTCTGTTCATTGGATTACCAACTCAGGGTATTGTACTGAAATTCAAGCATATTACAATACTCTGAGTTGGTAATCCAATGAACAGAAAACTAACATTGGAATAGATTTTGAATGTCAATTTCATTAATTTTGAATCTATTTCATTCTGTTGTTATTTTGTTACCTCGTTGTTATTTTGCTCTCAGCATTTGCCATGGATTCAAAAGACAGGTCTCCAGGATGCCTCACATCATATTTTCTTTGCTTTGAATTGTTGTAGGTTTATTGAAATTGCTTTCAACTAGCACATTATAATAAGGCTTGAGAGAATAATGGGAGAGGTTGAATGTGTGAGTCCTCAAAACATATACAGTGAACATGTTGCATGTAGGACTGTTGTATGCATGTTTACAGCAGCAGAAAGTGAAAGACAGACATGGATATAATGAACACATGAAATCCCTACAGAATAAGAGGAGCCACTACTGAGATAATGAAGGCCTGAATAGATGGAAAGAGAGGTAGAAAGGGGGGGAAGGAAATGGTGCAGAAAAACAAACGCGTCGTACACACATGCACATGAGAACAGAAAGACACACGTCCACGAACATCCCACTGTTTGAGACCATGTGTTTATCAGAATGTTAATGTTCGCATAATAACAGGCTCCACAATGCTGCGGAGAATGTCAAGCCTGTCGGCCCGTCAATCAGACCTCGAAATAGAATGGAAAATAATTATGCGTTGCTGTCTCACAAAATGACAACCAGAGCAGCCAGAGCTACAGCCTTTAAGCTGACAAATATCAGGCCGGCACAGGTGTAGAATTATTATATCAGGGAGAGGAGGGAGAGGAGAGAGGAGGGAGAGGAGAGAGAGGAGAGCGAGGAGAGAGGAAAATATAGGGTGGCCATCTTAGTCCACTGGCACCTGATCTTATCACACTAAAAGAGAGAGAGAGCACTGAGCAGGAGGGGGAGGGAGGGGAGTAAGGAAGAAAGAAAGATAGAAAGAAAGGAAGGAAGGAGTAAAGTAATACACTGGACACAGTAGAGGAAATAGTGGCCGAATGGAGAGAATGGAATGGGCCTGCTGTTAATGAGGCATCTGTGGTACAGGATATAGAAGATAGCAGACAGAGCAGAGCACCACTGTGACTTCCACTTGTTGGCATGTATTGATTATAATGGGTCCCTCTGGTGGTCAGGAAAAACAAGTAACAAAGAGAATCATGGAAAAAATCACTCTTATAACCACCAGGTCAGCACAACCCCACGGCTGGGAGAGATAAAGAAGAAACGTATTTACATGTTTGGGTTGCTGATCTTTGTGCATCTCTGTATGTGTGTGTGTGTGTGTGTGTGTGTGTGTGTGTGTGTGTGTGTGTGTGTGTGTGTGTGTGTGTGTGTGTGTGTGTGTGTGTGTGTGTGTGTGTGTGTGTGTGTGTGTGTGTGTGTGTGTGTGTGTGAGAGAGAGAGAGAGATACAGTAAAACGGCATGGAGAGAAGCTTCCCAGAGGCCGAGGTACACAGAACACTCATGCTTACCATTTGCCTCCTACTGTTGTCTGGCACCCATCCCCCTCTCTATTTGGCTTTGGCATGCAGGCTCTGAATCGAGCGCATAAGTGTGTGAACATTTTCAGAGTTCGACCTGTGGCTTTCCACAGTTACATGTAAGTTAAATGTAAGTTACATGTTTAAGTAACTTACATTTTTGAGAGATTGAACACACTCAATGTCCCTTAGGAACCATAACTTTGTGTTCTCCCCCCCACGACCCTTTGTTTAATCAGCACTTATCTGCTTCGTCTTATTGAAGGATGAAGCTGCTTATCGTCGTCTCCAGGACTGATTTTCTTCAGATTATTTCCTAGACTGCTACTTAAAGGTGTTAAATGGGGTCGGACCAGGCAGGGGAGGATGGGGATGCAGGTTAGGCCTCTGTAGAGTGTCCTTGACTCAGTAGTAGGCCCCCCATCACTTTTACCTCCTGCTGAATTCTCACATGGCGTCTGCCGGATAGCAGGATTAGGGGGCTTTGGGACACCTGCTTACAAAGGACACACACACACACACGCACATACATACAGATACACACACAACACTGTACAGACCACCATGGAAGCCCTGAATTGAATTACAAGGGACCCACTTTTTAGAGGTGTCTCTTTTCTACTGAGCAATGAAGTCTGCTCAGTACTTCATTTTTCACAGAGGATCTTTGAAGTTTTAGTTTCCACCTTCTTCGGTATGATTTGAATGGCTCCACATACAGTAAAATACAAAGTATATCAGGATTTGTGTAGCTGTGTAATGCATTGAATAAGGCAAATTCTTTTGGTGTAAAAACAAACAAAAAAACAATTGTCCAAAGAGTATTCTTGAGCAATTGACATTCCCAGTGAGGACGATGAAAGACTAAACAAGATGAATCTAAATATATGTTGTCCTCAAGTGTATTGTTGACAAAACCACTGTCAAACCCATCACCAACTCCCTAGCCGCATGTCACAATCCTTCATGGCATCTCAGCATGCGGCTTGTTTATTTTTCCTCTCTTATGTTGCATTGCAGTCTCCTGTAGATCTGCCTTAAGTAAATTATGATGGACAGTAGGAATACACATGTCAGGGATCACAACTATAATTGCAATCAGAAATAAGTTGGGGAGATATTGCTTGGGTGACTCTGACCGCTATCTTCACCTGCGATAACAACCAAGGACTAATACTGTCTGTCAGTGGGCTCTGCGGGGGTTGTGGAGCCTGCAGCCCGAGCTCTGGGCTGCAAGGACACAGGGAGGTAGCCTGAGCTCTGGGCTGCAAGGACACAGGGAGGTAGCCTGAGCTCTGGGCTGCAAGGACACAGGGAGGTAGCCTGAGCTCTGGGCTGCAAGGACACATGGAGGCAGCCTGAGCTCTGGGCTGCAAGGACACATGGAGGCAGCCTGAGCTCTGGGCTGCAAGGACACATGGAGGCAGCCTGAGCTCTGGGCTGCAAGGACACATGGAGGCAGCCTGAGCTCTGGGCTGCAAGAACACATGGAGGCAGCCTGAGCTCTGGGCTGCAAGGACACAGGGAGACAGCCTGAGCTCTGGGCTGCAAGGACACATGGAGGCAGCCTGAGCTCTGGGCTGCAAGGACACATGGAGACAGCCTGAGCTCTGGGCTGCAAGGACACATGGAGGAAGCCCGAGCTCTGGGCTGCAAGGACACATGGAGGCAGCCTGAGCTCTGGGCTGCAAGGACACATGGAGACAGCCTGAGCTCTGGGCTGCAAGGACACATGGAGGAAGCCCGAGCTCTGGGCAGCAAGGACACGGAGAGGTGAAGGAAGGCTTGCCTGTGTAAATCTTTAAACACAGAGAATGAATGCCTGACCTGGTGAAAGGAGGGAGGAGCGTGTGAGCGAACAGAGCTGAATGGGGTTAACCAAGCAGAAGTGTCTTACAATAATCGATTCCTAATTTCATGCTGAGTGCCTCAGATGAACCTGGACAGCAGCAAGAGGAGAGGGTGAACTTTTCTGCTGGTAAAACGCTGGGAGGGGGAGGGGTAGGGGAAGAGAGGAATAGAGAAGAGAGAAGGAAGAAAATGGTGCATTGGACAATTACAAGGAAGTGGAGTTACTGAAGCATTAAAACTCCCTATTTTAAATAATAATATATTTACAAAAAAGCAGCATCCCAGCAGTAATTATCTGGTGTGTTTCTTCCAGTTTCTATTAATAGCCCTTGGACGACGCATTCAAACAACAGCAAATATCGTTCCATTCCATCTTGTGAGGCGATGCATTAATAATAGGTACTTTGCAATAAAATGCTCCCTGGACTATCGTACTAGTACTAAGGCCACCGTGTTCTGATATTGTCGAAGTCAGAAAGGATCACAGCCACTTGTCTGTCATACACTCTGTGCCTTTACTATCCACATTGTGTTGGGAAATACAATCAAAGCAAGAAGCCATGAAATACATGTTCTGTACTATATATGTGTTGGCAAAAGGCAAACATGTTGTGCAAAATGTGTCATTGCTATAGTGGATAAATCAAGCTGTGCAGACTAATATGTTTATTTCCTCAGGTGGCAACTCAGAGGGAGATGTATGGGGTTTTGCAGTGTATAACAGGCAATAAACGTGTTAAAGCAATAGGCCTCAGTAAATGGTTTATTGAATCAAGACCTGGACGTTTTTTCTTTTCTTTTAATTGTGACTATCACCTTTCAATAGAGCAGAGCAGAGGGTAGTGTGTGTGTGTGTGTGTGTGTGTGTGTGTGTGTGTGTGTGTGTGTGTGTGTGTGTGTGTGTGTGTGTGTGTGTGTGTGTGTGTGTGTGTGTGTGTGTGTGTGTGTGTGTGTGTGTGTGTGTGTGTGTGTGTGTGTGTGTGTGTGTGAGAGAGAGAGAGAGAGATGCTATTAAATATTGTCTTCTGACGGGAGAGTATCACCGAATCACAGGGCTCTATCCAGTGAAAACAACATCTTTCTTAATTGAGGGCAGCAGTTTAGTAGGAGAGTCTCCCAAACAGAGCTTACAGGGATGTCTTTGTTATATACCAAGTCATTTCTCTTATCACTTGGGCTTTGGAAACAGTTTTTGGGTGGTAGTTCAATCTACTGTGCTATTCATTCAAGTCTTGTGGAAAAATGAGAAAGGCATATACAGTACATTGCCAAGCTATCATTCATGGCAAAGTGGCCAGACTGCTCAATTGGAAGCAATGCTAGGGCACCACAATAAATTATCGTCATACATCTAATTTATGTCAGATGTGTTTTTCATGGTGTGATAAAAAAAATCAAAAAGGAAACACACAAAGATCTAGTTTTATTGAAGATTAACCGTGGAAGCCGCATGGCGGTGCCAGGCCATAGTGATAGATGAAGTTGTTGACCTTGTATAACTGAATCATAACTAATTGTAGTGAACAATCAGTGGGCCCGCTCACCTTCTAATGAAGTGCATTGACGTAGGCTAGGAGGCCCATCTCCCCACTGTGACACACACAGACTCTAATCGGGGTTCAGTCTTCCTTCCAGAGAAACCAGATGAATCGCGCAGCACCGACAGGGCAATTAATAACACATATATCAACCATGAGGAGGGGAAGAGGAAGTGGATATGGGGATACAGCGAGGGAAGGCTACAGTACCAGTGTAAAGGAATGGAAAAGCTCAGAGTGGAGTATTCTGCACTATCGTAGGTAGGTCCCAAATAATCTGCATTCAGACCACAGTTGAGGAAATGATTCTGTTCTGTATTTTTCCCACTGTGATTGGTAAAGGGAGAGCTGTGAATTCCTTTGCAGGGGGACATTGCTAGCAGCCTTTCATGCAAACATATCTTTAAGTAATATGGGGCGGCAGTGGTTAGAACGTTGGACTCGTAACCGAAAGGTTGCAAGATTGAATCCCTGAGCTGAAATTGTTCCTCGGCCGTCATTTGTTCTTAACTGACTTGCTTAGTTAAATAAAGGTAAAAAAAACAAGTGGTAGAGGAGTGGTGATAGCAAGAGAAGAAGACTACTACTCTTGGGAGTAAATCAGGTCTTTTGTACCTTTTTATATCATCTACACTAAAATGGATAAAAACAGAGTGAGAGAGGATAGTTAGTTGTTGTTGTTATTTCAAACTGCCATTACTGAAGAGAGCTGTGTGAGTGCAGTGGTGGTTTTGTTCTGTAACATCCCTATCTACACCCCTCCAAAAACTACCACCACACACACTGTCAAATCTCTCAAAATGCCTCCTTTTCACATAGTACAAAGATAAGTATGCAATCTCACACCAGTATCTGTTAAGTACCATTAGTTTCCCGGTGAACCTGTTTCCCTGTGTGGATCCATGCACTGTGCTTGGTAATGATAAAATCTCTTATATGGATGGCTCTTTTACCCGCTGCAGATAGATAGAGACAGAGAGTAGCGGTCCCCGCTGTTCCGTTACTTTTACCCGCTGCAGATAGATAGAGACAGAGAGTAGCGGTCCCCGCTGTTCCGTTACTTTTACCCGCTGCAGATAGATAGAGACAGAGAGTAGCGGTCCCCGCTGTTCCGTTACTTTTACCCGCTGCAGATAGATAGAGACAGAGAGTAGCGGTCCCCGCTGTTCCGTTACTTTTACCCGCTGCAGATAGATAGAGACAGAGAGTAGCGGTCCCCGCTGTTCCGTTACTTTTACCCGCTGCAGATAGATAGAGACAGAGAGTAGCGGTCCCCGCTGTTCCGTTACTTTTACCCGCTGCAGATAGATAGAGACAGAGAGTAGCGGTCCCCGCTGTTCCGTTACTTTTACCCGCTGCAGATAGATAGAGACAGAGAGTAGTCCCCGCTGTTCCGGTCCCCGCTGCAGATAGATAGAGACCGTCCCCGCTGTTTTACCCGCTGCAGATAGATAGAGACAGAGAGTAGCGGTCCCCGCTGTTCCGTTACTTTTACCCGCTGCAGATAGATAGAGACAGAGAGTAGCGGTCCCCGCTGTTCCGTTACTTTTACCCGCTGCAGATAGATAGAGACAGAGAGTAGCGGTCCCCGCTGTTCCGTTACTTTTACCCGCTGCAGATAGATAGAGACAGAGAGTAGCGGTCCCCGCTGTTCCGTTACTTTTACCCGCTGCAGATAGATAGAGACAGAGAGTAGCGGTCCCCGCTGTTCCGTTACTTTTACCCGCTGCAGATAGATAGAGACAGAGAGTAGCGGTCCCCGCTGTTCCGTTACTTTTACCCGCTGCAGATAGATAGAGACAGAGAGTAGCGGTCCCCGCTGTTCCGTTACTTTTACCCGCTGCAGATAGATAGAGACAGAGAGTAGCGGTCCCCGCTGTTCCGTTACTTTTACCCGCTGCAGATAGATAGAGACAGAGAGTAGCGGTCCCCGCTGTTCCGTTACTTCAAGTGTTCACCTCGTCTTAGTTAATATGCAGTACAGTTTGGAACACAACACTAAACGTAGCTTTATCCTTAATGTAGATATATGAATAGTACCCGGGTCTGCATCTTCAGAGTAGAATGATGGGGGAAGTAAAGACGATGAGAGAACAAAGCGCTCCATGTTTAAGCTACAGGGTTGTTGTGATCATATATTTGCCATGTTAAAATGTGTGCTTCTCATTCATTGAAAATGAACAATTACAAGTGAAATTATAGCTTCCTCCGGTGACAAGGCATATGATGGTCGTTTTACTTTCCATATTCAAGCATGGATGGAATCTCTGTGGCAGGATATTTATTGTAATGGTGTTGGAGAATGTGATTTTCAGAGTCAAAATTTGAATTGAAGACTGAGTTTAGAAATGTAAGCTGTCTTTTAAAATGTACATTAATCCCCCCCAATAGGGTTTGGAGAGATCTTCCTCACATTGATGTGTGGACTGAAATAGAGATTTCCGCTGTCAGCTCTTTGAAAGTGCGTTCCAGATAACATCCCTTGAGCACTCTCAAATAGGGAGATACGTCTGTTCAACTACCCCATCCATGCTATCCTAAATGCATAGAGGCACAATCTTGCATTGAGATATGATCTCTGCATCTGTGGATCCAGCCAGGCACAGCACATCTTGCTCATACATAGTGCACACCACATTGAATCCCTCCATCAACAAGCCTGTCTGGGGTATTGCCATATAATCTAAACACTCCCATATGTACTAAATAATTAGTGTCTTTATAAGTTAAGTCCAAGTTCTTTCCCCAGCATTTGTTATGATAAACAAATAGTTCAGCACAGACTTGTACCAGCCATAGTCAGTGCAGCTGGCCTTATGATTTGAGCTCCCAAGCTGTTTATGATAACAAGCCTCCAAAATTGTGAGGCTATCTGGCCCTAACTACATTAGTAAAACCTGTGCAAAAGGAGACGACATCTAATGATTTACTTGATCTAAAACAATTAAGTGGGCAAGTTTGATCGTTATCCATCACAGAGTGCATGCTTTAGCAGCAGGGAGAGGGAGGACATGGAGACATCTAGACACATCTGTTATGCAGAGGGAACTGACCAACAGAAGAGCTCCTTACTGCCTAGGTCCCTCTATAGGGCTCCTTTCACATTTGAGAGCTGTGTGACTGAATGGTGGCTAAATTGCAGGTAAACATTTTTCAATTTTACTGGTCTCTCAACCATAAAGACTATGCAGTGGGGTCATTCGTGATATTTTAAAATCCCATTTGGATGTTTTTGGGCTTTTATGAACAGCTTAACTAAGTCAGTTCAAGACTGAATTCCCATTCAGTGTAATTTACTTGACCCAAACAGTACTGTAAGACCTGCGCCAGTGGATATCCATGGTGACACAGACCAATCACTGTGAAAAAGGCCAAAATTGCCTCTGATTTCACAAATACATGGAGCAGTCAGATGAGGCGCCGCATGGGTTGTGAGTGCACCAAAACAAGTTGGGTATAATGCAAATACACTCAGAACTGTTCAGCAACTGTGTGTACAGTACAGTTTCCTCTGCCCTGTTTTGGCTCTGCAGGGGGGGCATGGATTTGGAATCGTCCTCTCTCTCTCCTCACCAAGATTCTTTCAGGCTGCCAAACCCGAACAACAAACAGCCTGGCCTCCGCTCGGCATTAGGCACTCGATTAATAATCAGAAATGTGCAATGCGAAAGGATTAGGTGGAATGTCAAAGGATAATGAATCTCTTCAGCAGTGATTCAGCTAGGAGTCTTGAAGCTTTCGTCCAATCTCTTTCCAAGACAAACATACTTAGGATGAGAAGGAAGAGAAGGGACATAAATAAACACATTTGCCTGTATTATTCTGGTGTCTAATCCCTCTTAGGTTCAATGCTCTTGGGCTACTTTTGTTTGAAATCCCTCTTAAAGACCAGGACTCTGACCAGTCTATTACCATTCGGTACCACAGAAGACCAGAGAGATGTAAGCACCCCTTGTTGAGTGGATCTACTCTCTTGTCTTATAAGGACAGGAACTTCTAGATCTGAAACAGGTTTAAAACTTATATTTCTGATAGTTTTGTGCCTTCAAGCTTTCAAAGTTCAGAAAGCCTAAAATAGTGATTGCATTAATAGAAGATTGTTTTAATAAACCCCAAGCATCATAACACAATATATGCATCCCAAAGGAAAGAGACTAAATCAGTGGATCATGGCAGAACAACATTTTGTTAAGTTATTTTAATTTTGAAAGTGTCAGCTGAGAGTGCTTTTGATTGATAGGTTGGTGAATACATAATGTCCTGGTGGAGACCCATTAAACTGTTACGTGTAAACTTCAGGAAACGGGAACATCAATAATGTATTACCCATAAACCCACGCTGTAATTAAATAAACTGTTTTTAAGGAGAAACAGGGACACTTGTCGTCTCTGTCGTGTCGAGGATTTAAGACCGATAAATACTGTTTCGTTTCTACATAGTCGACAGTGTGGTTTAGAGAGTTGGTTAAGTGACACCCATGAAGAGACATAGGCAACCAGATGGGATGCAATAAGGAAAAAAAGAAAAAGACTCGGACAACAAACCGTCGGAGTGTATGCGACGACGTGGGCTAACAAATTGAGTAAACAAACAAGATGTCGATAAAAGGCCTCCTGTTGTGAGAGTGGCAGCTTGGGCCGAGTGGAGGGGGCCCCTCCACCCTCCTCTTCCAGTCCCTTGGGGTAAGGAAGGAGCAGTGGATAGAATCCTCCCTTTAACATGGGTCTTGGATAGGCGGACAGGCTGTCAGACAGCATTAGGCTCTCGGGAGGAAGGGAAAATAAAACAGACCAAGTTAGCTAGCCGACTGTGTGTTTAGCCAGCACAGAGATGGCACTTAAGATATATAGCAGGGGGAAGACAACAACAATAAATTCATCTTATATCAAGTTTTTAAACGTCATACTGTACTGATCAGAATGACCATTTTTTTAAGTGGTCCATTTCTTCGCTAAGACGCCAGGGCGAGGGGAAGATTCAATTGTGTTTGGTTGTCTCTCAGACCATTATCTAAACCTTTCCTGGGGGTTGAGTTAAGGGGAAGTTGCTTCTTCTTCCCGTATTTTCTCTGCTTTCAGAGTAGGATGTTTGCTTTCCAATCTTGGCAAAATAAAATAGAATTGGTTTAGTGTTGGATTGGATAGGATAAAGGATCTCGATAAAAAGAAATGCAGTTGAAGTAGGACCCATTGTCGGTGGTGCACCAGGGCAGAAATTACAACACTGCCTCTTACTGGCAACGTCCTTATTAGTTTTGAAGATAGCATGTTTGTATAGTGCCATTGATACAGAGATGAGAAAATCCGATCCTTACTAGCAACATACAAGCCTTACTGGACCAATACAAAAACGAATACCTTGATTCCAATCAATGTAATCTCATTGGAGATACACTCAAGCAATTACAACATAATATGCAATATTGTAGTCTATTAAACCCTCAAGGAAATTGTGCGCTTATGGAATTCAAACTGTTTTTCTTTTTTTATCATCTCTCCTTTTATTGTACTATTCCTCCCACATTAGAGAACCAAACAACTATCATCTTTTTTTTCACCTTTATTTTACTAGGCAAGTCAGTTAAGAACAAATTCTTATTTTCAATGACGGCATAGGAATAGTGGGTTAACTGCCTGTTCTGACAATCAGTGAGGTCTTTCATTTCAGAATGTTGAAGCATCCCTCTGTTACTGATGCTGTTGAATATATGTGATAGTGGGGAAGAGTCAGTGCATGGGGATATAGTGTGGTGGGTTGGTTTGGGAGGTGAAGGTCATTGGTGGCTAAGAGAAGTGGTTGAGAACAAAAGGATTGGTGGTCGTCTAGGTTGAGGTTCTAATGATCATGGATCAGTGATATTACTGGGATCAGGGATGTGTCTGGAAGGTGTTGGAGTGGGGATCAGACT
Organism: Oncorhynchus keta; assembly: GCF_023373465.1. NCBI lineage: Eukaryota > Metazoa > Chordata > Actinopteri > Salmoniformes > Salmonidae > Oncorhynchus > Oncorhynchus keta. The sequence continues at coordinate 25,847,656 of NC_068438.1, forward strand.
TGGTGTGTGTCTCTCAGGGTGGGAGGGGAGGATGGCGGGTTTTACTGTCCAGTAATGTGGGGTGCTATGTGGATTAAGATGCCCCTAAACTGAGTGCTGCAGATTGTCAGGATTTAAGGATTTGGAAGGAGGGATTGCCGGTGGTGCGTGTGGATCGGGGTAGAGATTGAAAGCAGATGGCTGTGTTTTGGGTGTGATTATCCCTCCAGCATTTCCACTGATCTCCATCATCCTGTTTCATTTCCCAGGAAGCCTGGTTCATCTCGGACACTGAATCAAACCCCACAATCCCTCCCTGGCAATGGAGTCCTCTAATGGGAAGGATTTAAGGTATCTAGCTATCCTCCTCCTCTTGTCTGATTTTTCTATCTTTCTCTCCTCTCTAACATCATCCTCCACAATACTCTGTCTATTGCAAGCTATTAAATTGCCTTCATTTCTCTTTCCCCATCTTCCTCTCCAGTAATAATTTTCTCAATCACTCGAAACAGAAAGGTCAAGTGTCCTTATGTACAGTACCTTTTGTATGGGTCTTTGTTTCCCCTCCTCTCATTACCACCTGTAATTTGTATGTTAAAAATAGGATGGCAAACAAGGTGATGGGTCTGACTTTTTACCTGCAGTTTTAAGCCAATTAGAGCATTAGGCAATGGGTACCATGCATGTGATATGGATACTAATCAAAACATTAGAGCACAGTCATTTAGAAACTTTGTTATAGCGAATGTACTTTGAAATGTGTTCGCTTAAAATGAGAGAGAGAGAGAGAGAGAGAGAGAGAGAGAGAGAGAGAGAGAGAGAGAGAGAGAGAGAGAGAGAGAGAGAGCAGTTGATAGCTGTTGTACAACATTGTTTACCTCAAAAATGTATTTATGACTTCTCAATTCTTTGCACAGTGAGGACCGTCAGCAGCCAGGGGATCATCTGCGATATTTCACCCCAGTCATCCTAAGGTCAACCAATCTCTACACAATGCATCTTTAAAACAAGGTTCATCCTTTTTCTGTCTGCACCTTATATAGGGTACACTAATCTGAGCGCGCCATTTATGAGCGCGCCATTTAAAAGCTCAGAGAGGTTAACTCAAAAGCTTCAGAACAGACACTTACAAATGGCCACTTTTGAATCACAAACACACACACATGTGTATTGACACACACACACACTCACTCACACACACTCACACACACACACACACACGCACACTCACACACTCACAAACATTCACACTCACACACACACACACTCCCGTGTGGAGACCCTAACAGGTTTGTGAGCCATGATACAATTGTGCAGTTACAATACAATGGGCAGTAACGGACATGGTTTTGTCCACTTGGTTCTTACAGTTCATGACATTTCCTTGCCAGTTCAGTGCTCACTTTCCTTTGAGAAAAGCCATTGGTCAGTTCATTCTATTCAAATTCTGAGAGCACTGTTTTCTACAACAAATTCCTGTTTGTTCATTTTAGTCCACATATAAACAATATTATATGATTCTTGAATTGCAAGTATAACTTCTGATAATCATTGTTGTGTTTCATGTAGGTTACGATCTAATAAATATTTTGATGTTACCAATACAATTTTGTATGTCTTTAGGGTGATTTCACACATTTTGACCTGTCAATCACATCAAGCAGTCAGGACAGCTATCATATGCCTGATGACAAAATAAGCACAGGCATGCCTTCTCCCTCACAGCAATTGTTCACTCCATTTGAGTTCATGTTTTATTTATTTTAATAAAAACACAATCCCAATAGAAACTAAGGTAATGCCAAGTTCAATCAGGTAAACAATATTCAGTCAAAAATAAGAATAAGTAAGAATAAGAAAATCCCATTATCAACACCTATTGTCCCTACATGTCTAAATGCACACAGTCTATTTTGGCACAGTGACATGTACAGACAGTGTATGATTGATCTGTGTCCAATCGTCCTGACAGGACTTCTGTAAGGAAACAAGCCAGAGGATTTACACGGGGGCATGGTGTGGAGATGCCCTCTTCCCCTCTGTCTCTGAGCCAACCCCAGTCTGGCTAGTGGGCCCTGTCTGTGGGTGGAGGGGGTTGGTGTACAGGTCCTAGGGCAGGTGGCTAGCACAGGAGCTCTAAATTTGGAGGTGGTGGCACCTTGGTAATGGGAGGAGATAGGGGCAATATTGGAAGCCCATGATTGGACGACCATGCAAGCTGTCTCTTTGTGACACTGTGATGGAACACTGGAGATGAACTCTGCGGTATGCTCCCCACATGCCCCAGTCAGTCACCATTGTGCAATGGGTTGTTTAGCTGTAGGTGACTCATACACATATGGAGCTCTCACGTCATTTTGTTTTCTCCTTCATCTCCTATTCAGTCTCTAATCTCTTTTTACATGCATCTGGACCTTATGGAATATACATAGAACATACATATGCTTTTTGAAGCATTTTGTGAAGATTTCAATCGACTTTGAAGGTCCTTTGCTTGCAGAATGGAAATAGAAGGTCATTAAGTAACAAAACTGAGTGTTGCGTCTAATCTGTATTGTATTGATTGAAATAATTGTTTTTTAAATTGAAAATTCTGTAAAAAATTTGGAATCTTACTGTCATTTGGTCAACTTCGTCAATGCCAGTTACGTCTGTTCAGTAAATAACATGTTTCAATCTCACTAAAACTTTGAAGGACCAAAGACTTATAGATTATGAAAAAACTAACTGGAGAGCTTTGCTCCTATTTTATGTATCGATTGAACTCGTTGTGCTTCAGAAAATGTCTCTTGTGAACAAACACTTACAAGAGCAAGGTTTTCCCATTGGTGCGCATGAGTAATGTCACACTCTGAGGACTCTTGTTGTCTTCATGTTGGGAGTACACTTGAGTACATGTCAACAGAGAAAGTGCAGCCTGAAAGGGTCATACTAAAGTGTATGTATAAGGACTGAGGAGAAAGGGTAACACATTCCTATTTGCTTAATATCTAAGAAGCCAAGTGGTGCAAGTAGAACTTAAGTGGCCATATTAATGTTGATGAGTCACCCACAGCACATGTTAAATATTCCTCCACGGGAGTGCTGAGTGTTACTGTAAATGCTATAACGAAATGAGATGATGGGCAGCAGGTAGTCTAGCATATAGAATGTTGGGCCCGTAACTGAAAGGTCATTAGCTCAAGTCACTGATCCAACATGGTGAAAATTCTGTCGCTGTGCCCTTGAGCAAGAATCCTAAACCTTTTCCAGGGTCGCCTGTCACGTCTACTCCCGCTCCTCCTCTCCGGCGTTCGTCGTCGCCGGTTTACTAACCACCGGTCCTGGGAACCATAATTCCGTGCACCTGGCATTCATCATTACACGCACCTGCGCTTCATCATTAGGCACACCTGGACTCCATTACCTCACTCAGTACCTTCCCTTTATCTGGCACTCCCTTAGGTTCTTTCTCCAGGCAGTATTGTTTCTGTTGTTCATGTCTAGATGCTGCGCCTACGTTGTATACTTGTTACTTTAAACATTATATTAAACATACCAACTGCTTCTCGACTCCCAGCATCTACATTATAGAATACTGCCTCACAAGTGGAAGCAGCGGGAAATCAGAACATCTCCCAGACAGTCGACGAACAGGGATACCTACTTCGTTACCACGACCAGCTGGCACAACTGGAGACGGCTATGGAAGAGGTTCATCGCAGTGTTCAACATCTCAAACATACCCGAGAGGCATTGCCTTCAACTAGCAAAGGATACTCTACCACCAGTCGACCCAGCGAGCCAGCACACCAGCCGATTCAGCAACCTGCCCAGGTCAGCGATGCTCGTTTGTCCCTCCTGGTTAAATATGACGGCACCTCATCTAAATGCCTTGGCCTCCTACTACAGTTCTCCCTTTACTTTTCGTTGCCATGGTTATTTCTCTGCTTGCTAGGCGAGTGTTGGAATGGGCCATGGCTCCTGGGAGAGAGTAGAGGAGGAGCTGGATTCATATGAGGGGTTCATGGCTCAGTTCAGAGGTATCTTCAATCATCCACCAGAGAGCAGAGAGCGAGGTGAGCTCCTACTCCAACTACGGCAGGAGGACCAGACTGCTGTCGAGTATCCACTCACCTTCTGGACAGTTGCAGAATCCAGCAGACAGAATGAGTGAGGAGGTTCAGATGGAACCGGCCTATCGAGATGACAACCTGTCCTTGGACACACTTACCGCGATGGCCATCCATCTGGATAACCTTCTTTGGGATCGTCGGCACTCTCATTGCTTCTCTCCCTACCTCAGTGAACAGTTTGGACCAGAGCCTAAATACATGGAGGTAGGGGTCACACGCCTCCCTGTGGCGGAGCGACACAGATGGAGACAGCTGCGGCTCTGTCTCTATTGTGGTCAAGGAGGGCACCAGCTACAGCAGCGTACGATACGTCTCAACTCGAGATCCATAAGAGCAGAGGGATGGTTACGTGATCTTCCACCTCCTGGGGCAGGTGTGAGTATCCCCTCCTCATCACTTTCTGACAACCCTTTTTGGTGGCGATCGCACTAGTTGACTGTCCCTCGTGTATTGTTTCTACAGCATTACTAAATTCCGGTGCTGCAGATAACTTTATTGACCAGACCCTTGCCTCCTCTCTCTCAACATCACATCATACCCACTCTCCTCTCCTTCCTGGTTTAAGCCCTTGATAATCGGCCATTATGTTCCGGGACCATCACACATCACCAAACCACTCACCCTCACTGGTGTCCATCCATCAGGGGAACATCCCCTTCTTCACCAGTGCACCAGATCACAAGATCAGCCTACCTTGGCTTTAACACCACAACCCCACCATCTCATGGTCGAGGACGAAAATCACAGACTGGTCACCCGAATGCCGGAGGATCTGCTTCCCCGTCCCCGTGGTTCATGTCGGTTGAGTCCTGTGGTTGCCCTTCAGCCAAACATCCCAGACTTATACCAGTACCTGCGGTATTTTTTCCAAACCCGCGCCACCTGTCTCCCTCCTCATTGCTCCTGGGACTGTGCCATCGACCTGTTTGCAGGCTCAGCGCCCCGCACAGACACATTGACCCTCTGTCAGTGGCTGAACCCCAGGCCATGAAGGAGTACATCCATAAGGTGCTCCAACAAGGTTTCATCCTCACTTCTCCTGCGTCGGAAGGTTTCTTCTTTGTGGCCAAGATGGATGTATTGATTACATACGACTTAATGAAGTCACCACGAAATACCGTTACCCCCTTGGTGCGTGCAGCCATGGGGCCTGGTTCTTTGCCAAATTGGACCTGTGGAGTGTATGCAATCTCATCCGCATCTGGGAGGGGGATGAATGGAAGACAGCTTTTAGCACGACGTCTGGTCACTATGAGTACTTGGTGATGCCATTTGGCTTAGCCAATGCTCCGTCAGTTTTCCAGGCATTTGTCAACAAGGTGTTCTGGTACATGCTCAGATGCCAAGTGGTGGTGTATATTGACGACATTCTGGTCTACTCAGCTACCTTGGAGGATCACATCGCTCACGTCTGAGTAGTCCTGGAACACCTTCTGGCTAACCACCTGTTTATCAAGGCTAAGAAGTGCCAGTTTCATCAGGAGGTTGTCTCCTTCCTAGGCTACCAAATCAGCCAGCAAGGAGTGAAGATGGACGTCAAGAAATTAGATGTGGTCAGGTCATGTTCAGTTCCAACCACCATAAAGGGTTTACAACAGTGTTTGGGGTTTGCCAACTTCTACCACCGTTTCAACAGGAGCTTCAGCTCCATCGCCGCTCCTCTCACCTCTCTCCTCAAGGGTGGTCCCCGTAGGTTGATGTGGAGTCCAGCAGCTGACAAGGCCTTTTGCCTACTCAAGGGACGTTCACCTCCGCCCACGATATACTTTGTGGTGGAGGTGTACAATTCAGAGGTAGGCATGGAGGAAGTTCTGTCTCAACAACAAGGTAATCCACAGAAATTGTATCCGTGTGCATATTACTCTAAGAAACTGCCCTCTGCAGACAGGAATTACAACATCAGTGATCGAGAGCTCCTGGCCAGAAAGTTGGCATTAGAGGAGTGGAGACACTGGCTGGAGGGCGCCAAGGACCAATTCGTCATCCTCACCAACAATTGGAACCTGGAGTACATACAGACAGCGAGGAGGCTGAATCTGCGCCAAGCAAGTTGGGCCCTTTTCTTCACAAGATTTGACTTCATGCTGATCTATTGCCCAGTTTAAAAGAACACCAAAGCCCTGTCCCGTCTCTACGATTCTGGAGATGGTCCTGTCCAGAATGTATCCATAATCCCTTCCTCTTGAGTTGTAGCCCCTGTGGTCTCGGATGTAGATGTGGACATCCACCAGGCTCTGGATAGTGAGCCCTCACCCACTAACTGTCCTCCTGAGCAATCCCACAGGGATAAGGGATCGGCTGCTGACCTGGGCGCACACAGCTGTCATCGCTGGACATCTAGGTATTTCTCGCAAAACCCAGTCTATCTCCGAGAAGTATTGGTGGCCTACCTTGTCGCAGAACGTTAGTCGCTACGTCAACTCATGTTCTGTATGTGCTCAAACCAAATTCTCCCGGCATGCTCCAGCAGGGAAACTCCTTCCCCTTAACCATGCCTCAGCATCCCTGATCTCATCTATCCATTGTCTTTGTCACTGATCTCCCCTCCTCTGATGGTTTCACCACCATTTTGGTGGTTGTCGATAGATTCTCTAAATCCTGTCAGTTCATCCCACTCTGTTCTCCCTACTGCTCTCCAGGTCGCGGAGGCACTATTCCAGCAGGTCTACTGGCAATATGGCCTTCCCGAAGGACATTGTCTCTGACTGTGGCCCCCAATTCACATCACGGGTATGGAGAGCCTTTATGGAGAAGCTCGGGGTCATGGTCAGCCTCACTTCCAGGTATTGACCTCAGTCCAATGGGCAGGTGGAGAGGGTGAACCAGGAGCTGGGGAGGTTCCTGAGGAGTCACTACCAGGACCGGCAGGGGGGGGTGGACCCAATTCCTTCCATGGGCGGAGTATGCCCAGAATTCATTACCTCATTCCTTCACCGGGCTGAAGGGAGTTCCAGTGTGTTCTGGGATTTCAGCTGGCTCTGGTTTCATGGACCCCGGGTCAGACTGAAGCTCCTACATTTGATGAGTGGTTCAGGCATGCAGAAGAGGTGTGGAGCGAGTCTCACATGAGACTCCAACACACTGTCTACCATCAGAAGGAGCAGGCAGACCACCATCGCATTAAGACTCCCGTGTTCCATCCAGGGGATCGTGTCAGGCTCTCTACCAGGAACCTCTCACTCCACCTGCCCTGCAAGAAGCTGAGCCCACAGAGGTGATGAATAGGTTACAGCTTCCCAGTTTCTACTGGATCTCACCTTCTTTTCATGTCTCCCTTCTCAGGTCGGTGGTTCCTCATCCCCTGGCTGATGCTCTCCCCCACAACATCCCTCTGCCCCCCATGGACGTCGAGGGAGCTCCCACCTATGCCAACTGGACTCCCAGGTCGGCTCCAGTACCTGGTGGCCTGCAATGGGTACGGTCCAGAGGAGCGGTGTTGGGTTCCAATGAAGGATATTCTGGAACTCAACATCATCTGTGATTTCCATCTTCGCTGACCGGCCCTCCCTCTGGCCGGTGTCGTCCTGCGTCTGGAGTGGGGTACTGTCATGTCTAGTCCTGCTCCTCTACTCTGGCATTAGATGTCGCTGGTTTACTAACCACCGGTCCAGGGGACCATTACATGCACCTGCACTTCATCATTAGGCACACCTGGACTCCATTACCTTCCCTTTATCTGGCACTCCCATAGGTTCTTTCCCCAGGCATTCTTGTTTCTGTTGTTCATGTCTAGACACTACTCCTACGTTGTATCATTCCATGTTACCACCTGCTTCTCGACTTCCAGCATCTACGTTACATCGCATTTGATAATGGAAGACCCTGGGCGTGACCCCACTCTCCAAGGATGCCTCAGGGAGAGTTAGGATATGAAATAAATTATTATAATAATCCATTCACACATGCGTATTTATACACGCTTGTACATGTGTGAAATAGGGCAAGTATAAGCACCCACCAAATTATTATTAGGATGATGATGTGGCACAGGTACTGAGCTTTGGGCTGTTTTGGTCGTTATAGTTCTCGCCTTTTGAAGGGGACCATGAATATATTTCCTGTATAGGATATAGTATTATGCAAAAGAGTGTTTTCCTTGTAAAGAATATATTTCAAGACATGCTGTTGAGAAACATTTTGGCTCCTGCATTGGGAGCTAATTGAGTACTCTGACAACGCTGTGCTCGGCTGATTCACATACACACACATGGGTGGAAAATTCAATTTCCCAGCAGGTCCAGAGCATTTTATGTGCGGAAAGGAAAAAAACAACATTGGATTAAAGAGTGTCTGAGCAGGCTGTATGGCTGTGTCTAGCCCAGCGATTCCTTTCACTTCATTCTTGGATTTTACTGACCAAATGACACAGCCTGACTATAAAGAACAATATCATAGCTTCTCTTTCCCTTAGCTCCCTCATTATATCATTCTGCGTGTTTACATTGATTTTCTGTTCACCATTGTTTTGTACAGTATGTACACATACTTCCTATTCTACACTGTATGGCCTGGATGAGGACGGAGAGGGACAGAAGTTCCACTGCTGTGGGGCCTGTCAGTGTGATTGGTGAAATTTCTGAAACTTTCCCTTTTACGTAATAACAGTGTCAATGATGCTGGGGAGGGACAGTGACACTGCAGAAACTCCAGAGACACTAGCTCCTGTCACTCTTCCTCTGACCCTCTCTGTTGTCTGTCTGTGTGACGCTGCCTGGGCACTGTGAGTCACAGAGGGACCCATCTGGCGCTACTGGCCCTGGACCCTGACCCAGCCGCAGTACAGGGTCTATGCCAGTCACAGAGGATTGCTCCGTGTGCCCGTCTCACAGACACAACTTAGAGCAAGCAGGGCAGAGGAGAGGGAGTCAGTGACATTCAGTGCAAGCCCCTTAGATGACTGAGAATGGAGATGGCAGAATGAACTGGCCTCATCTTTGTCACACGACTTGCCAACCATACACCATCTGACACTGTGTCTCTTCATCAGAAAAAGTAAAAGATCTTGGATGATAGTTATTCCTCTATTTCCTTAATAACCCTAACCACATACACCATTATTCTATGCAGAATATTGTCACGACTTCCGCCGAAGTTGGCTCCCCTGCCTGTTCGGGCGGTGCTCGGCGGTCGTCGTCACCGGCCTACTAGCCACCGCCGATCCCTTTTTCGTTGTCTGTTTGTTTTGTCTTATTAGTTGCACCTGTGTCTATTTGTGTGCGTGATGGGCTTCCTTATTTAAAGTACGTTTACCCGCCCTTGTTTCGTGCGGGATTACTCATACTGTATGTTACGTGTGTATGTCTTTTGGTGTTCGTGCTCTGGACCTGGTACCCTGTGTGTTGGGTTGGTCCACATTTTTCCGCGCCCTGTGTTGTTGGGCATTAATTTCAGTGCGATATTAAAAGTGCACATCTTCCTGTGGAACTATATGCTCTCTGCTCCTGATTCTTCCCTCACGCACCAAGTTACCCGTGACAGAATACATTCCTTTGTGGTTCAATTAAATTCTATAGCTGTGGGTCCATTTTGATTGCTGTACCTGAGTCACGACAGACAGACAGAAACAAATAAATTGGTCCCCTTGATTATTTATCTTTAGAACACTTTTTGGACTGGAATACCATCAGAATACGTTATTGATTTTTGTTTTCTGTCAACTGCACATCGCTTTGTGTTTGTTGTTGACTGCTTTCGCTGCAGTGAGTGTTCTCTGAACATGTTGATGAAACCCACAGAAAATAGGATGTTTGAGAGGAAAAACAAAGAGTACTTTGAAGGTGAGGTTATGCCACTCTTGGGACAGCCAGTAGACTTCTCATTGTGATCAAATAGTGACATGCCCTTGATCAAAGATACACTCTTCCCCACTTCTTGTCCTGGTTTAATGGGGGGATACTTTCCTCTCTGTGATGGTGAAGTACTGCTGTGCACTTGTCTATTCATTGCTGTTTCAATTCCCTTTGAAAGAGATGTTGTTGAAACAACTCCTTGTCTGACAAATTAAAACCAATGTACAGACCAAAGAGGCGTCGGAACTTGAATAGGGGATGTGTTCCCTCCCAAAAAAGAAACATTTTGTATCAAAGGTACCCTTGAAGCTTACTTAAACCTTTTGTTTCACTGCAGTAATTGTTTGGAAGTGAAACATTTTATATTCAAAGGTAATGGCATCAGTCAGGGGCAGATTGGGCATCTGGCATTTTGGGCAAATGACAAATGGGCTGGTTTATTTTAACCTGGTGGGCCTGTCTAAATAGTTTTTACGCGAAATTATCATTATCTGACTAATAATGGGGGTCACAAGGAAATAAAATGGGCCAATATGGCGAATTCAAGGGAAAAAAATGGTTTCCTGTGTTAGAAATGTCAGGTTTGATTTTTGGTCCCAGTCAGCCCCGAGCTACAGTAGTATACTGACATGTTGTATTGTGAATATTGTAAGCATCAGCTGAGCTGTGAAAAGCAGCTTCTGTGCTCTGCTCTGCTCTGCTCTGTGTGAGGCCAGGTTCAGTAGGCGAGTGAATTAGCTGCTAGGCATTGTGCTACGAAAGCGAACTCAATCTCCAGCTAAATTACTCTTAATTCAATGTGCCCTTTTCACTTGCAGAGTACCGAGACCATTTAGCGCTGGCAGTGCTATAGATAGAAATGTGGTATATCGGGGTTGCAACAGGGTCCAGTGTTTCCCATGTGCTGTAGTGTGGGGGAGGTAGGCTAGTCGTGGGAGGGAGGCAGAGGCAAGAGGCCCTTTCACATCTCCACGTCTTTCTGTCCCTCGTTCACTAGCTCATCCTGGCTTCAGTGCTGGGAGGCTTGTCTGTGGCGTTAATGATGCTCCCCTTGTGTAATCCTCGGCTGACCAGCATGCTTAGTTTCAACATTGCGCGAGTAAGATAGGGATGGAAAGATGAAGAGAAAGAGAACAAGAAAGATAGATAGATGCACTGATAGCAGGTGAGGTCCCCAGAACAAAGACAGAGAGGTGGAGAGAGAGCATGTTTAGAGAGGTGGAGAGGGAGCGTGTTTAGAGAGGTGGAGAGGGAGCGTGTTTAGAGAGGTGGAGAGGGAGCGTGTTTAGAGAGGTGGAGAGAGAGTGTGTTTAGAGAGGTCGAGAGGGAGCGTGTTTAGAGAGGTGGAGAGAGAGTGTGTTTAGAGAGGTGGAGAGGGAGCGTGTTTAGAGAGGTGGAGAGGGAGCGTGTTTAGAGAGGTGGAGAGGGAGCGTGTTTAGAGAGGTGGAGAGGGAGCGTGTTTAGAGAGGTGGAGAGGGAGCGTGTTTAGAGAGGTGGAGAGGGAGCGTGTTTAGAGAGGTGGAGAGGGAGCGTGTTTAGAGAGGTGGAGAGGGAGCGTGTTTAGAGAGGTGGAGAGTGAGCGTGTTTAGAGAGGTGGAGAGGGAGCGTGTTTAGAGAGGTGGAGAGGGAGCGTGTTTAGAGAGGTGGAGAGGGACCGTGTTTAGAGAGGTGGAGAGGGAGCGTCTTTAGAGAGGTGGAGAGTGAGCGTGTTTAGAGAGGTGGAGAGGGACCGTGTTTAGAGAGGTGGAGAGGGAGCGTGTTTAGAGAGGTGGAGAGAGAGTGTGTTTAGAGAGGTGGAGAGAGAGTGTGTTTAGAGAGGTGGAGAGAGAGCGTGTTTAGAGAGGTGGAGAGGGACCGTGTTCGTATGGAGGGTGTGCCAGTGGCAGTGGAGACCGGTGTTCCATCAGATGTCTTCACTCCTGTACCACACCCCATAACGTGATAGACAGCCTCAGCCTAGAGACGGACTGGGTGGATAGCTGTGAAACTGTATGCCTCTCTCATACTTTGAATTTTAAAAAGTTAATCTTGTACTTGTACTTCCTACGTGAAACTCTCTTGTGGTTCACATCCGGTTTTTTATCATGTCTCTTAGTTGTGAGTTGAAGCTAAAATAGATAAGTCCCTATCTCACCAGCAGGCTTTCATATTCCTCCCTCTACTACAAGACACAGGCCAGCATCACTCATCTCTCCACAACACTAGCTGTCACACAGGCCGTATGTTGGAGTTGTCCTGTCATGTTGCGTTCGCTGAACTTTAAGATGTCTTGACCTGCTTTACATTGCCTGAGGAGGGGGAATGAGAGCACACTGGTGCACCAGGGCCCCTGGGAACAGGTATAAGTGCATATCTGATGTACCATCATGTTAATACTTTTATGTTTGTATTTATTTATTTATTTATTTATTTTTCCTTCATGACATACTACCCCAGCATGCACTGATTCAATTTCCCAGCTCTCACTCAGCCCGTATGACTTAATCAGTCTGACAGACTCTGTGTGCCTAGGGAAAGTCTCTCTCTGCAGTCCCCTTTCTCCTCGACATTACGCTGCCCATGACAAACACACTCTGGCACCTTTCGCAGTACAGCGCCTTCACACAGCCTCTGTGGTTCCATCATACACACATACACATGCACACACACACATACACATGCACACACACACATACACATGCACACACGTAACCAAACATCCTTCTCCCTCTGTTCCTGCCCTGCTTTCACTTAACGTGCTTATGAAAACAGCTTCCATGCACAAACTGAACAGTAGCAGTCTTTTGTGGAATGCAGCTATTCAACCATTTGTTATTGGGTGACACTCAAATCAACTTTCACTGCTGTGCCTCATTGAGCCTGACCTCTGTTACATCAGTCCTTTTCAGACTCATAATAAAAGCAGCAGGACAGAGAGCAGCGTTGGTTAACCTTGGACCAGAGCCGCACAGTCTGGTTAAGAAAGGGAACTGGGCAGAACTTCAGCGGACTGTTGCGAGCCTCCCCACAGGGTCAGTTCCTCAGCAATTTAATTCAGTAACACAACATTGCCCCGGTGGTGTCTTTAGCCCTTGCAACACTTACTGAGAAACTGCACAACACTGAAACTTTCCCTGGCCCTTTAGGAACAAACCGTTTCTGCTTTATCATTATTTGTCTTCTTACTTTGTTTGTCTTTCACCTGCCTGACCTGATACAACGTCACAATCCCTGCAGTTAAAAGGCTGGCTATTCTCTCTAACAGCATGGGCACACTTTGAAAAGCAGACGACAAGGTCTCAAATTTAAATTTGACGGCTGAGGCCAATAGAGCTTATTTGAAATTCAGTCTTCTGTTAATCGGCTTCACCTCACTTGTTCTCTTGTTACACCAGCTCAGCTGTTTGACCTCTGTCTCCACTCTGAGTTAGTCTGAAATCTCCGATACATCTTCATTCGGCTTTGCCCCAAGCCCTTTTCTTATAAAATTAGGTGAAACAACACTCCCACCTGTCAGTTCATATTCTTGAAGATGGAACCATCTGAGATTTTCTTGAATCCTCTACATCTCATGCTGTCTTAAGAAGAAATACTATTCTCTTCCCCTTCACCGTCCTTCATCACACTCTGTTTTCTCACACAAACATCTGTCTCTCTCATATGAGTCACACACCTCTCTCTCTCTCTCTCTGAGAAGTCGAGGAGAATGGTGGGGTGTCCTATTTTGGCTCCCCCTTGACCTACCTGTCTGGCAGGGGTCTATAGGTGGGTAGATATCATGCTGATTGCACCTGACAAACTCTTCCCCAGATGTTTCTCCTTTCCTCTCCATCTCTCGACACTCCCTTCCACATGTCTAAGCATTTTAATGACATATGCTCACAGGCTTTCTCCAGCCGAGCTGTATTAGTGGAGCGTGGCTTCTTCAGAGCAACATGGTGTGCTTGTGTGTGTGTGTGTGTTAGTTTGTGTGTGTGTGTGTGTGTGTGTGTGTGTGTGTGTGTGTGTGTGTGTGTGTGTGTGTGTGTGTGTGTGTGTGTGTGTGTGTGTGTGTGTGTGTGTGTGTGTGTGTGTGTGTGTGTGTGTGTGTGTTGGAGGGAGGGAGGGAGGGAGGGAAGATGGAGGAGGGGATGGAGGGATGGGGATCTGAGGTGGTGATGCTGTTAGAGAACAAGAAGTCAGAAAGGGGCATTTGACAGTCTGCGGGTGGATTCTCTTTCTTTCTCCATTTTCATTATAAATAATGATGTAAATGAAAACATATTTTCCTTTCTCAAAGTGGCAATTTGCCTTTGTAACGACCAAGTCTGAGCCTGCATCTTTTTCATCCTCTCTCCTCCTTCTTTCCTCTCATTCCTGGGTTGATAATTTCCACTTTATTTCCATTAGGCTGTTTGTTCACAGCGGTCTGTCCCTGTAATTGATTAGAGCTGTCGGTCTAACTGTTGCGGCAAGCCATCTCAGCCAGGCAAACAGCCCCCACATCCAACCCCCTCCACTCTCCTTCCTCTTCCATTGAAAGCTGCCTTACTTTTAGAGATGGGGAGGGGGGGGGGGTATTACAATGATGACATACAGCCCCCTCCCAGCAGCGATAGAGTTGTGACATGTTGGAGACATGCAGCCCTCAACCCATGGGAGCCCAGGTTGAAATCTGGTTCATGTCTCGGTGAGGGCCACCACAGCTCCCGCTCCATCATTAATGCAGAGATAACAGATTCTTGAAGCAACAGCCCACTCTCTCGCTCTTTCTCTGTGTATGCGTGCTTGTGTGTGTTGTGGACGGGGAAAAATATTACGTGTAACCATCTCTAAACCTTGTTGACACACTAGCCCCAAGAAATACAGAATGTGAAACACACAATGTCTCCTTTGGTTTAACACCCTCCTAATTTCACAACAATACAGAGACAGATCAAGTGTATACTCGCTCTATGTCTCTGATACCCTTTGCCTGTTACCTGCTGTGGCTGATGAAATCAGAGCATCAGTTACATGTTCCAATTCATCATCCCACCTCATTAACTGTGGAAAGCATCAGGGTGACTTTCCAGTTTAGTAAATGGTCAGTTCACTTTGCACCCTAATTGGGCTCGAGCCTTTTGATGGGGTTTGGTTTCTCCCTTTTTTCATCTTTCTTTGCTAGAGAGAGACGGGTCAGAATAAATGTGAGGAGAAACTATGAAGTAGATGCCATTTCCTGAGGAGGCCTTGTGTACAGGCACATAAAGAGAGACCGCAAAATCTTCCCTTTCTGATCTCCTACCCCTGGATACTGATCTCTGATCTCCTACCCCTGGATACTGATCTCTGATCTCCTACCCCTGGATACTGATCTCTGATCTCCTACCCCTGGATACTGATCTCTGATCTCCTACCCCTGGATACTGATCTCTGATCTCCTACCCCTGGATACTGATCTCTGATCTCCTACCCCTGGATACTGATCTCTGATCTCCTACCCCTGGATACTGATCTCTGATCTCCTACCCCTGGATACTGATCTCTGATCTCCTACCCCTGGATACTGATCTCTGATCTCCTACCCCTGGATACTGATCCCTGATCTCCTACCCCTGGATACTGATCTCTGATCTCCTACCCCTGGATACTGATCTCTGATCTCCTACCCCTGGATACTGATCTCTGATCTCCTACCCCTGGATACTGATCTCTGATCTCCTACCCCTGGATACTGATCTCTGATCTCCTACCCCTGGATACTGATCTCTGATCTCCTACCTCTGGATACTGATCTCTGATCTCCTACCCCTGGATACTGATCCCTGATCTCCTACCCCTGGATACTGATCTCTGATCTCCTACCTCTGGATACTGATCTCTGATCTCCTACCCCTGGATACTGATCCCTGATCTCCTACCCCTGGATACTGATCTCTGATCTCCTACCTCTGGATACTGATCTCTGATCTCCTACCCCTGGATACTGATCCCTGATCTCCTACCCCTGGATACTGATCTCTGATCTCCTACCTCTGGATACTGATCTCTGATCTCCTACCCCTGGATACTGTCTGTGTTATTCTCTTTCTGTACCACACGTCTGCTGGTTTTAACATGAAAGACACTTGTTTGTCAGCCTTCAAAGGGCTGCCGAGGCACTGAAAGTTACTTGTATTTTCGGGTTGTTCATTTCCCATTTTCTCCCAATATGGAGGTGATCAAGAGATGCACAGCAGAGTTGAAGCAATGATGGCTGCTTTTGGGAGAATAATTACAGTTCATACTACAATGATGCCAGGGCCCACACAGGCACTGCTCATTAGTGTTGTTCTGGTACTTTGGCTCATGAAAACAAAGTATGTTTTCAGTAGGGAATTCAGTATGAATATGAACACACTATGAATACCCATGGTTCCTTACAAATAACAGAAAGGATTTGGGTTGAAACGATCCTAGGTAATAGGCTGCCATGGAAGAAAAGAGAAAATAGGGGGACAAGATCACATTTGGCAGTTAGAGAGCAGCAGTAGAGGAGGAGTGACGGCAGACTCCAAGCCATTAACTCCCCACTCTGTGTGGAACAGGCCCATCTGGAAGAGACTCTCTGGGCTGCGGGACATCCAACTTTTTCCGTCGTAAATCTCCACCACGGCGCTGTGTCTCCCTTAATCCAAACGAGTTTGTCAAACTAGCCCGAGTTTCTCTGGCTGCAGCCCTGAAAAGTGCCTTTTAATGAAAGACTGTTAATAATTCAAGCTGGTCCCCATGAACACAAAGACCTGGAGAAGTTTAAGGACACTCGGAGGAGGTGAGTGGGGGATTTGTGACACCTCTGAACATGCCACAGTGCACTGCCATGATCAACTTTAGATGCCCTTCTGCGTTTTTTATGTCCTGCCTTGCTAGTGTCACACAGAATTGGCCTGGGGGCATGCACCACCCTGCACCATTATTCAAAAGTCATGCAAGGGTATTTCAAAACCCATCCCACTGGGCACAGATGTCAGTTCAACGTCTAGTGAAAAAAAAAATCTAAATTTCCTTGATTAATTTTCTCTAATCCAATCGGTTTTCCATGTTGATTCAAGGTCGTCACATAGATTTTTGTTGTTGTTGTTGAAATGTGGAAACAACGTTGATTCAACAAGTTTTTTCCCAGTGAGATTTTTTTTTTTTCTAAATTCCTCAACTCTGAGCAAAATTGTGTCCAACATCACAGAAACCCAACGTGAGAGTCACGCTGCTATGAGTCAGATACGCAAACAATGTTTAGTAATACAATTAGCATCCAACGAAAGAGGAGAATAATCTCATTTGCTCTAAGTCACACAAAAACACACATGCACATCCCTAGCCCGGATTAGGACTGCAAGCTTCAGATACGTTTAACTTGTGACAACAATCCCCCCCTTCCCATTGAGTTTTTTTCTCTCCATCTGCCAAACAGGAGATAGATTTGTTTACCTTGGGAGGTATTGTATTCTTATGTTCTTAATCAGACCAACAATTAGATAACATAGACTTCAGAAGGGAGAGAAAATCCCCAGGAGTCATTGTGGAAAACTAGAACAGTTGGCTTACCTAAATACCTCCAAACGTTACCTTACTGTTCTACCGGGGAACCTAAGATGCCTCTTTCTTGTTATTACTATTATTGTTATTTTTTCAGCTTTCTGTGAGCATCAACAGCAATCTACACCCTCCCTGAGAGTGATCCTCTCAGACACACAACTTTGTCAAACACTCATTTCAAACATAGCAACCCCCAACTAGAGCAGAAATACATACTTCCACCTTAAACATATCTGAGAATAACTTCTCCATTGTAAAAAACTTCTCAGACTCTCGAAATGTCTTGGTCATATCTTCGCTAAAATAGCCTTCAAATGGCAGCAACATACCATGATTCTATCTGTGCCCTTCTGAGCGAAGTCTACACCTGGTTTAATGATCACACCGCAGGCCAACTAGAGGTCTTGCAATTGATGGTGAATTTCGGAGGAGCTATTCCCTGCTGTTTGAATGTGAGCCCTTCCTGTTCTTTCAGAAGGGCAGTTGTTGCATATCCACCAAGCTATCTGGCCCATTGTTATATCTTGTATAAGAGCTACCATCCACTCATCCGTCATTGCACTCATCCATCTGTGGTAACATTATCACTTTAGATAAGGCTACAATAAACTGCACTCTGCTTTTAAGTTTTCTCTATCCCTCTAATCCAATCTCTGACATAGAGTCTGTTTATCATCGGCCTGCCGGAGCATCCTCTGTGTCCCTCCACTTCCCCTTACACAGGAAATAATGGACGACCCTGGTAGGGTTGGAGGGTACTAAAGGAAATATATATATTTTTAAAGATGCATATATGTGTATATATATATATATATATATATATATATATATATACATACATACATTTACATTTACATTTAAGTCATACATTTGCAAAAAAATATATGGGGGATTGGAAGTGATGCAGACAATTACATTGATGGAAGCTACAATCTATCTGCAATATTAAAGCTGATCTACCCCTTAAAAATATATATATAAAAAAAATATATATAATAATAATGGACGACCCTTCTCCCTGCCTACGCTTAGGTCTTCCTCCTTCAATGTTTTGTTTGGTCTCGCTCAGTGTTAGAGCCAGGCCTGGTTTGAGGCGTTATAATTAAATCAGGTTTAAGGGTATTCTCCTTGCCCAATATTGTTAGCCAGAGTGAGCACTGCTATTTAGCATTGGGTGCTGGCCAAGGGAAAGGGGCGAACTGCGATGACTCCGGTGTGCCTCTGTGATTTGCACTAATGTCCCCTAGGGATTGAGCAATGACCACTGTCAATTCACCCGGGAGGCCTGCCAGATTGAAACCCCTGCCAACAGATTTGAAAGGATAGCAAATCATTTAACCGTCCGATCGTGAATTAACCATTTTTTTTCGCCTGGGCCTGGCAAAAAATTATCTACACAATATTAAATTGCACTTGGACTCCAGCTCCAAATACAAAAAGAGAGTGGTGTGAAAAGTACTCTTGAAGCTACAAATCCTCAAAGAAATATAAATACCAACTCCAAATAATTACAGTTTCATTTCAATGTTTACACTTTCACAATGTTTACAATTTTTAATTTACAATATTTACACTTACTAATTTCTGAAACCCCCTTAAAGTGGCATGGTGATAAACTAAGGACTTAGAGGAAGATGAAGAGAGACAAATCATATAATGTATAGGATGGGGCTGAGACATAATATGTTTTGATTACTTATAGCTGATCCTGAGTCTGAAAACCAGTAATTACTACATGTAAAAATAGACCTCTTTGTTCCATGTGGAGACGACTCAGTGAATACAAGCTAATTCTGTATTAATGTTCAGTGTGAGATGGATTCAAACTTGGATATATACTTCAGAAGATCACCCCCCAAACACAATATTCAAGCAGCAGTGTTCTACTGCTGCGCCCACCAAAGGACATATTGTGAAAGGGAGGCATATGCATTGGCAGATTGCTCTTTGGTAACTCCAGGAAAGAACTGATGAGGACGGAGTGGGATGGTAAGAAACTCCACAATGACACAGAGCCACAGGCCTTACAGTAGAGGCTTGTCTGGGGGCCAATGGGATTTTTCTGTCTAAGCACCAACCAAGCGTTCCATCGTTTCCTAAGCCTGGTGTCAAACGCTCCTACATTTCCTTCAACAAACATGCTAATTAGGCTGGAAGAAAACTGGCATCATGCCACCGTTAGTTGGAGATGGTAGATGGGCGGCTCTGTCTAACTCTAATACCAGCCTTCTGATCATGACTACTGAATGGCCTCTCCCTCAATTGCCTAATTGTCTTAGTAGGACAAGCAGGTGGCTCAACCCCCCGTTTGGCAGCTAGTGAAATACTATCCACATCAACAGACTGATGAAGGGGATGAGGCCTGACACTATTAGGCCTCCTGATTGACAAAGCTTACATAGCCCCCAGATTTAAAAAGTTTAGAATGAAGAAAAAGTTCAGTGAAAGCTGTTGTGTCTGATTTGCTTTGCTGAATAAAACATTTTTCTTGATCAGTGCTGGATTAAATAGTTGCTCAAAGAATAGAGCCTTTCTTAACAATTACTGTATGCCTGGTTCCCACAGACAATTCTGTTCCCAGCGGCCTCTATTTTAAAAAAGTATAATCCAGTTGAATTGACCCCGACTGAGCAGGAATGAGTTGGGCATACTCCAATGAGCCAATAGTGCCAGGGGAACATTACAGAAGGGCTCTATCTGTTAACCATATCCAGACCACCATGACCCCCATGTTCTATCGGAGGCCATCACCTGCTGTCAATGCTGTCCGCCGCAAGGCATCACTGGGAGAAGCGAGCTATATATTGCCGCTGTTCTGTTGTTTCCAGATAGATGCATGTGTGTTGTACTGGCAGGGAAGCACACACATATTTAACAACAGTTGAGTTTGCAAGGCGCTCCTTTCTTTCCCGATTCCCCATATACAAGTTAAAAGGCTAATTTGCATGTATACTGAACAAAAATATAAACGCAACATTGAACAATTTCAGCGAAGTTACAGTTAAGTACATCAGTCAATTGAAATGAATGAATTAGGCCCTAGTCTATGGATTTCATATGACTGGGCAGGGGCACAGCCATTGTTGGGCCTGGGAGGGCATAGGGCCGCCTACTGGGGAGCCAGGCCCAGCCAATAAGAATGAGTTTTTCTCACAAAATTGCTTTTTTGCAGACAGAAATAATTATCAGT
Organism: Oncorhynchus keta; assembly: GCF_023373465.1. Lineage (NCBI taxonomy): Eukaryota > Metazoa > Chordata > Actinopteri > Salmoniformes > Salmonidae > Oncorhynchus > Oncorhynchus keta. Next base: position 25,868,244 of record NC_068438.1, read on the forward strand.
TTCATCAGCTGTCCGGATGGCTGGTCTCAGACGATCCCGTAGGTGAAGAAGTTGGATATGGAGGTCCTGGGCTGGTGTGGTTACACACGGTCTGCGGTTCTGAGGCTGGTTTCAAATTCTCTAAATCAATGTTGGAGGCGGCTTATGGTAGAGTAATGAACATTCAATTCTCTGGCAACAGCTCTGGTGGACATTCCTGCAGTCAGCATGCCAATTGCACGCTCCATCAAAACTTGAAACATCTATGGCAATGTGTCGTGTGACAAAACTGCACATTTTAGAGTGACCTTTTATTGTCCCCAGCACAATGTGCACCTGTGTAATGATCATGCTGTTTATCAGCTTCCTGGCAAAGATAAATGCTCACTAACAGGGATGTAAACTAATTTGTGCACAAAATATGATAGAAATAAGCTTTTAGTGCGTATGCAACATTTCTGGGATATTTTGTTTCAGCTCATGAAACATGGGACAAATTCTTTACATGTTGCGTTTATATTTTTGTTCAGTATATATTGCCGCACAAGGCTTGCAGGCGTAATTGGCGTTGCACAACCGTACACCTGCAACTCCGACACACATACACACACATGCGCTAACAAGCATACCGATACACACAGAACAAACACATACGGCTAACTTGCATCGGCCAATTTAAAATACATTTCCATCTCTGGTAGGTAACACTGGCATGAGAGAGGGAGAACAGAGAGAGAGAAATGGAAGGTGGGAGAGAGGGGGGTAGAGACAGCCGAGTTCATCCAGGTGTAATATTGGGTTGTTCCAGAAACTTCCCACAAAACACTCTGAAGCTGTTATCAGATCAGAAATCCAATTCCTCAAGTGCCTCCTGTGCCGAAACACCAAATGCATCTTCCATCCTCTCTCCAACATGGCCTGTAACAATCCTGTCAATGTATTTGCTAGGTGGCTTACTCACAAATGCTTCAGTCGCTTCCAGGATACACAACATTATATTGGCAGCAGTAGGCAGCGAATAGGATGGCATGCAATTTACCCAAGGTAATGACTCCTGATCTGCCCTGATAACGATATCGATGCGGGGAGCAGCTTTTTCCCCACTCTGAAATAGAAATGGGCAGCGAATGGAGCCGAGGCATGAAAATACATATGTGGATTGTTATTTTGAGGCAAAATCAGGAGTTCTCAAGAACATAAAAGACAACTATAACACATTAGAACTATCATTTTTGAACTCTACAAAGTGGATTGAATGGCACCATTATATGCCATTTATAAATCAATAGAAACAGTGCTCTGAATCCTAAAATGCAGTGTATAGTGTCAAGCTGATCATATCTGCACACATTTTCGATACGATACATCCTAAACTATATAATTGAAAGAAATGTCTCTTTACTAAAGGGGAGAAAATCAAGTTCATAACCTATTCAGGATCGGTGTCCCTATACAGGGATGGTTGTGCTAATGTGCGCTAATGTGATTAGCATGACATTGTAAGTAACAGCAAACTTTCCAGGACATAGACATGTCTTATATGGGCAGATTGCTTCAAGTCTTGTTAATCTAACTGCACTGTTCAATTTACAGTAGCTATTACAGTGAAAAAAATACCATGCTATTGTTTGAGGAGAGTGCACAACAACAAAACACTTTTATCACGGCAACTGGTTTGATACATTCACCTCTGAAGATAAATAATGTACTTACATTCAGTAGTCTTGCTCTGATTTGTCATCCTGAGAGTCCCAGAGATAAAATGTGGAATAGTTTTGTTGGATAAAATCTATTTTTATATTCAAATGTAGGAACTGGCTTCTACAGTTTGAACCCCTGCTGTCTCTGGCTCCCCACCCATTCCGCCCGGCCATCTAGATGTGTGAAAGTTAGTGTATAAGCTAATGAACCATCATGTATGATATTCCTGGGAGTGTGTAAACTTACATTTTGTATTACCATATCATTTTTGTATGTTCTCTATAGTTATGTTCTTGAAAATATATCAACTGACCAATTCGGCACATTTGGGCAGACTTGATACAAAATATTGTCCAGTATCGCAATGCTTCACTGGATCAATCTGAAACGTTGCACGCACACTGCTGCCATCTAGTGACCAAAATCGAAATAGTGCCTAAACTGCAATATTATATTATGGGCTTTCTCTTGCATTTCAAATATGATGGAAAAAAAGATAGAAAACGCTTGTTTTTTTGTTTGTATTATCTTTTACCAGATCTAACGTGTTATTTTCTCCTACATGTCATTTTAGGTCAAATTTTTAAAAAAAAGGGGTAAGATCCTTATTAGCAACTGATTACCAAGCTACACTAAAAGTCATAGCATTACTTCCACTATACTACCTCCTTCCCACCCCTTTTCTTCGCCGGACAACCCTCTACACAGGAACAAGGAGGTAAGGACTGGTAGCTACTTTTTACCAGCTGTGACAGAAAAACATTGCCGGAACAGAAGCGTGGTGTACGACCCGCCTTACTCCGGCTCTGTTGACCTCCCCTGCCAAGCCGCTGCAGTCGGCTCCCACTGAGAGGGAATAACATCGCCTGTTGTTTCCTGTGCATTAGGCTGCAATTTAGAACCCATTAATCCCCTCTTTAATCTGTCAAAAAAATCCCGACTGTGCTCAGAGAAGGCAGCTGCCGCCCAGTGTGCCCGTCTTCCCTCTTCTGCCATCTCCCTGTATCCTAACACTCCTTATGAAAGGCAGACAGGCCAAGTAGGGGGCTGCCCTATGTCTTCAAGGAAAGAGGGGGAATAGGGGAGAGGGTGGGACAGAGGAGTGTGGGTTGGTGCTAACCCTCACTCCACAGGTGACCTCATGATAACAACAGCATCTGGTTGAATTACTTAACATTACGCCCAGCAGACACTTAATCCGGGATAATGCCCTTTTGCCAAGAGTGCTTCAATCTGGATAAATTCATCCCCTAGGAATGAGATCCAAGAGCAAAGTCTCAGAGAGGGAGAGAAGGTGGGGGTTGGAGTGCATATTGGTGTATGTCATTCTGAATGCCATTGGTGAATTGTAATGAATTCCAGTAAACATTGCTTACATGGAAGTGGATCATTGCCTGGTTTGGAAGAATAGTTTCCAAACTAATAATTTTCCTTTCCTCCCTGACCGGAATCCGACTTGAAGAGATTCCGTCCATTTAATCGGATGAAGCAGTCAGATACACTAGGCAGCAGGTAGCCTAGTGGTTAGAGCGTTGGACTAATAACCATAAAGGTTGAAAGATTGAATCCCTGAGCTGACAAGGTAAAAATCGGTCGTGCTACTCCTGAACAAGGCAGTTAACTCACTGTTCCTAGGCTGTCATTGAAAATAAGAATTTGTTCTTAACTGACTTGCCTTGTTAAATTAAGGTAATACAAATATATGAATGGAAAATTACGTCTCTGAATTGATCTCTTACTTACTGTACACTTGTTTGCGTCTGCTAAAGGCCTATGATGCAAGCATAAAGATACATGATGCACTACAATTAACTACACAGACAACAGCTGATTAAAATGCCATAGCTTTAATTAAACGGTAACTCAATGATCTAATTACTCTAATCAATTTTTAACAAAAGCCATAACCTATTATCAATCATCAATGAATGTAATAAAACTAAAAAATGGCATTTACTCTGAAGGAAAAAACCTACTAAAAATGGTCTATTGACCCAGCATAAACCCATATAAACCCAGCATAAACCCACTTTATCTGATAATCTTGAAAATAACATTTTGTCAAATGACCCCTTTGAAGACCTATCCATTGCTAACCACTGGGACCAAGACCCAAAGCTTTCTAGAGACAGCTTCTGATTATTTATTCATATGTTTACTACCAGAAATATCCTTTGGGAAACGTCAGGCTGGATTGGATTAGGCTTAATCTAGCATGACACGGAAATCAGCAGGGGTCATGGGCGACTGAGGTGACTTATGACGCTAGCCTCGATGGTACAGAAAGCACAAACAAGGAAACAAAGGTTGGCTTACAACGTCACACCCCAATGGAGGACATCAATATCAATCTCCTGTGAAGACGTGACCTGGCAAAGGTTAATGTCCTTACAGCATGTGCCGTCAATGAAGAGTGAGTGAAGAGTTAAGATATAGGAAGGACACATGGTATATCTTCTATCTTCTTAGCCACCATGTTTGACCACAGACAACAGGAAGGTAGACCACAGCAGGAGCTGTGTGAGAAAGTCTATATGATGAGCAAAGGAGGGAGTTTGAAAGCATATGGAAAAAAATAATAATTTGTTTTAGCTTGTGGTTGAAATAACTAAATCTATTAATTACAATTGGATTATTTTGTCATAATCCATGCATTTACAAGGGGTTTAACACATGCATTATTTACAAATAACTACTTAGAATGCAGCATGATGCAATGAAATGGAGACAAAATTGGCCAATGTCATTTTGGGATGATTTGTGTTGTGAAATGTGTTGGGGGGGGGTGTTCTCTTTTAAAGAAGCAAAGAGATTTATTCCAAAATCTCAAAAACCAAACATGACATTGTGTTGACATTTAATTATGAAGCTATTAGGAATTTGGTATCAAAGCTCGTGTTCTGTGAAAAGCGGGTTTAGGTTCAGAATAGGCAGACCGTTAACAGACAGCAGCAAATGAAATAGAGGCTTGTGGTGTGCTAAGACCTTCTTTCCAGGGTTGAGAAACAGCTTAGTGTCATGGCAGGGTGGTGACTTAGCACTAGGAGGTCTAGGAGTGTGCTTGTGAGCTGGGAAGGAGGGAGGAAGCCAGAAGACGGAGTGGGAGAAGGAGAGAGAGAGAAATGGAGTCCATTGCTATGCTGCACTGCCCCCAGTGTGCAAATCCGAGGCCAGCAGAATGATTAGACGTGTTGCCTATAAGTACCATCCAAGGAACCACTGGACAGTTTGCTGATGGATTTAATAAGGAGGCCAGCAATCTGGGTCTAGTTTGAGAGAGAGAGTCACTCCATATACCTCTGTGTGGTTTTTCGGTTCCAGTCTGCCACAGGGACAGTCACATCCAGTACAAGACTCTATTCTTAAATAGGCTCCCTCCACAGGGACTTTCTGTACTCAGAAATTCCAGCACCATTTCCCTGACAGCAGAGATGGTGTTCAATCACACTGTACCACACAAGAGAGCCAGGGATAGAGGGGAAGAGAGAGAAAGAGAGAGGGAATGAGAGAGACAGACTACGTTTGGGATAGGTTTTGCTTGCGTTGACTGCCTTCTTTGGGGGCATTCTTTCAGGATCCTCCCGGCTCACATCGTGTCCTCCTGGCTAACATTGTGTCCTCCTGGCTCACTTCATCAGTTGCGGACCAGGCGACTGCCATGGAATGGGGGAAGAAAAGGTGACTTACAAACAGTACAGGCAGGATTGAGATCAGCAGAACCTCTCTCTCTCTCTCTCTCTCTCTCTCTCTCTCTCTCTCTCTCTCTCTCTCTCTCTCTCTCTCTCTCTCTCTCTCTCTCTCTCTCTCTCTCTCTCTCTCTCTCTCTCTCTCTCTCTCTCTCACTAGAGGATGGCTCTCTCTAGTCTTGGCCTCACAATTCCCTCTGTCCCTTCTTCATAAAATAGATAGTTTTCTCATGTTTTCTGCTGACAGTAGCTGGCGACATAAACCGAGTAACAATTTGTAAAACTAGAATGAGCAACAGGGTGACGTGTTCTCTACCAGAGATGGGCAAAGGCAAGTAGAAGCAGGTTGTTATCACCTGTTTACCTGCCAGGGCTTATATTATTTTATATTATGGTAATAACAAACAGCTGAATTGCAGAGCAATCTCGCTCTTGTCTGCATTATCTGAGATATGTGCTGGTTGGTTTTTAGTTGTTTTTCCCAGAACTGAAAGCATCACCTGTAATGAGGGAAATAAAATATCATGCCGGTAAAATACCTGTGCACAAAGAGCTGATGTATGGAGATCTATGCAGCGATGTGATTGGAATGTACAATCTGTCTATATGGTATTTCAGCAGATAGGCTATCATCATCAGGTAGTTTGTAAATTGTCAGCTTCTTAGCTTAAAGGAGAATAAATAGCTTGAGGCAGTCATTTTGAACATGCAGTGAAGGACACAAATTAGGCAGACACCTAATGTTACAGTCTAAACGTGTGCAATTTAAACTTATTTCCAGAGTACAATGATCTCAGAAATAAATCGTCTGGTCATGAAGAAATAACCATCAACTGTGGAATACAGTCTCTATAGCTACTGCGTACATTCAAACTACTTCACAGGACACCAGTATGTTAGTGTCAACATCCCAGGATACACTTACACAAGCATAAAAACAAATACAACAGACAACCTCCTCAGATGTGATGTACAACTCCTGAACCAGCAGTACTGAGAGCAATATTAACAGCTTTAGTACCATAGTCAACGTTAAATTAGTGGGTTGTGTAAGTGCATCCGAACATATTTTTTTTGCCACTTGAACATATGCATACATCATTTCTAGACATTGAAAAGGGCACAATAGAATGTTTTTGAAAGCAAAAACAAGCTTGACCTTTTCTATCATTTGAATGATTTACTTGATTTCTCTCTGTGTGATCTAGAGAACAAGGGAAAATAGAATTCTGGAAAACAAATGAAGTGTTGATAACGACCTCCGCTGTAAATGTTCCAACCTCAAAGCTGTCAGATTCAGTCCATTGTGACACAAACTAGAAAGACTTGGTTTCCTCTTCCTCCCGATGATTTTGAAAAAAAGGTTATGCCTCTCTCTATATCTGACACGCACACACACACACACACACACACACACACACACACACACACACACACACACACACACACACACACACACACACACACACACACACACACACACACACACACACACACACACACACACACACACACACACACACACACACACACACACACACACTGAGAGAGCTGAGGGACAGAACCCTGCTTAGATGGCTGCCCAGCGTGAGGGGTCAAACTTTGAAAATAAGCTGTGACAGCTCCGCTGACCCTGACACACTCTGGGATGAGCTCCTGCTCCCTTTGTGGGTCAGTTACCATGACCATGTAGGAGCTAACACACCAGTGGCGGTCGGTGCCGTTTAAGAAGAGGGAGGATTATTAAATGTTTTTATGAGCATGGCCTTATTTCTATTACAGCATGATGACACAGTCATTCATATTCCATTCACCCAGTTCAATGTAACGTCAATAGGTTTAGGCTACTAGATGATACTGAAGTTACAACTTAGCCTATGAATGACAGTTTACCTACGTAGATCATTTTGAGTAATCAAGGTGACAGACAGTCACACATTCAATACCGCCTTGCACACTCTCGCCTGCTAGAGAGTGTGCAAGGCGAGAGTGTGAGAATCTAGGGAGAAACGGTTGCAAATGTGATTTTCTATGGAACAAATTCAGGTATTTTTATACCCGTTTCGTTCTATTTGATTCCATTTAAGAAACGTCTGGGGGAAAAAAATAAACACATTTTTTTTCTGAATTGTCAGAATGATCACACACAAACACATTTCACTTTCATAGCAGCGTGATCAATTTGCTTGTTGTAAATATAAATCTTCTCGCAACTATCTACACGCTCTCCTCCTCTCACATTTTTCCATCGCTTGTGGACTTCAGCGCACAACACATCAGCTGTCTGTGACCAGGCAAAATAACCTTTCCAAGCCAAACCTTCATATCATGACTGCTATAACTGCTACACACAGCTACATCGTTGTCACGTCATAGTCAGTTACTAGAACTAACACGTTAGTAAACCTGCTAGCTACAGTCATGCAGTACATCCAGAAAGCAGTTTAGCAGTTACACCGGTGGGCCCCAGTGGCAATACATTTATAAAACCAAAAGCTTACCTTGACTTGGAAGAGTTCCAGTGTTGGATAGCCATAGGCAGCTAGCTAACATAACATCCCTCTCTGTTTGAGCCGGATGTTCAAGTAGTCGAAACTAGCTAGCTAGTGAAGGTGAAAGTAAAAGAAATGTGCAACCAAATATAGCTAGCTCTCTCTCGCGCGCTTCTCCCTAATTTGAAAATAAATTAATTTGTTCAAAACTGTTCAACTACTGTATTTCTACCTCTTTAAGTCAACTACTCACAACATTTTATGCACTGCAGTGCTAGCTGTAGCTTATGCTTTCAGTTCTAGATTCCTTCTCTGATATTTTGATTGGGTGGACAACATGTCACTTCAAGCTGCAAGAGCTCTGATAGGTTGGAGGACGTCCTCCGGAAGCTGTCATAATTACTGTGTAAGTTTATGGAAAGGACTGAGAACCATGAGCCTCCTAGGTTTTGTCCTGAAGTTAATGTACCCAGAGGAGGACTAAAGCTAGCTGTCCTTTGGCTACACCATGGTGCTACCCTACAGAGTGCTGGTCAAGCTACTGTAGACCTTCATTGCAAAACATTGTTTTAATCAATTATTTGGTGACATGTGAATATATTTAGAGTTTTATCTAAAAAGGATAACGTTTTTAATGTTTGGATATTTGTATTTTTAAGAAATTCACTGAGGAGTATGGTCCTCCCCTTCTTCCTGTGAGTAGACTCCACTGACACACACTCTCCCCACTCTTAGTGACCACAGAGGAGTAAACACACTCCCTTTACTCTCTTAGTGGCCACGGAGGAACAAACACACTCCATCTACTCTCTACCTGCCCTCAGACCAGCCACATCTCACCCACCCGACATAGTGAAATTTACAGAATTCTCACAGATGACTGACAGCGAGAGTTACATTGTTTCCAAAGACAACCACCTGCTGGCAAGTTGGGGAAACAACCAATCCATCCATCTTCATTTCTAATACACTGTCTAAGAATGAAATCACCTGGATATTTAGTCCAAGGCGATTGTGTTGTTCAGAGTGCTCTATATTCTCTGTGGTCCTCTGTGGTCTTGACCATCCCCCGGCACATCCCCAGCAAAGACATGGTCGCAGGTTCAAAATAATGTGAGTCACGGGGAGCGAACGCTTCGCCAAGCTGGGATGTGAACACTCAGAGGAGCTTGTCTGATGAGGTTATTCAGTCTGAATCGGCACAAGCCATGATGAACTCCTGAGATAGGATAGCACCGGCTACAAATGTTAACAGCTATAAACACAAGTATTCCGTTATTATCCACCAGTTTCTTCCCCATATAGCACAGGGACATATCATTGAGGCAAAATGAGATACATCTGACAGCATCAGGTCTGACAGCTTACACCAAAGACTACTTCAGATAAAATGCTCAAGATTCACATGCAGTCACCAACTAACACAGATAATAACAGAAAGATGCTAGACAAATGCAGTGGATAAGAGGACCATAGCCAGTTGACTTACCATTTCCGGAGATCCACAGGAACACAACGACCCAGGGGATCATGACTGGAGAGGAAGAGGGTGAACCTCTGAAACACAGTGGACGAGTGTGTGAAATTGATGTTGGCACACACACACACAACAGTGCTCTTCTGTGCACTTCTGGATGAGTGCTACAGTCCCTCAATGATCTCCCTTGTGCCAGGGATATAGCTTTAACTCTTCTTTCCTTTTTTCCTCTCTTCTTCTCCTCCTTTTCTTCTTCTCTCGCTCCTTCTCTCTATGTCACTCTTGTGGACAGTGGTCAGCTTTGCTTTGCTCTCCTGTTGATGTGTAGACTCTCTCAGTGTGAGCTCTCTCGTGTTCTCTCGCTCGTAAACTCGCTCGGTCTCACTGCCGTTCCAGTGTCTCTACTCGTACCCCTCCCTTCTCTCCCTCTCTCTCACGCTCTCTCTCTCTCACTCTCTCGCCCAATCACTCACCCAGTAGAGGCGCCTAGTAAGGCTCCACAATAAGACTCCTCCCTCCAGCTCCCACTCTCTTTCTCCTCTGTCTCTTTCTCTCTGCCTGCCTGGCTGTCTCAGTGCCTGTGTCGGAGCCTGTGCCGGAGCAGGTCCGGCTGGGAGAATTAGCTCCCTCAAATCTCTGGGAACAGGGACTTCCATGGGAGGGGAGGCAGGCAGAAAGGCAGCTCCTCTAATTAGAATTAAAAGAGGACCAGCTTTGGCTGCACTGGCCAAGGATAACACAGACATCCACAAAAATAGTGCTGCTTTCCCTCCTGGCTTCCTTCCTAACATGGGACTAGTATTCCACATAATCAGATCTGGGTTTGAATCAGTGTGTTTGCCCCATAGAGCAGTGAGGATAATGTAAACACATACATTAGAATGCAAGACTAATGTCCTATAATATTCATTAGTCTGCAATTTCTATCAGGAGTGATTTAGATTTGCAGTCCTTCATTGATTGAAATAGAAATTAGAAATAAGCGTGCATGGATAGCGCTACAGGGTTGCTTATAGCTACTAGGTCAAGGAAACCTTCTTTATATTTGTATAAATTATTCAGCAATAATAACATTGTTTTTTACTGGCCTCTTAAAAATGAATGTATACGGAAGTGCATGTGTGGATGAGGATATGTACTGTGAGTGTATGTGCCAGTGTTTGTGTTTCTGTGTGTGTGATGCTGGGATATCATTTTGGAATTGAAATAAACGGCAAAATGAACTTGTTTTTTTCTAACTCTGCAGAAAGATATTAGTTCACAGAGACTGAGCAAGCAAAGTGCTGAAAGCCTGAAAAGGCAGAAAAACTATAGAATTTTCACCTTCTGTGAGAGAGTTTATTTTTAATCCTCATTGTAGTTTTGAACCTTGGGTGTTTGTTAGTTCTGACAATCAATGCTTTTGTTTGGGCAGATTTCAAAATGAGAAACTCAGACAGATCACTGTTTCTACTCCAAGAAACAGAAGACAGGAATCAATATTTAACAGCAGCAGTTTTAGTAGTTCTTGCTGTTTTGTGTCCTTGATACACTTCCGTTGCTGCTAGTAGAAGGACACAGTACTGTGCCACAACTTATTTTTTCTTTCTTCTTTTTTTGTTGTTGAATTGTACCCCCTTTTCTCCCCAATTTTGTGGTATCCAATTGTTTTTTAGTACCTACTATCTTGTTTCATCGCTACAACTCCCGTACGGGCTCGTGAGAGACGAAGGTTGAAAGTCATGTGTCCTCCGATACACAACCCAACCAAGCCTCACTGCTTCTTAACACAGCGTGCATCCAACCCGGAAGCCAGCCGCACCAATGTGTCGGAGGAAACACTGGGCACATGGCAACCTTGGTTAGCGTGCACTGCGCCCGACCCACCACAGGAGTCGCTGGTGCGAATGAGACAAGGATATCTCTACCGGCCAAACCCTCCCTAACCCGGATGACGCTAGGTCAATTGTGCGTCGCCCCACGCACCTCCCGGTGGCGGCCGGTTACGACAGAGCAGTACAGTGCCCTTAACCACTGTGCCACAACTTCAGTTCAGAAAATATAGTACCTACTGTACACCATATTGTGAAACTATGCATTCCAGTTGGCTTTCATATTAAACATTAGACACTTCATTCAGTGCAGTGCATTATGTCCAATGTCCTGAAATGACTTGTCTACCATGACTAATGAAGATGAGTGTGATAATAATTAAACATTCCAGAAAGCAAGCGATCGTCAGTCAATTAAAACAAAAATAGCATACAGTAGGATCAAATTTACCTTCATGTTGTGATCATTCATGTAAGCAAGGCATGGGGTCTAGACTTCATATCTGTTTTATAAAGATGATTACATGAATGCGGTATTTACCCTATAATCCAATCAAAAGACCATGACAGGTGGTCTTTTCATCAGTTAGGGCTCCACACAGAAACATCACAACACAGTAGGAAAGGGACATAAACAGATTAGTATTTTGTCCAATAATAAACTGAGTATGACACATGAAACAAAACAACAACGGAGCTTATACTGTACACTTGAAAGTGAAGCAAGGAGGCCAACAAGGCAAACCACAACCGACTAATCTGTATTGACCCAAGGTCCTGCACGATGCTGGCTGTCCTTTCCAGGTTTAATAGCTTCTTTTTTTTTTACCATAGATCCCACTGTCAAAAGGACATGAGGGGAAACCAGTGAAGACAGCGATGTTAATGTCAACTCTTTCAGTAAATCTCCCATCATTTTAAATATAGGTCATTCCTACTATACTACTGAGTACTATACAAGTTACTGCAAGGTCATTCTATCTTAACCTGGTTACTGAGATCACATTGCCCATGTAAACATCACAGTCATGCCTCAATACAAAACAACAACCCTGTATCAAAGATGCATGTCATGCTTTGACAAAGGTATATGTGTGACATTAAGAATTTACAGCACATTTTCCACAACTTGAATGTAGTGCTGAAATAACAAGCAGATAAAAGGCTGGTCTAGAATCATCGAACTGGCTGTACTTGTACTTCCTAATAACCATTCTAGCATGAAAATATGCAACAGGTTCTTACTGTTAACAGTTGGCTTTGTTTATGTATGTGACAATATGGTCCAAAAACCCAGCTTTAGAACCATTTTCATGCCTGGGAAGAATACTCCCAATTAATGAGAAAAGGTGTAAATGTTTAGAAAAAAAATACACATGCATAAAAAATAGCAAAACCCAAAAGCTTTAACACTTGGATGAGGAATTGATTTCCATTTTAACCAGGTATCAGCAACAACAACATTATGCGAGCAGCAGGCAGACTTGTTTTCTCACTTGGAGAAATGGCAATGAATCTTATTTCTGCATACTTTCTCATCCCGTAATCTTAAGGTGCTGCACAACACATACATCTCCACCCCACTCGCAGTATGGCCCAGAGGCATGGAAGCAGCTCCAAACTCATTTCATTAATTAAGTAGGGCTGCTAAGTGACCTTTGAAACTTAAAAGCTTAAACATTACCTGGAACGAATTGAGCATCAATCCAAAACTCGAATTCAGAGCAGATGAGTAACTGTGCAGCACTGAATGTCAGAATCGTCTACCAGGGAAGATATAATGCCACATTGGCATGGAAAATAAAAATGAAAGTCTCTGAATCCAACCTACGCTAACAAATATGAATTCAAGTCTATAAATCAATTCAGTCACAGCATGCTAACCATGAAAACCCCCTAAAACACACGAGATGTGTTTTGAAGATGTACTGTACACCTCTTAAGCTCAGGTTACTATAAACTCACTTTGGCTCTCTCCTTTCCTCCCAATACCAGATTAACTGTGAGGAGTGGAGACATTTCCACACTCAGTGACATAAAGATGATGGACAGGTCCTCAGTTTGAGCTAGATGGATAGTGGCATGCCTGTTTATTTATCTCAGGTCTGCATATCCCCTACTTTCCGCCGAAAAGCGCCTAAAGCTTCTACGCACATGTGTTCCTGTCGGTGTGTGTGTGTGTGTGTGTGTGTGTGTGTGTGTGTGTGTGTGTGTGTGTGTGTGTGTGTGTGTGTGTGTGTGTGTGTGTGTGTGTGTGTGTGTGTGTGTGTGTGTGTGTGTGTGTGTGTGTGTGTGTGTGTGTGTGTGTATTACCTCGGTGTGTTTACAGCAATTTGTGTTCGAAATTAGTATAACAGCCTCTTGTCTTCAAGGAAGGACATCGGCTCAATCTTTGTCAGTCAGGTTCCCGGGAGGGGAGACGTCTCCAACCCAGATGTGTTTGATTCTCATTTTAATAAACCTTGTACAGCCTAGCAGCAGAGGTGCTAAATGAATGGAATTAAATAGGAGGGCAACAGATCAGGAAGCAGAAGACAGACGAGACCTCGTATTCTCTCGGCGCGCTTTTTAAGATAAAGGCATTGCGGAATGTTCAGGGATGTTGGGGCTTATTCTTGAATTAAGTTTTACCCTGCGACAAATAGGATATTGTGGCTGAATGAGTTATCATTTGTGTTAAGTATTAAAGTATATTAATCATAGAGTTACCAGTGTCAAGGGCATAGTAGTCACACTCCAGGGAATTATTACAATGACTTTGCTGGTGGCTCTTCTGAGGCAGTCAAGCCCAACTTCAAGGCATCAATAGCAAACTCAAACTCTCTGAGACACAACCCTTCACTGCCTCCACTCCATATGAGATCACACAGCCCCAGGCCTGGCTGTGCCACCCGACCACTTAACATTTCAATGTAATCTGCATTGCATTGAAGGAGATGCGGTTTTACATGCTATGCAAAGACTGTATGGGTTTGTTTACTTCGCCTGGTCTAATGTTAAGCGAACAATGCAGTGGTCAGCAACAGTCTGCCCCTTGAGAGAACTCGTCACGGGTTCCCTCAAGGTGACTCCTTGACTCCTTGCTTGAGAGGTTAATGATAAAAATTATTGTTTTACATTTGAAAGACTGACTATCGACATCTTCATTGCATGTATTATCCCTACGACTGCCCACTCCTGACACACAGCTGTAAACAACCACAGTGAGTTGAACTCAGGCTGTGGTAAGAACACTCTCTCTACATGGCAGTAATAGAATACTGCTTATCTCGGTTAACACTATGGTGGTACTGTAAATCAAAGTAGCTCTCTGAAACATTCATGCAGATGTTTTTATTAGCCTTACGGATTCTCTCCAGCGACAACCACTAATATTGTCAAATAGGTCTGATGTATTTCTCTACTCCATGAAAATGTGTCATTATAAAAATGCATGCTTGAACAAATGAGTTCAAGCATAAAAGTATTAATTGGCCTGCAGGACATACCAAATGATATACTGTAATACAACATCACTGATATATTGTATAGTTTATCCATATGAACATGAGTGAATGCATTGAGATCATGGAGATACTTCAATATCCCAGTTCGTGTTAGAAAAGCAGATTGCATTGCAGTATTTGCTATTGAGTGAATAATGTAACTGTTTTATACATGTGTGGGGGGATGGAGGAGGTTCCACATACATTTAGAGGGGAAAATGCTGATGTTTGTGCCATATGGCATCAAAGCAAAACCCTGTAAAATACGCTGATTCAGCCAATTATTAGCATACATTAATATTCCGTTTTTAGGTATTTTGCCACTGGTTGCAATTGAAAATGCAAAGTGAAGCAGCCAATATGCTCCATCTCCACTCCACACCTCTAAAGCAGCCGGCAGCCCTAAATCCACCCCTCACCCTCTCAAACGTTACTCCTGAGATATGGAGGAATGCACTTAAAAACATAAGGAGGGTTGTGGAGATGGATGGATCCCAATCTTAATTTATTTGCAGGTGCTAGCTGCACATGTGGGCATTTGTCGTAGTGTTTTTTTAAACATCAAAACTAGAACTTTGAGAGAAAAACACACACAGAATAGACCTACACGTCAAGGATTTAACATGAAAAATACTGCAAGCATCACCATCCATTATAGTAGACTCTGCACTGAACAAAAATATAAACGCAACTTGTAAAGTGTTTGTCCCAGGTATCATGAGTTGAAATAAAAGGACACCGAAATGTTCCATAAGCACAAAAAGCTTATTTCGCTCAAATTTTGTGAACAAATTTGTTTGCATCCCTGTTAGTGTGCATTTCTCCTTTGCCAAGATAATCCATCCAACTGACAGGTGTGGCATATCCAAAAGCTGATTAAACAGCATGATCATTACACAGGTGCACCTTGTGCTGGGGGCATCCCTCCAGAACTTTCATTATGCACACCTGTCCCCTATTCCCACTTATTAGTATTTGTATAATTTTGCCGGGCTCTCGTTTATTGTTTTAATGTCCGTTGGTGCGTGTGAGTACCTGTGCTGTGTGTTTTGGCTTTCGTGCCTCGTGGATTGCGCAGATGATTACGGGTCTCGTCCCGTGTGTTAATAATTGTGCATGTGTCTATTTATTTGAGGTACTCCTCACTCTTTTGTTTGGGTGTCAATCCTGTGTGTTTGGTCTTTCCCATGCCCTTACACGGCACAGCGTAATTTGGGGTATAATAAAAACCCTATTACGCATCCCTGTGCCTGTCTCCTGAAACATTGTTACCAACGTGACAGTTATGTCACACAACAAAATGCCACAGATGTTTCAAGTTTTAGGGGAGCGTGCAATTGGCATGCTGACTGCAGGAATGTTCACCAGAGATGTTGCCAGAGAATTGAATGTTAATTTCTCTACCATAAGCCGCATCCAACGTTGATTTAGAGAATTTAGCTGTACGTCCAACCAGCCTCACAACCTTAGACCACGTGTATGGTGCGTGTGGGCTACCGGTTTGCAGATGTCAATGTTGTGAACAGAGTGCCCCATGGTGGCGGTGGGGTTATGGTATGGGCAGGTTTAATCTATGGATAACGAACACATTGCATTTTATCGATGGAAATTTGAATGCACAGATCCTGATGCCCATTGTGGTGCCATTCCTCCGCCGCCATCACCTCGTGTTTTAGCTTGATAATGCATGGCCCCATGTCCCAATGATCTGTACATAATTCCTGGAAGCTGAAAATGTCCCAGTTCTTCCATGGCCTGCATACTCAGACCTGTCACCCATTGAGCATGTTTGGGATGCTATGGATCGACATGCGTGACAGTGTGTTCTGGTTCTCGCCAATATCCAGCAACTTCACTCAGCCATTGAAGAGGAGTGGGACAACATTTCACAGGCCACAATCAACAGCTTGAACAACTATGCGAAGGAGAAGTGACACTGCATGAGGCAAATGGTTGTCACACCAGACAGTTTCTGATCCGTGCCCCTACCTTTTTTTTGAAGGTATCTGTGACCAACAGATGTATTCGAAGTCATCTGAAATCCATAGATTAGGGCCAAATGCATTCACTTCAATTGACTGATTTCATTATATGAACTGAAATTGTTGCATGTTGCCTTTATATTTCTGTTCAGTATATTTAATAAATAAATTATGTTAATGAAATAAGAAACCCATAATGTACAACAACACACAATGTCCAAAACATTAACAAATGTTAAGTATATTTAATAGATGCTCTTAGGACCCATCCTAATAACTGTAACTGTATCCAGACTTCTCTAAGAGACTCGTAAAGTGCTTTTATATAAACAAGAAAAGCATTCATATTGTCCTCATTTGCTGTTTTGCCAACACACTGACACTGACTCAACTCCAGCCACTTTAATAATGGGAATTGATGGGAAATGATGTAAAATATATCACTAGCCACTTTAAACAATGCTACTTAATGTTACATACCCTACATTATTCATCTCATATGCATACGTATATACTGTACTCTATATCATCGACTGCATCCTTATGTAATACATGCATCACTAGCCACTTTAACTATGCCACTTTTTTTACATACTCATATGTATATACTGTACTCGATACCATCTACTGTATCTTGCCTATGCTGCTCTGTACCATCACTCATTAATATATCTTTATGTAAATATTCTTTATCGCCTTACACTGTGTATAAGACAGTAGTTTTGGAATTGTTGGTTAGATTACTTGTTGGTTATTACTGCATTGTCGGAACTAGAAGCACAAGCATTTCGCTACACTCGCATTAACATCTGCTAACCATGTGTATGTGACAAATACAATTTGATCTGATTTGTTTCTATAGACATCATAAACAATGTAATTAGGTCAAATAAACTTTACTTATGTAACCAAAAACCTTAATATATGCATTGTTTTCCTCTCCTTGTTCCTACAAGCTGGCCATAATGCTGCACGGGCATTAATTGGTCCCGTTTTTTCAACAGCTTTGAGGCAACCTCTAGTCTGCTTTGAATGTGACACAACACCATGGTCCGTTCAAGAAAACAGTCATCTGGCGTGAACTATAGTTCATTGTTGGTGGTTGTTTGCTGAATTAAGTTATACAGTAGCCTATATCACCCTATTTTACTGTTATTTAAAACAATGAAGTATTTTGTCCTAGATGTCCTCGGCAATGAGTTCCAGACATTCTAACAGTGCTTACGACAAATGCACCCTTAGGACTCAGCTTTGAAAATATAATAATCTGTACTGGTCATTCATTCTTTATTCTCACGTACAGGATACAGCCTGGACTAATAGATTTGCAATGGCTACCCAATGACTCAGGAACCCGATGAGCAATACAGTGCCTTCAAAAAGTATTTGCAACCCTTGACTTTTTCTACATAAAATGTTAGTTGTGTTACAGCCTTAATTTAAAATGTATTAAATTGAGATTTTCTGTGACTGGCCTGTACACTATACCTGTCAGGGTTTTCCTGTGGTGAAGTAGAGGAGGACCAAAACGCAGCGTGGTTATATTGACTCATGTTTAATAAACACGGATAAACATGAACACTACAAAAACAATAAACTTGGAAACCCAAAAACAACCCTATCTGGTGCAAAACACAGAGACAGGAACAATCACCCACAAAACCCAACACAAAACAGGCTACCTAAATATGGTTCCCAATCAGAGACAATGACTAACACCTGCCTCTGATTGAGAACCATATCAGGCCAAACATAGAAATAGACAAACCAGACACACAACATAGAATGCCCACCCAGCTCACGTCCTGACCAACACTAAAACAAGGAAAACACATACGAATGATGGACAGAACGTGACAGAACCCCCAAGGTGCGGACTCCTAAACCTATAGGGGAGGGTCTGGGTGGGCATCTCTCCGCGGTGGCGGCTCTGGTGCTGGACATGGACCCCACTCCATAATTGTCTTAGTCCACCTCCTTAGTGTCCGTTGAGTGGCGACCCTCGCCGCTAACCTTGGCCTAGGAAACCTAACAATGGGCCCCACTGGACTGAGGTAGCTCGGGACCGAGGGGAAGCTCGGGACCGAGGGGTAGCTCAGGAGTGAGAGGAAGCTCAGGCAGGTTGATGGATCTACCAGATCCTGGCTGGCTGGTGGTTCCGGCAGATCCTGGCTGACTGGCAGATCCTGACTGACTGGCTGACTAGCGGATCTGGCAGATCCTGGCTGACTGGCACTTCTGGCGGATCCTGGCCGACTGGCGGATCCTGGCCGACTGGCAGTTCTGGCCGACTGGCAGTTCTGGCGGATCCTGGCAGACTGGCAGTTCTGGCGGATCCTGGCAGACTGGCGGATCCTGGCAGACTGGCGGATCCTGGCAGACTGGCGGATCTAACTGATCCTGGCACACTGGCGGATCCTGGCACACTGGCGGATCCTGGCACACTGGCGGATCCTGGCACACTGGCGGATCCTGGCACACTGGCGGATCTAACTGATCCTGGCTGACTGGCGGATCCTGGCTGGCTGGCGGATCCTGGCTGGCTGGCGGAACCGGGCAGACTGGCGGAACCGGGCAGACTGGCGGAACCGGGCAGACTGGCGGATCTAACTGATCCTGGCCGACTGGCAGATCCTGGCCGACTGGCAGATCTGGCGGATCCTGGCTGACTGGTAGGGCTGGCAGATCCTGGCTGACTGGCGGATCCTGGCACACTGGCGGATCCTGGCTGAATGGCGGATCTAACTGATCCTGGCAGACTGGCAGATCCTGGCAGACTGGCGGATCTAACTGATCCTGGCTGACTGGCGGATCCTGGCCGACTGGCGGATCCTGGCCGACTGGCGGATCCTGGCCGACTGGCGGATCCTGGCCGACTGGCGGATCTAGCGGATCCTGGCCGACTGGCGGATCCTGGCCGCTGGGCAGACTGGCGGCACTGGCGGCGCTGGGCAGACTGGCGGCACTGGCGGCGCTGGGCAGACTGGCGGCACTGGCGGCGCTGGGCAGACTGGCGGCACTGGCGGCGCTGGGCAGATGGGTAGCTCAGACGGCGCTGGGCAGACGGGTAGCTCAGACGGCGCTGGGCAGACGGGTAGCTCAGACGGCGCTGGGCAGACGGGTAGCTCAGACGGCGCCTCTGGCATGAGGGGCGGTAGCTCTGACAGCGCCGGACAGGCGGGAGACTCTGGCTGTGCTGGAGAGGAGGAAGGCTCCGGCAGCGCTGGACAGGCGGGACGCACTGTAGGCCTGATGCGTGGTGCTGGCACTGGTATGCCGTGCATACTATGCCAAACCAACAGCTTTCTTTCTACTCTGTCCAATACATCCTCCACACTCTCAGACTCAGCACTCTGCTTCACCGACAGCTCCAATTCCATCCATGGCTCTGCCCAGGGTCCTTTTCCGTCAAGGATCTCCCTCCAAGTCCATTTATCCAAAGAGTGCAGCATCTCCCACTGCTGCTGCTGCTGCTGCTCCTGTTGCCTCTGTTCCTTCTCCTGCTGCTGCTTTTGCCGTTGCCCGTTACCACGCCGCTTGGTCCTTGGTTGGTGGGTGATTCTGTCAGGGTTTTCCTGTGGTGAAGTAGAGGAGGACCAAAACGCAGCATGGTTATATTGACTCATGTTTAATAAACACAGATGAACATTACAAAAACAATAAACTTGGAAAACCAAAAACAGCCCTATCTGGTGCAAAACACAGAGATATGAACAATCACCCACAAAACCCAACACAAAACAGGCTACCTAAATATGGTTCCCAATCAGAGACAATGACTAACACCTGCCTCTGATTGAGAACCATATCAGGCCAAACATAGAAATAGACAAACCAGACACACAACATAGAATTCCCACCCAGCTCACGTCCTGACCAACACTAAGACAAGGAAAACACATACGAACGATGGACAGAACGTGACAATACCCCATAATGTCAAAGTGGAATTATGTTTTTTGACAATTTTACATATTAATTCATTAATTCAGCCCATTTGTTATGGCAAGCCTAAATACTTTTAGGAGTAAAAATGTGCTTAATAAATTCTATGGATTAACTCTATGTGCAATAATATTGTTAAACATGATTTTGAATGACTATCGCATGGTGGTGGCTGCATCCTGTTATGTGTGTGCTTGTTATTGGCAAGGACTAGGGAGTTTTTGGGGATAAAACCTATTTGTGCTGTCCAAATCTTTCTAATAGACGGTAAGCTAATCCATGCCACATCCCTTAGTGACCTTCAGAGGTTTTTCAATGGGCACCTTTTAGACCTAAGGAAAACATGACCCCGGACTCCAAAGTATAGTGATGACAGTAAAATCGTATTTTCTAATGTTGCATTAACGTAAACAGAAATGGACAGGATGGCAAGAGTGGGGATCACAATAGGTCACATCTTGCTGTTAAATAAGGCACTCGGCTGACCTGCTGCTACTGCTGCTCACTAGCCACAACCGATTATTGATCTTTACCTTTCCCTGGCTGTTTATACTAGAAAATACTTTCATATAATCATTGCTGTATGAAGGAATATTATCCTGCCCTGCCTTAAGAGTCCACTGTCCTTATTGTCTGGATTAAGCATGTCACATTTTCAGAGGGAGCCTTCTTTCTTCTGTGAAGGACACCAGCGATTTCTGCTCGGCAGGTGAAAACAATCCCATTAGAGATTGTGTATGTGTTCCATCTTAAAAACCTATTTTTCCAGGCAGAAGCAGCAACCTTTTGTTACTGGTCCTCAAGGAGAAATAAGTCCTCAATACAAGGATAAATAAGTGAATGAGCATCTGAAAAGGCCAAGGTGACACCCATGTCGATGCATGTTCTCATTTCTTATTTCAGTGGAAATATTCCATTAATAAAACTTGTTTTTTAAAGTATAGTCTTACTTTATATTCTGTATATTCATATTCAATCTCTCCCTATCCCTATCTGCTGTCACCGCTTGTTCAAGATATCCACCATTGTTCCTGTGCCCAAGAAAGCAAAACTAACTGAACTAAATGACTATCACCCCATAGTACTCACTTCTGTCATCATGAAGTGTAAAATTACAATAACTTTTAACGTTTCTTTAAGTACTGTCGCAATAACAATCAAGCGCTATGATGAAACTGGATCTCATGAGGACCGCAACAGGAAAGGAAGACCCAGAGATACCTCTGCTGCAGAGGATAAGTTCATTAGAGTTACCAGCCTCATAAATTGCAACCCAAATAAATGCTTCACGGAGTTCAAGTAACAGACACATCTCAACATCAACTGTTCAGAGAGACGCATGAATGATGCCTTCATGGTTGAATTGCTGCAAAGAAACCACTACTAAAGGACACAAATTAAATGAAGAGACTTGCTTGGTCCAAGAAACACGAGCAATGGACATTAGACAGGTGGAAATCTCTCCTTTGGTCTAATGAGTCCAAATTTGAGATTTTTTGTTCCAATCACCATGTCTTTGTGAGACGCAGAGTAGGTGAATGGATGATCTCCGGACGTGTGGTTCCCACCGTGAAGCATGGAGGAGGAGGTGTGATGGTGTAATGGTGTGTGGGTGCTTTGCTGGTGACACTGTCTGTGATTTATTTAGAATTCAAGGCACACATAACCAGCATGTCTACCACAGCATTCTGCTGTGATACGCCATCTCATCTGGTTTGCGCTTAATGGGACTATCATTTGTTTTTCAACAGGACAATGACCCAACACTCCTCCAGGCTGTGTAAGGGCTATTTGACCAAGAAGGAGAGTGATGGAGTGCTACATCAGATGACCTGGCTTCCACAATCACCTGGCCTCAACCTAATTGAGATGGTTTCTGATGAGCTGGACTGGAAAAGCATTCCAGGTCAGTACCTCATGAAGCTTGTTGAGAGAATGCCAAGATTGTGCAAAGCTGTCATCAAGGAAAAGTGTGGCCATTTTCAAGAATCATAAATATAAAATATTTTTTTTATTTGTTTAGCACTTTTTTGGTTACTACATGATTCCGTGTGTGATATTTCAGAGTTTAGATCGCTTCACTATTATTCTATAATGTAGAAAGTAGTAAAAATAAAGAAAAACCCTTGAAGGAGGAGGTGTGTCTAAACTTTTGACTGGTACTGTGTATATTTCTTAATAAAACATTTTTACTTAGAGATTGCTGTGTATTGTTGTGAATTGTTAGATACTACTGCACTGCTGGAGCTAGGAACAAAATTATTTTGCTACACCCGCAATAATATCTGCCAAATATGTATATTTGTTTATTATGTTGTCATAATCAATCAAGTGGACAACTACTCAGGATTTACGGTAATGTGGTTTCTGGATTGCTTTTAAATTTGCTATCGATCCAGAATATCATACAAATTTCAGCGGTTTTGAAAAGCAGAACAATGATGTGCAATATGTCTGTGTGCTAGCTTGTCATACAAGTGATCGACCAAATAATGCTAGTCCATGCAGTCTCCATCAAAGTCATCATGGAGCTACATTTTCTGTTTACAAGTATACTCACAATATACATTTCAATGAAGACTTCAGCAATGTATATTATGGGAAGGACACCTATCCACCTCGTCAAGCCCTTCCAACTACTCGGAGACACCCCATCAATAACAAGAACATAAAATAGCAGCAAATAGATCAAATCAAACATCAAGAGAGAAATAGTTCCTTAGACGAAACCTGAAATAGCAAAAAACAAGAGTTTAGAGACAACTGTGTCCAACATATTCCATGAACAAGATGTTTTACCATACTTCTATTTCCTGGAGAAAATTGAGAAAAGAAAAGTTCAACTGAAAGGTGAATCAAACGGGTCTATACACTATGGATGTCTTTATGAGTTATCATGATACACAGGACCCTCCCCTCCATGGAGCTACTGCATTTCTCACTTATTTTAGGGAATAATGTCTTGAATGTAAGAAGCTTTTTGTTTGCAAATATATCAGTTACTTTTAGCCAGCACTAATCCCGGTGGGATTACAGGGGACTCTCCTGGATCAATGGAAGCTTTATAGGTCAGTCTGAATTATCCCCTGACAGCCTCCAGCGTGCCGCTAGCCTCTACTATGGCTTTGATTAATGGCTGAGTGCGGCCCTACCCTCAGATGGAAGGTCTTCATCGCCACATGTCTTTGGAACGAGAAAAGCAGTTGACAGGCTCCAGAGTGGTTTTTTCGTGTGCCTCCCTCCCTCTTGCCCCGTTGCTGAAAATGAAATAAATGGCGCCAACCCAGTGGTTACACAAATAACACTTTTACTGAACTGGGTGAGAGATGGAAGATGGAGAAAGCTCTATACATGCCTCCCTCCATCAGATCCAAAACACAGCTCAGACTATTGTATTGCTACCTATAGTCTTTGATGGTTATCTTGTTCAAGTGGCGAAAAGGCACTTTATGTTCTTAGAAGAAGAAAAGTGAAGAAAATGTTAGATGATGGTTCAGGAATGGGCAGTTTGAAATGTAAACAGCCTTTCAGGACATAGTATTGCACTGCTATCAAGCTGAAGTGAAAACCTCTTCAGACTAATGTTTTGCCCGGTACTGAAGGGAGCTATGCTCTAAATTCTGTACAAAATGAAGTTTTCCTTTGAAAGTTCCCTTTAATGGAAATCATTACTGTTGACATAATCTTCAAAACCTTTTTGTTTCAAACTGAATTTCAAGCCAGAGGGATTTAAAGAGTTTCAAAGAAGAAGTAAATGGTAAAATAATGCACTCCCTTGGACAAAACAGACTATTCAGTGGATTATTCTACCCTATATATAGCTTTTCACAGTCATTATTCCATATAAGGATATTCTTACATATTATGCTCCTTTCATTTTCATGATAGAGCTCCTGCTGAAAATAATCAGTGACCATCTCTGCATTTCAAGTGCTGACGACTTCCTATTCAAACAGATCATCTTCTCTCTCAGCAGAATGAAAGAAAGAAATACACTTCTGCTATGAGTGACACTTCAATTAGCCTCTCGTCCTCCCCGCTGCTAATAATCAGATTGCAAGCCATGTTGGGGACAAGGCAGGTCATTAAAACATCCTCAAAAACCCACAAGATTTACTGTAGGCAACGGATTTAGGTCGCGTTTGCTGACAGACCTAGCTGCACTCGCCCTTGCCTCCCCAGATGGAATAAAAGTTATCTAGCGGTAATTGCGGAAGCAAACTGATTTTGTGGTGCCATCTCATATCTCTTTGCTCTTGCTTGGATTGCTGCCCCTTTCCCAGTGGCCCTCATCCATTCCACTCAAAGCTCGGGTTTCAGGCCCATTTTTGTGTCATCTGGCTGCTTGCATACACCGTACTGAAGGTTTTGAGGGATATTTGAGACAGAGGCTCCTTGTGTAACAGCTCTCACCTCTGATGTGGCCAGACTGTCTGAAAGCTGTAGGGAGTCTGTCAGGGAGAGACACTTGATACCGAGGATGGTGCGCATGTCATAGCCCTATTGTGAAGTCAAAATGCAGTGCCTAATGTCAATAGCGAGGGCCTCTCGATTACTATGTGAACAGCAAAAAAAACCGTTGTTAAGTCGTTTGTCAAACCACTGAGTTCTACAGTTACTGTTGGAAGGCTGCTGTTGCATACTCTGATACCTGACAGCTGTTCCCAAATGTGTAACATCACCATCTCAAACACACTTAAACAGACTGTGCTTCACACAGCATGATAGTATCTCAACTCTGAGGTGCTAAACTGGGTTGCTACTCTGTTTTTGTTAGTGAATCCTTGGAGATACTATTCATTCAGATGATGTGTGGATTATGATTAGGTACTGGAATTTTTGTGTAATACAGGATAGATAGCTATTCAGGATCTTACTAGTCTGAGGATCCAAGACCCAAACGGTTCTGTTTTTGTCTGCACAGGATTTCCTTCTAATAAATCATGTGAATAAGCTACCACAAACATTATTCAGTATTAACAGTATTCCCTTGAACTCACCAATGAACAAGGAAACAACATATGTTGTTTAGGTGGAAATATGATCACTCTCAGAGTGTTGTCTACTCTCCAGAATAGCAATACAATTTATGCCATACTAATGTATAACAGGACTTTGTGTTTGAAGAATAGCTCCATTCTACATTGTCTTCCCATGCTATCCCCCAGCTATTAACTGCTATAGTCTTGACTAAGTTAAAGCCTCTTCTCTTCACACACTGCCTTGCAGGATTCTATTAATTTCCAGGGATCCTGTACATTTTTTCCCGTCTTCCACTAGAAGTTATCCAGCATTATAATAATAGAAAAAAGGGGATTGATTTACATTTAAATTGCAAATCAGTGTCTTCCTAATAACACTGTGCTTTAATCCACTTTTAACTATCATCCAAGGTGGTTAAATTGTGAATTGTTACATGCAGCGGCAGCATGGATCATTTTCTTTGTGGGCCCTCGTGGGATCCTAACCCTGGCCCCTGAATATTCCCCCTCCCCTTTGAAGAGAGAAGACGAGAGGGAGACAGGGGGAGGAGGTGTGGCAGAGAGTCCACATAGTGTACCATCCCATTCTTTTATTATTTTTCAGGTTTGTCTGCAGGTTGCATGACACACTGAGTGTGATGCCTGCTTTTATCTGTTGTGTGGGTAGAACTGAAAGGGAGGAGTTACAGATGTCAATATTCTATCCTCAGGTATAGTAGCATGTAAAAGGGCAGCAGACGTTGGGCAGATTTTACAATGATATAACAGTTTATCTGTATGTTATGAGAAAATCTTGCTGCTGTTTCACGCCATACGAAACACAACTTAATTTTTGACATGCTTCAGCCCAACACCTGTTTCTGGATAGTCAGAATTTGTTTTAACTATTGTATTCTAAATACTGTGCATTACAATTCCACACCTCTGTTTTTACTTCTCAACTAGTAAGCAAGAGGCGGGTTCAGCACCAGGGTTCAGCACCAGGACAGCGACATATGGCCTGGAGGGTCTTGTATTGTGAATTCTCAGCACCTGGGACAGTGACTGTAAATGTAAAACCAAATGAGTCACACATCTGTAGCTAGTTATTGGTGACACCAGGACCTGTTTCTACACTAGGATGTCCTGCTATAACTAGTCGTAACCTCAGACTTTACAATGCAGGAAAAAGCTACAGTGCCTTGCAAAAGGTATTCATCCCCCTTGGCGTTTTCCTATTTTGTTACAATACAACCTGTAATTTTAATGGATTTATATTTGGATTTTATGTAATGGACATACACAAAATTGTCCAAAGTGGTGAAGTGAAGTTAAAAAATGCCTTATTTAAAAAATAAAATAAAACATTTAACTGAAAAGTGGTGCATATGTGTTTACCCCCTTTGCTATGAAGCCCCTAAATAAGATCTGGTGCAACCAATTACCTTCTGAAGTCACATAATTAATTAAATAAAGTCCACCTGTGTGCAATCTAAGTGTCACATGATCTAGGTATATATAAACCTGTTTTGAAAGGCCCCCGAGACTGCAACACCACTAAGCAAGGGGTACCACCAAGCAAGTGGCAATATGAAGACCAAGGAGCTCTCCAAACAGGTCAGGGACAAAGTTTTGGAGAAGTACAGATCAGGATTTGGTTATAAAAAATATGCCAAACTTTGAACATAACACAGAGCACCATTAAATCAGTTATTAATAAATGGAAAGAATATGGCACCACAACAAACCTGCAAAAACACATGGACCAGGCAAGGAGGGCATTAATCAGAGAGGCAACAAAGAGACCCAAGATAACCTGTGGAGACCAAAGACACAGTGGAGTATTTGTCAATAGGACCACTTTAAGCCGTGCACTCCACAGAGCTGGGCTTTACAGAAGAGTGGACAGAAAAAAAACATTGCTTAAAGAATTAAATAAGAAAACACATTTGGTGTTCGCCAACAGGCATGTGCGAGACTCCCCGAACATATGGAAGAAGGTACTCTGGTCAGATGAGAATAAAATTGTGTTTTTGGCCATCAGGGAAAACACTGTGTCTGGTGCAAACCCAACACCTCTCATCACCCTGAGAACACCATCCCCACAGTGAAGCATGGTGGTGGAAGCATCATGCTGTGGGGATGTTTTTTATCGGCAGAGACTGGGAAACTGGTCAGAATTGAAGGAATGATGGACGGCACTAAATAAAGGGAAATTCTTGAGGTAAACCTGTTTCAGTCTTCCAGAGATTTGAGACTGGGAGGAAGTTCACCTTCCAGATGGATAATGACCCTAAGCATACTACTAAAGCAACACATGAGTGGTTTAAGGAGAAACATTTAAATGTCTTGGAATGGCAGAGTCAAAGCCCAGACCTCAATCCAGTTGAGAATCTGTGGTATGACTTAAATATTGCTGTACACCACCGGAACACGTCCAACTTGAAGCAGCTGCAGCAGTTTTGCCTTGAAGAATGGGCAAAAATCCCAGTGGCTAGATGTGCCAATCTAATAGAGAAATACACCAAGAGACATGCAGCTGTGATTGCTTCAAATGGTGGCTCTAATATGTATTGACTTTGGGTGGGTGAATAGTTATGCAGTTTCAGTTTTGTGTATTATTTCTTGTCTGTTTCACAATAAAACATATTTTGTATCTTCAAGGTGGTAGGCATGTTGTGTAAATCAAATGACCCCCCCCCCCAAAAAATAAAAAAAATAAAATAATACATTTTACTTCCAGGTTGTAAGACAACATAACAAGAAAAATGTCAAGGGGGTGAATACTTTTGCAAGCCAACGTATAGAGCACTCTCCTTAAGGAAATGCATTGCCTGCTTGTCACTTACAGGTAAAGTAGCTGGTGCTAAACTGGGTAAAGAGTCTTGATTTTTATCAATTCATAGGATAGTGAGTAGCTTCTCTGACAGCATCAATATCACATGCTGTACGAACTACACAATGCTTTCCCTGTCTATTTCTTACTCTTCATCAATGGCTTGGCATTCAGTGTTTTCCCCCTCCACTGTTCTCTCTGGGTTTTCCATTGGAGATAGATCACTTGACTGAGACACCTCCATTGCTGCAGGTGTGCCTGGTTTCAATGTGAACTAATTTCATACTCATCAGGGGAACTGGGGAACATTTGTAAAGTGTTTTGCTGACTCGGGCACAATGGTTAGAGCATCAAAGAAAGCAGAGTACCTATTTTCTAATAGTTCACCTTGAAAGTGTCAATCATAAGAAGGATGGGATCTACAGGCCTATTTTTCACTAGAGGGTTTTTCAGAACAATCACAGCACTAACCGTGTCTCTGATCCTGCATGCTAAAAGAAGCCTCACATTTCCCCAGGCACTGTCATCACTACTGAAGACTGTGGAACAGTTGTCATACATGTAAAAACAACGACAACATTTTTTAAATATAATTATTAAGATGACCAGATGTATAAAATATGTGGCATTCTATAGCATTTAGCACATTGTGCAATGAATCATTGAAATACTTTGGAGATCAGGCAAATTAGGTGTATTACATTACTCAGTAGTTTTGCTTTTACATAAATTACTGAGCTATGTCAAAAAGTGGTCATATGAAAAGTGCAATATCTCTTTAATCATCCAATTGTCATGTCATCCAGATGTTATACTTTGAAGATACTGTCCAGTGTAAATCACACTTTTCAAAGTTATTATGTTAACTTACACACAATGTTGTTGACTCGTCCTATACTCATATTTGTGGCCAAAGCACAACAACTCTATGCCAAGCTTGTATCGCAAACAGACATTTAACATTTCTTGTTTTTTCCACATAGAACATGATGTCATGTTGGCTCATTGGCTGAGCTGGCTGATCAGTGGTCTACTCACATGACCGGTATACGCCCACACCATTCTGTTGTTAGGGTACGCCCACATCATTCAAACACAACAAAGCTGCTTTTTAACATAGCATTTTTTGCGAGGGAAACTATTTCACTCATATTGTAATTAATTATAGGTCATATTTCATAGAAATCTGGAAACACTGGACCATTATTTTAAGTATGCTTCAAATAAGAATTTGACCAAGAAAGTAAAGGGAGCAAATGGTGAATCAATTTAAAACATTTTGACAACAACATTTTGAAGTTTGGGATGAAAGAGTTTCGCCTCACACCGTGCTCTAATTGTTAATCATTTATTTTATAGCAGTTAGGCTCCTTTAGTAACTGCATAGCCTAGTTATTGTGATTAAGGCAACTGTATCTCACTTGAACTTGTGTCATTTTCTTTCTTAAAATAAGATTTTCACTGTGTGAATAAGTTGCACTATTTTTGAATGTAAGAACAGAAGAGTTGTTGACAAAGTAAGAGTTATAACAAAACACGATTCTGGCCTTTGTGTCCAATTAATCATATTCAATCAAATCATCATTAACAAAAATGAACAGGCGCTCTTTAGATGACAACTCATCAAATGTGTCTGAGAGTGCAGCATGCATTACATTGAACAATTGTCTTTGTAGAAGTGTTAATCATTTATTTTACAGTAATTATGCTCTTTAGTATCTGCAAAACCAAGCTATTTTGATTGAGGAGTGTGTCAACTGTATCTTATTTGAACTAATGTTTTTTCTGTCTTAAAATAAGGTTTTCACTGTGGGAATAAGTTCAAATCAAATGTTGTCACATGCTTCATTAGCAAAAGGTGTAGACTAATGGTGAAATGTTTACTTACAGGCTCCATCCAACAATGCAGATATATATATATATATATATATATATATATATATATTAAAATAATAGAAAGACAATAACACAAGGAATAAATACACAATGAGTAATGATAACTATATTACAAGAAGTACCAGTACCGAGTCAATGTGTAGGGGTACGAAGTAATTGAGGTAGATATGTACAGTACATATGGGTAGAGATAAAGTGACTAGGCAACAGGATATATAATAAGCAGTAGCAGCAGCGCATGTGATGAAGTTGTACTATTTTCAAATGTCAGAGTTACAACACTACGATATTCTTACCATTGTGCCCAAATAATCATATTTGATCAAATCATTAAAAAAAGTGAACAGGGACTATGTAGATTACAGTTAATCTAATGTGACTTCTGAGTGTGCAGCATGCATATTGCATTGAATTTGAACATGTAAACCTGGTGCTGATGGTGTTTAAACCTGTTTGGAATAGGGGGCAGCATTTTGACGTTAGGATGAAAAGCGTGCCCAGAGTAAACTTCCTGCTACCCAGGTCCAGAAGCTAATATATTCATATTGTTAGTAGTATTGGATGGAAAACACTCTGACATTTCTAAAACTGTTTGAATGATGTCTGTGAGTATCACAGAACTCATATGGCAGGCGAACACCTGAGAATAATCCAAACAGGAAGTGGGAAATATGAGGTTTGTAGTTTTTCAAACCATTGCCTATCGAATATACAGTGTCTATGGGGTCATATTGCACTTCCTACAGCTTCCACTAGATGTCAACAGTCTTTAGAACATGTTTGAGGCTTCTACTGTGAAGTGGGGGAGAATGAGAGCTGTTTCAAACATAGGTCTGGCAGAAGGCCATGAGCTGATCACTCGCGCACCCGTGAGAGCGACCTGCGTTCCATTGCATTTCTAAAGACAAAGGAATTCTCCGGTTGGAATATTATTTAAGATTTATGTTAAAAACATCCTAACGATTGATTCTATACATCATTTGACATGGTTCTACGAATTGTAATATAACTTTTTGAACTTTTCGTCTGTACTTTCACCTGGACTTGCCCGCACCTCATGAGTTTGGATATGTTTACTAAACGCGCTAGCAAAAGGAGGTATTTGGACATAAATTATGGACTTTATTGAACAAAACAAACATTTATTGTGAAACTGGGATTTCTGGGAGTGCATTCTGATGAAGATCATCAAAGGTAAGTGAATATTTATAACGTTATTTCTGGCTTTTACTGACTCCACAACATGGCGGGTATCTGTATGGCTTGTTTGTGTCTGAGCG
Organism: Oncorhynchus keta; assembly: GCF_023373465.1. Lineage (NCBI taxonomy): Eukaryota > Metazoa > Chordata > Actinopteri > Salmoniformes > Salmonidae > Oncorhynchus > Oncorhynchus keta. The sequence continues at coordinate 25,899,775 of NC_068438.1, forward strand.
CCGTACTCAGATTATTGCATGGTTCGCTTTTCCGTAAAGCTTTTTTTAAATCTGACACAGCGGTTGCATTAAGGAGAAGTATATCTATAATTCTGTGCATAATACTTGTATATTTTAATAAAGTTTATGATGAGTATTTCTGTAAATTGATGTGGCTTTCTGAAAATTTGCCGGATGTTTTTGAGGCACAACATTACTGACCATAATGCACCAATGTAAACTGAGATTTTTGGAAATAAATATGAACTTTCTTGAACAAAACATTAATGTATTGTGTAACATAAACTCCTATGAGTGCCATCTGATTAAGATCATCAAAGGATAGGGATTAATTTTATCTCTATTTCTGCTTTTTGTGACTAACATAATCATATGGTTAGCTTTCGTTGTAAAGCCTTTTTGAAATCGTACACGATGTACGATGGGGAGACCGCAGATCTGAGACCAGGCCTAAACATATTAACCTGTAAAAGAAAATGGTTCATATTGAAACCAAAAGGATTGAATTCTTTGAATTAACAAGAACAACAACAACATTAACAAGAAGCTTTAATGTGGTGTATTGCACTTGTGAATGTATGAAAGTTAAATATTTCAAAAAAATATTTTTGAATTTCGCGCTCTGCCTTTTCAGCGGATGTTGTCGAGGGCCGAGCCCTAACTTAATCTTTGTCAAAAAATCCATTCCAATCAAGTTATGAATTGTCAAGGCCTCCCCACTAATTGGATGTAGATTAATAAATGGCAGCCGGCCACAAAAACAACCTTTGATGAGGTCTCATCCCCAATTTTCCTTGACTCGAGCACTAGCCTTGGTCTTTAAAAAGAAACACGTAATCAATACCATCATCACTTCAGCTGTCTTCCTCTAAACTCTATTTCTTACTCTTTTTCCTCCCCATGCCATTTCTCATCCTCTCATTCCTAATGAAATCTACACACATAACTTAGCAGCATTCTCCACTGGACAGATTGATTTCCACCCACCGCAGTTCAATTGAACTGGGAATATTCCCTTGGTAGTGCTTCATTTCCCCTGGTCATTGGCTTTGCAGCTTTTTCTTCCATCCCTCATGGCCTTTCCAATTGGCTCAATAGGGTGGCCTATAGTGTGCTTTACTGAGCAGAAATAGCTCAGCCTGGGACCATACTGTAAGTTCCTCTGGTTCATCAACACAGAATGAACCATTGGTATGTCCCAAATATTACGGTCTCTCAAGGCATTGGCTGACATTCTATGATAAGTATATTTATAATTATATATACACTGGGTTGTTTGAGCACTGAATGCTGATTGGCAAAAAGCTGCGGTATATGAGACAGTATATACCACGGGTATGACAAAACATTTATTTTTACTGTTCTAATTACCTTCGTATCCAGTTTATAACAGAAATAATGGACCTTGGGGGTTTGTGGTATATGGCCAATATTCCACATCTAAGGGCTGTATCCAGGCACTCCATGTTGAGTCGTGCATAAGAACAGCCCATAGATGTGGTATATTGGCCATATTCCACAAACCCAGAGGAGCCTTATTGCCTAATATTATGAAAAGGATAGGATTACATTGGGTATCTGAAAAGGTGTCATCAGTGAGAGGTGGTATAGTCATCTTCATCAGTATTAAACTGCTGTGAAGATTTTAGAGAAATAGACAAGTTCTTACTCAGTTGGGTCAGTTTCACTTTGAATTATCTGTTCATATCTCTTCACTCTCTTGTGCAACCGAATCACTCATCACATTCCTCCTTTGCAGGCTAAATCCTATTTAAGATCTCTCTCGACTCCTCCGAGTCTCCGGCATCTACTGCCTCAATACACACCATGGTAGAGTTTGTAGTAACACATAGTAACAGCTTACAGTACTGCATACAGATTCAGCTTAGGTTATGTTGGGATTCATGGTCAAAACAAGATCAACAAGTAGATATTATGTGAGAAGGGCTTAAGCTGGTAAAAATTATGTGGAAATGACGTACAACACCGAACAATATATGAATATTACTTAATATTCTCAATTTTGTATGAAAGGAAGATTCCCAAGATATAATATTGTATTGCAAAGTTTTTTTTAAAAGCACATTAATAGTAGAATGCATGTGCTCATCACATCACCTTTCTTCCTGTAGAAGAGCGCTCATTGGTTAGCCATTACTCAGCCCATGGATTCAACAGAAGGCATCCTCAGCCAGTGTTATTAAACTTCTGCAAAGAGCGCGTGAGAGAAAACAAGCCACAAATCAGTCAATTAAAAAAACCTGCTCACAGAGACCAGACTAGAGAGAGCATGTGCTAAATATTGTCGTGAAGTTAATTTATGAAAAACCCAATAAAGTTGGAACAAAGCCCACTGTCTCTGGAGCTTGAGAATTTGGGAGGCTTCAGAGGACTTTTTCAATGAATATGTTTATTATAGCCAGGCTCTGGGACTGGAGAAGTTTATTAATTATTCAAGAATACTGTGCATTTTTTATTTCCTTGTGTTAAAGAAGGAACTTCAAGATAGTTCAAGGGAAAGCTCAAATCTGTTTTAGCATATAGTATCGGTTCATCTGAATGCTATGATATTTATAATAGCAGAGATCAGGCATAATCAATGCCCCATGTTGTGCTCTTCAGATTCCTTTCCATCAGGTGTGTGCCGCGATCGTAGGCAGGCATTGCTTTTTCTAATTGTTGATCTCAGGACAATTTCACTGTAACAGAATGATGCCTGGACTCCAATTGTTCACGTTGAAATGTATGCCAAACCATTATTGCAAAGTTAAAGAAACCACACAACTCTATGTACAAGGACCTCTTTTAACAATTTGCGGTGAAGAATTTACATATTTACTTGAAGAGCAGTGCAGATGCAAAGTTTGGTAACTGGTTGATTGCTTGATCCAAGATCCATATGCTGTCATTTCAAACACCCACACCTTCCTTTGCAATGTGATGAATATGCTCTGCACAGAACATCGCAAGCAACCTAATTAATCTATATACTGTCGTCACGGCAAGACAAACACATTTGCAAGGATGCCAGGCATGATGAATAAGCAGTGACTCAAATTATAGATGCCATTAAATGATTAGATGTGATTGGAGATACAGAGGAGAGGAGGGATACGAGAGGAAGGTTGAGCCCTGCTGACTTTACAGGCAAACTAAGTGTGAGTGAGCCTTAACTTTGATTACACATCTAATCACATGAGGTAATTGAATGACTGCTTGCCCACTCAAGCACAAAGAAAAACACTGGGGGAAATAGAAATAGACATGGACAAATAAAGGCGATTGTCCATGTGCAGAAATAGGTTTTTATTATTATATTATCTTTAAATAATATTATTTTATTTTCCAGAGTTTGCCTTTTTTGCGATCAGTCTACAATTCAGCTATACATATACATATTATAAGATTTCTAGCCACCGCCGATCCACTTTTCATTTGTTCTGTTTTTTGTCTTATCACACCTGGCTTCACTCAACCAATTACTTGTTTATTATTTAACCGGCTATTCCCCACATTGTGTTTGTTTATTGTAATTCGGTTCGCCTTAGTGGGCTCGTGATGTTACTTTGTAAATGTATCATTTTGAGTAAAGCACGTTGATTACTCAAATCTGCTGTCCTGTGCCTGACTCTCCACACCAGCTACTCACAGGACCATTACATATACATGCCTCATGTAAGAGACTATGATCCGTGAACCATACATAGAAATACAATTTTTCAATTTTTTAACCTTTATTTAACTAGCAAGTCAGTTAAGAACAAATTCTTATTTTCAATGACAGCCTAGGAACAGTGAGTTAACTGCCTGTTCAGGGGCAGAATGACAGATTTGTACCATGTCAGCTCAGGGATTTGAACTTGCAAACCTTCGATTACTAGTCCAACACTCTAACCACTAGGCTACCCTGCCGCCCCATCTATCCACCAATATTAAAATATGATTTTGCTTATTTCATTTTAGTGTGGAAAGTGAGTGCATTTGTTTTGAACATGGCTGCCTCCCTAGTGTGAGCCAGGTGCCCTGATTAAAGCCAATGGCAAAGTCGGCTCAAAACAAAGTGACAGATTCAGGATTCTGAGTTTTCACATGCAACGTTATTGCTCTTGTGATAAAAGCCTGTATGTGCTTTATCTGCCTTCCCTAGAAAACATATACTTTATGGAAAATACATGTTGTGTCTTTCTGAAAGATACACCTTGCTGCCTTCCTTACAACAGATTACTATTTGATTTGAGAAGGAGCTCCTGCCACGCCCTCTAGTTTTCATCCTGTGCCTCCTTGACCTCCCACCACTTCCCCAGTGCTCCCGCACTCTCTCTGTGTGTGTGTGTGTGTGTGCTGTATATCATCATTTTGTTTCACATTCACTTACTTAACTAACAAATGAAGCTAGCTAGTTTAGCCTACTCAAACGAGGGATGCTATATGTTAGGTAGCTGGCTATGATTATCCAACACTGGAACTCTTCCAAGTCAAGGTAAGCTTTTGGTTTTACGAATGTATTGCCACCGGGACCTGCTAACCTGCTTACTGACATTACACTGTATTGCATGATTGTAGCAAAACGTTAGTTATATTAGCTGCAGTTGAAGTCGGAAGTTTACATACACTTAGGTTGGAGTCATTAAAACTTGTTTTTCAACCACTCCACAAATTTCCTGTTAACAAACTATAGTTCGGTTAGGACATCTACTTCGTGCATGACACAAGTAATTTTCCCAACAATTGATTACAGACAAATTATTTCACTTATATTTCACTGTATCACAATTCCAGTGGGTCAGAAGTTTACATACACTAAGTTGACTTTGCCTTCAAACAGCTTGGAAAATTTCAGAAAATTATGTAATGGCTTTAGAAGCTTCTGATTGACATCATTTGAGTCAATTGGTGTTGTACCTGTGGGTGTATTTCAAGGCCTACCTTAAAACTCAGTGCCTCCTTGCTTGACATCATGGGAAAATCAAAAGAAATCAGCCAAGACCTCAGAAAAAAAAGTATAGACCTCCACAAGTCTGGTTCATCCTTGGGAGCAACTTCCAAACACCTGAAGGTACCACGTTCATCTGTACAAACAATAGTATGCAAGTATAAACACCATGGGACTACACAGCCATCATACCACTCAGGAAGGAGACAAGTTCTGTCTCCTAGAGATTAAAGCACTTTGGTGCGAGAACTGCAAATCAATCCCAGAACAACAGCAAAGGACCTTGTGAAGATGCTGGAGGAAACAGGTACAAACGTATCTATTTCCACAGTAAAACGAGTACTATAACGACATGACCTGAAAGGCCGGGATGCAAGGAAAAAGACACTGCTCCAAAACCGCAAAAACAAAGGCAGACTACGGTTCGCAACTGCACATGGGGACAAAGATCATTCTTCTTGGAGTAATGTCCTCTGGTCCGATGAAACAAAATAGAACTGTTTGGCCATAATGACCATCATTATGTTTGGAGGAAAAATGGGAGGGTTGCAAGCTGAAGAACACATCCCAACCATGAAACACCGGGGTGGCAGCATCATGTTGTGTGGGTGCCTTGCTGCAGGAGGGTCTTTTTGCACTTCACAAAAGCAAATGGCATCATGAGAAAGGAAAATTATATGGATATATATTGAAGCAACATCTCAAGACGTCGGTCAGGAAGTTAAACATTGGTCGCAAATGGGTCTTCTAAATTAACAATGATCCCAAGAATACTTCCAAAGTTGTGTCAAAATGGCTTAAGGTATTGAAGTGGCCATCACAAAGCCCTGACCTCAATCCTATAAAATGTTTGTGGGCAGAATTGAAAAAGCGTTTGATCAAGGAGGCCTACAAACCCGACTCAGTTACACCAGCTCTGTCATGGGCCAAAATTCACCCAACTTAATGTGAGAAGCTTGTGGAAGGCTACCCGAAATGTTTGACCCAAGTTAAACAAGTTTTTAAGGCAATGCTACCAAATACTAATTGAGTGTATGTAAACTTCTGACCAACGGGGAATGTGATGAAAGAAATACAAGCTGAAATAAATATTAAATAAATTATTCTGACATTTCACATTCTTAAAATGAAGTGGTGATCCTAACTGACCCAAGACAGCGAATTTGTACTAGTATTAAATGTCAGAAATTGTGAAAAACTGAGCTTAAATGTACTTGGCTAAGGTGTATGTAAACTTTTGACTTCAACTGTATATCAAAATAAATCAATGCCAGATTGAGGATGTCTGCCTCTGTTGTGCAAATGAGGCCACATTATTTCTGCTTTTGATAAATCGAGCGACACAATGGGGGGCCTTCGAGAGTTGGATACATCTGACAGTGAATACTGCAAATAAAACATGAGGAAGGTCTTTGATAAGCGAACACAGAGAGAAAGTAGTTATGTTTTATACATGGATGATAGATGTCCGCAGATGTTGGTATTAGTGATCTTAATCCATGATGCAACATTTTCCTTCAGGTGTTCATCATTGTTATATTATAACTGCAGTATTCACAGAGCCTTTGAATGTCTGGACACAAGACCAAATATATAATTTGTGATTGGATGTAATTTAGTTGGGATGATAGAAGAGGAGATTGCTTTGGCCATGTCTTTGATGTTACCCAGTTATGCATGACCAATGTGCCTGGCTTGTGCTCCAGTCTGGGTAGGGCCAAGGAGAGAGGACCATGGTATCAGGAGCCAAGCAGGACTTACCCCTGATAGATGTGGGATAAGTGTCAGGTGCCTGCTATGCCAAAGTGCTAGATTGGTGGAGGAAGGAAATTACTTTCCTCTCTGGTCTCAGTCTCTCTTTGTACTGTGGACCCCTAGGCAAGTGGTGACAGGAATGTGAAATGGAGAAAGTCAAATCCAGTTCAGCTCCATGGCACCACATTCCCTCCTTCCATCTATTCCTCTGTCCTTGTACTGGCTCCAAGCCTGTCCATGTATGTCTCCAAACCGGTCTTCACCCCAAGACAACTGTGTTTGTGTTTCATTGTGAACACTCTTCTAGTGCAATACCATTACCCTCATCACATCTTTAGAAGGGTAAAGACAGAAACAAAAACACAATGGGTCCAGAGACTGCTTATTAGTGTGCAGGACTAAAATTGTCATGTTGTGTTGTTCGCTCAAAGCATTCAATCTGTTATCAGCAGTCACTCAATGGTGGCACCACTGTCACATTTTGGGAGCTGTGAAGTCACTGGAAGTCTACAACACAAGAAGCTGCAGTGTTTATTTTATTGGATTATTTTCTCCCTCTTCCGTCCATTCAACACAGAAGTGTTTGCCTCAAAGGCAACATCATTTAGAAGTCTCATGTTCCCGCTGTCGCTCATTCTCTTTCTGTAGTTTGCATTCACAGACAGACTGAGGAAGCGGAGTCCATTGCACCCGGCAAAAATATTGCTATTTTTTATTCTAGCTTTTTTAAATGATTTGCATACCCTTGGTTGGATATATTACGAATAGAGCATAGTGTTATGAGGGAAACGGATCCACAATGGGACAAAAGGAGGCTTAGCCCACTCAGTTGAAACTTGTGCCCCTTCAGTTTTAGTTTTATGTCCCCACGCCCAATTTTTCAGTTTTTAATTTGTTAAAAAAGTTTGAAATATCCAATAAATGTCGTTCCACTTCATGATTGTGTCCCACTTGTTGTTGATTCTTCACAAAAAAATACAGTTTTATATCTTGATGTTTGAAGCCTGAAATGTGGCAAAAGGTCGCAAAGTTCAAGGGGGCCGAATACTTTCGCAAGGCACTGTATATGGAAGGCTTCTTTATGTGGAAGCAAGTGCTTTACTCTAAATTCCTTTTTTTAACTTGCAAATCTAATAATTAGTCATTTAATTAAATGGAATCAGGGGTAACAGTACGATGAGTAGCATATTGGAGCTCCCTTACTCTCTTATTCCAGCAACAATTTTTTTGCCGTCCTCTTACGGTTTGCCACAAAGATGCCGACATATCAGAGCTATCACACATATTAAGTCATCTACCACCACCCTGCTATTTCAAATCCACTCAGAAGTGAGTTGGGTCATGCAACAGCACTTTGCAGGGATTTGTCTCTTCATGACTAGCCATTAGAAACACTGTGTCAGACACTAAAGCGTCACCTGTCCCTGTCACTATCACTGGCTCCAAAGTGAGGCTGACACTTCCTTGCATGGTGCCTGCTTTGTCGTACTGCTGCCTCCCTACTCTGGTGAGGCCTTGCATCTTCAAAGGGGCTGACTAAGTCAACATCTTATGAATTCCAAAGTGCTTTTCCCTTTCATTTTCCATTGGTCCGCCCCCTCCTCCACTCCTCCCTTGACATCCACCCCCAAATCATCCTCCTCTTTATGCTCTATCCTCTACTCCTCCTCCTCCTGGGTCTAAATAGAAAGTGACAACTCTTCCTGTTCCCCTACAAAATGTATGATTAATGTTTCATTAATCAGGGATTCTTAAAACATTCAAGTCCGCTGGGCTTTCTTTCTATCCTTAAATAAAAATAAATGAGCCCAGTGCTCCAGAGCATGGAGACACATTGCTTTTTCCATGCTAGTCTTTCTTACCAGTCAAATAATGGTCATTGTTTATGGCACCCCTGCACCAATCACCACCGTAGTTTAATGTGTTATCTCAATGTCATATCTTGTCTTGCCAATAACTACAGGGATTAAGCAATGCACAGCTCAGGTCGTCTAAGTATTTGAAGGGCTAGAGCCACTATTCAATCAAATATGTATTATAGGATTGACTGACTCAATAATAACGGCTATACCAAGGTTATAGCAATGTTATAACAAGGTTATCCCATTATTTGTTTTGAAAGATATATGATTGTTATATGTGCTTGAATTGATGTAATATAGCACCATAACTAAATAAATGAAGACATACATGTGTAAATACAAGCAACCAAACAAATACAGTAGGTAATACTGTTCCAGAATATGGGACATTGCACAGAAAGGAAGAAACATTTTAAACCCATCTCATCTCAGGCCTGACTTCTCCTCATTCCATCGATACATCATCCCAGGGCATTGTGCTCCAAGAAATGACTTTCAACCCTCTCTGCAAGGTTATAACTGATGGCCTGCCTCGAAGTGGAGGATCAAAAAAGCATTGCCTCACGTCTTATTTTCAGTAAACAAGCAAGTATGACCTTTCTGTTAACAATGCTCTCACACATCTAGGAGGAAAACGTTGATACATTTCTGCGGCAGAAGTAGTATCAGATCGAAAAGGTTCCCATGTCATTTCATCTGCTTGAAAAGATAGCTTTTAGTAGGTGTTTCCTATAATCTAGGTAACATATTCATTTATGTCTGTACTGTATATGGGAGATGGCACTAAAAATGAAGATCAACTACATTGGCTCAACGGTCTGAAGTCAATGACCTGTGCCCTGATCTTGAGAATTACAGGCCTCAGCAGAGTATGCCAACTTCATAATTAACTGTCCAGAACAGGGTGACTTTAAAGGTTATATTGAAAATGGACGCACTGAATGTGATTAATGCATAGTCCTTTGGTCTACAAAGTTGTCTGCAATCTTTTTATTGTAATAAATGAGGAAACTCAGACTCCTCATCTGATATATTAATAGCCAACTAATACATACGTTGGGTACATGTAATCATACAAAATACTCACAGTATGTAATATAAATATGTGGTAAAGAATGATGGGGGTTGGAGAAAGTATTTTGTTGCGATACATGAGCTTCCTCACATACCTGTACAGTATCTTGGCCATGCGGTGCTCTTGTTCTGCTTTTCACCTATATTCATTCCAGGATAGACTTCAGTAGACATTTCTATTCAACATTTCCCAAGGGATTTCCAAATGACAGCCAATCTGCGGAGGCACTGGATGGAGGGAGCTATAAAATGAGTTTGTGGCAGACAGGCAGGCAGCACCAAAATGCGCTCCACTGCAGAAGAGGAGGAATACACAGACTGCTGACTCACCTTTAAAGGAATGGGAAGACATTAATACTCAGGGAAAACAATGCACCTGTTGACCAGTAGTTTATTTCCCTCCTTTTACTGGGGATCAATGCAATTTGCAGAGGGGGTCAATCTTATTAGAATCTGGTGCCATTGATTAAGACTTATTTATCAGTAGCCTATTGCTGTAATGAGAAAATTCCCATTCTATGTTGCAAAAGGGGATTCTACATGCACTAGCCCTGCAATAAAGAAACCCATAGGGTGGGAAGAGAATCCATAAGCACCCTCTTATAAGACAATATGGCCATGATAATTATTGATTTTCTCTCTCTCCCTCTCTCCTTCCCTCTCTTATTGGCTTTTGTTTGAGGTTGTAAAAATCTATTTTTATTCAGTGTACTGCAGGCTCATGTGTAAGAAGTAAACAACCTCTAGCACAGTCCAAACAAAAGTTTGATATCAGTCTTCAGAAAAGTATTATAGACTTAGTAGCATGTAAACTTTCCATCTTCAGCTGAGCTTGTGGAACATGAATAGAAAATATGGGACAGGAGCCAATCAGCTGGATGCATATGTGCTTGTTGTAAGAACCCAGGGGTCCAATATATATGAGAGAGAGAGAGAGAGAGAGAGAGAGAGCTTTGGGCACTGACACCTTTTGATGAATGTGGCTCTGCATTTTCCCCTTCCCTCTTCTTCCTGATAGATGTGCCCCGTGTGGCTTCTGAGATCCATCCCGCCATAATAAGAAGCAGATAGTGCATCGCATTACACGCCCGTTATCGTTATGCATATTGGCAATCGCAAAAGCAGCCTCATCAATTGCTCACAAAGCAGCAAACTGTTGGTCGGGGACAAAGCGAGTTATGGATTGTGCATGGAAATGCATGGTTGAGATAAAGTTATACCGTTCACAGAGCCCAGCAGTCTGTGCAAACATCATCAACAGCTTGAGTGACTGTATTATTAGGTAGATAACTGTAATGATTGCCAATGCTACCAAGCACCCATATAATTTGGAATCAATGACTGGTTCGAAAGCCCTACTCCTACTCCTTTAACAAAATAGATACCTACTTCTGAATAACATAAGGTTTGAGAAGTTCTCTCCCAGAAACTTGTTAACCAATGTATTTGAAAGGAATCTGTGAAGCATTTGTAAGTGTATAAAGCAGATGTCTTTGGGTGGCAGAACAGGTACTCATTTCATTCTGGGATACGAGAGAGAGCTGCAAACAAAGAGTCTGGGCTAGGCTAATAGGACCATACACAGCTGTTAACTGGAGTTTAATGATGACCCGCTGAAAGTGTTTCCTGGAAGAGCTCAGCATTTTATGTACCCTGGCTGCATCCACACAGCTGTTCTTATTAGGAACTAAAGAAGAATAGGTCAGACCAGAAGAACACGCACATCGAGTTCTCGCTCAGTACATAGTTTAAAGACTTACTGAGTTGAGTGTTTTTTCATTGAGTTTCAGCTAAAAACTGAACATACAGCTGTTTTATGTGCCCTAAATTACTGTTTTGCAACGACTCTTTGCAAGGACATTGATTCATGAAGAAGAGCCTGTAAGATATTTTAGGAGCATTTAGTTTCATGATGATCCGAGGACATGTGACATGAACTACTGAATAACTTAAACTGATCTGGAAACGTGAGTAGGCATGATTTGATTCAGCACAGTACAATAATAAGGACTCATTAGTCTTTCCTGTACTGCTAGAGTACCATAGAGTAAGCCTACAGTTCTGCTACTATGTAAATCTAATTGAATCAAACTCCTTTCCACGTATTAAAACAATGGCATGGCAATATTTGTTCCCATCTAAATGGCACTTAATTATATTTTTTTTGTGTAAATGTTTTCCCCTTTCCCGTTTTCCTCACTCTCGCTCACTCATAATTCCTTAATGTCACTCTGATAATTGGAAAAGCAGGGGCATGTCAGCTTGTTAGCATTCAAGGAGGACGTCAGAAGACCAAATTAAGAGAAAGTTGCCTCGACAAATGAAATATTAACACTCTCTTCCAAAGTCAGGCTTTCTATTTTGTTCCATAATCATGAGCACATTACTACAATGCAAACAAGATGTATATATTGTGAACGACAGAGAATCACCCAGGGAGAAAACGAAAGCTTTCATACATGGCATGCATTAAGTGCTAGTGAATGAATTATGAAAATTGTCCCAGAACCAATATTTAAACATGGTCACTGCTACTAAGTAAATTGAAATGTATACAGTGCTGTGAGGCACACATTGAAAATGGAGTTTGCATATTAATAACGTTGTCTCAAGATTGTGCTGCATATATTACCCAGTAAATGATCCCCCTTTTGTTTTCTAGAACACTGTTGATTTGTTTGGACCAATCTCATCTCTGTCCATAGGCCATCTAAATCACCATAACTGGGGTGCCAGATCCACATTCATTATTTAATGTCTTCTATGGAGTAGGACTCTTTTAGTAGGACTCTTTTAACCAGACCTTCAATATGAGTCAATGGTAATACGCTCATTGGACAAACAAGAAACTTATAGAATTACTGTATTCATCAAGCAAATAAACAAACAAGCAAATATATAAACAAACAAACACACAAAAAACAGACTTATAGATGTACTGGCCCAAGAAGATATGCTCCTAGCTGTCTCTGAGGTAAACAGAAAGGAACAACATGGTGGTTAATCTCTAGGGATGATATAGTGTCCCAGGCTAATAACAGTGAGGCTTTGTTGACATTGACCTGTTGTACTAATAATGGAAGTTGTTGTTGACAGGTCAATACCATTAGGCCTCTTAAATGTGTTTAGTGCTCCTCCTCTCTGCCAGAACAACTCACAGGTGATACATCCATCGAATGTCTCATTGGATGGAATGGAATCCCTTTACTACAAGTTATTTTCTTTTACAATGAGAAAATGGGGGCCTACACTAGAAAGGTTGGACACTGAAACTGTAAATGATGTCTCACTCTATGGTGCCATTATCTCATTTGCTCTCTTTGATGTACAGTTGTGGCCAAAAGTTTTGAGAATGACACAAATATTAATTTCCACAAAGTTTTCTGCTTCAGTGTCTTTAGATATTTTTGCCAGATGTTACTATGGAGTACTGAAGTATAATTACAAGTTTTTCATAAGTGTCAAAGGCTTTTTATTGACAATTACATGAAGTTGATGCAAAGAGTCAATATTTGCAGTGTTGACCCTTCTTTTTCAAGACCTCTGCAATCCGCCCTGGTATGCTGTCAGTTAACTTCTGGGCCACAACCTCACTGATGGCAGCCCATTCTTGCATAATCAATGCTTGGAGTTTGTCATAATTTGTGGGGTTTTGTTTGTCCACCCGCCTCTTTAGGATTGACCACAGGTTCTCAATGGGATTAAGGTCTGGGGAGTCTCAGGATGCTTTACTGTTGGCATGACACAGGACTGATGGTAGCGCTCACCTTGTGTTTTTTTTTTTTTTTTTCTCTGGACAAGCTTTTTTCCGGATGCCCCAAACAATCGGAAAGTGGATTCATCAGAGTAAATGACTTTACCCCAGTCCTCAGCAGTCCAATCCCTGTACCTTTTGCAGACTATCAGTCTGTCCCTGATGTTTTTCCTGGAGATAAGTGGTTTGTTTGCTGCCCTTCTTGACACCAGGCCATCCTCCAAAAGTCTTCACCTCACTGTGCGTGCAGATGCCATCATACCTGCCTGCTGCCATTCCTGAGCAAGCTCTGTAATGGTGGTGCCCCGATCCTGCAGCTGAATCAACTTTAGGAGATGGTCCTGGCGTTTGCTAGACTTTCTTGGGCACCCTGAAGCCTTCTTCACAACAATTGAACCGCTCTCCTTGAAGTTCTTGATCCAATAAATTGTTGATATCGGTGCAATCTTACTGGCAGCAATATCCTTGCCTGTGAAGCTCTTTTTGAGCAAAGCAATGATGATGTCACATATTTCTTTGCAGGTAACCATGGTTGAGAGGAAGAACAATGATTCCAAGCACCACCCTCCTTTTGAAGCTTCCAGTCTGTTATTCAAACTCAATCAGCATGAGAGAGTGATTTCGAGCCTGTCCTCATCAACACTCACACCTGTGTAAACCTCTCTAGAGAATGTGGGACGCTAGCGTCCCACCTGGCCTACATTCGGTGAGATTGCAGAGAGCCAAATTCAAATACAGAAATACTCATTATGAAAATTTGAAAAGATACAACTATTTTACATAGGTTTAAAGATGAACTTCTTGTGAATCCAACCACGGTGTCAGATTATTAAAATGCTTTACGGCGAAAGCATACCTTACAATTATTTGAGAACATAGCCCAGCAGACAAATCATTACAAACAGTAACCAGCCAAGTAGAAGAGTTACACAAGTAGAGATACAATTAATCACTTACCTTTGATGATCTTCATATGTTTGCACTCAGAAGACATTCATTTATTCAATAAATGTTCCTTTTGTTCGAGAAAGTCTCTCTTTATATCCGAAAACCTCAGTTTGTTTGCGCGTTTTCTTCAGTAATCCACAGGCTCAAATGGCTCACAGGCTAAAAGAAAATCCAAATTGTATCCATAAAGTTCATAGAAACATGTCAAACGATGTTTATATTCAAGCCTCAGGTTGTTTTTAGCCTAAATAATTGATAATATTTCAACCGGACAATAACGTTGTCAATATAAAAGGTGAACAAGAAAGGCACTCTCTCGGTCGTGCGTATGAAATAGCTCTGTGACACGGCAGGTTCCACTCATTCAGATTGCTTTTACTCCCTCATTTTTCAGAATACAAGCCTGAAAAAGACTGTTGACATCTAGTGGAAGGCATAGGAACTGCAATTTGAGTCCTAAGTTAATAGATACTGTAATGGCTTTGAATAGAAAACTACAACAACAACAAAAAATCCTACTTCCTGAATGGATGTTTCTCAGGTTTTCACCTGCCAAATCAGTTCTGTTATACTCACAGACATTATTTTAACAGTTTTGGAAACGTTAGAGTGTTTTCTATCCAAATCTACTAATTATATGCATATCATATCTTTCGGGCCTGAGTAGAAGGCAGTTTAATTTGGGCATGCTTTCCATCCAAAATTCCAAATGCTGCCCCCTACCCTAGAGAAGTTAACGAGAGCATCACTGACATGATTTCAGCTGGTCCTTTTGTGGCCAGGCTGAAATGCAATGGAAATGTTTTTTTGGAGGATTCAGTTCTTGCAATTAATCTGATCACTCTTCGTAACATTCTGGAGTATATGCAATTCCCATCTTAAAAACTGAGGCAGCAGAATTTGTGAAAATTAATACATTTTTGAAGATGAATAAAATGTATACATTTTGTGTCTCATAACTTTTGGCCACGACTGTACATACTGTGCAGTACAGTACATCTCAGACCATGTCATCCTATGCCCTGACTATGTCCCCTTCTAATGAATGCCATACATTCTTGCTTTATAACTCATTAAACAAATCTTCTTAAGACTACGTGGGAAGTTTCCTGAATTTCCGGATGACTGACGTGCCCAAAGTAAACTGCCTGTTTCTCTGTTTCTAATTGGATAGAAAACACTCTGACATTTCTATAACTGTTAAAATAATGCCTGTGTGTATAACATAACTGATATGGCAGGCGAAAACCCAAGGAAAATCCATCCGGAAATATGTTTGGGGAGGTCACAGGCCTTTTCAATGCAAACCTATTGGATATACAAAAAAAATGCTCCCAGATTGCAGTTCCTATGGCTTTCACGAGATGTCAACAGTCTTTATACAGGGTTGTAGGCTTGTTTCTTGAAAAACGAAAAAGTAGTTGTAGTTTATCCAAGGTGTTCTCATCAGGAAAGGTAGGCTTTTGGCGCGCATGAATGAGGGTGCGCCCTTTGTTTATTTTCCTTTTCTATTGAACACCGTTCTTTCCGTCTGAAATATTATCATTAATTTACATATTAGGGTACCCGAGGATTGATTAGAAACATTGTTTGACTTGTTTGGACGAAGTTTATTGGTAGCTTTTTGGATTCCTTTGTATGCATGTTGGATTACTGAAATCAATGGATGACTGAAATCAACGGCGCCAACTAAATAGACTTTTCTGGATATAAAGAAGGACTTTATCGAACAAAACAAACATTCATTGTGTAGCTGGGACCCTTGGGTTGGGTGAACTTTGGCCCATTCCTCCTGACAGAGCTGGTGTAACAGTAAGGTTTGTAGGGCTCCTTGCTCGCACACACTTTTTAAGTTCTGCCCACACATTTTCAATGGGCTTGAGGTCAGGGCTTTGTGATGCCACTCCAATACCTTGACTTTGTTGTCCTTAAGCCATTTTGCCACAACTTTGGAAGAAAGTGTGGGGTCAATGTCAATTTGCGACCAACTTTAACTTCCTGCTTGATGGCTTGAGATGTTGCTTCAATATATCCAACTAATCCCCCCACCATGTCTGGGATGGTGTTCTTCGGCTTACAAACCCACCCTTTTTCCTCCAAACATAATGATGGTCATTATGGCAAAACAGTTTTATTTTGTTTCATCAGACCAGAGGACATTTCTCCAAAAAGTATGATCTTTGTCACCATCTGCAGTTGCAAACCGTAGTCTGTTTTTTTTTATGGCGGTTTTGGAGCAGTGGCTTCTTCCTTGCTAAGAAGCCTTTCAGGTAATGTTGATGTAGGACTCGTTTTACTGTGGATATAGATATTTTTGTACCCGTTTCCTCCAGCATCTTCACAAGGTCCTTTGCTGTTCTTCTCGGATTGACTTTCACTTTTCACACCAAAGTACGTTCATCTCTAGGAGACAGAACGAGTCTCCTTTCTGAGCAGTATGACGGCTGCGTGGGCCCATGGTGTTAATACTTGCGTTCTATTGTTTGTACAGATGAATGTGGTACCTTCAGGCATTTGGAAATTCCTCCCAAGGATGAACTAGACTTGTGAAGTTCTACAATTTCTTCTCTGAGGTCTTGGCTTATTCATTTTAGTTTTCCCATGATGTCACGCAACGAGCCACTAAGTTTGAAGGTAGGCCTTGAAATACATCCACAGTTACACCTCCAATTGACTCAGATTATGTCAATTAGCCTATCAGAAGCTTCTAAAGCCATGACATAATTTTCTGTAATTTTCCAACCTGTTTAAAGGCACAGTCAACTTAGTGTATGTAAACTTCTGACCCACTGAAATTGTGATACAGTGAATTGTAAATTAAATCTGTCTGCAATCAATTGTTGGAAAAATTACTTGTGTCATTCACAAAGTAGATGTCCTAACCGACTTGCCAAAACTATAGTTTGTTATTAAGACATTTGTGGAGTGGTTGAAAAACTAAAAATGTATTTTTTTGTAAACTTCCGACTTCAACTGTACATTAATTAAGTCAAAGGTTTCAGGGAACTTTTTTAATTATCTCAAGAGTTTTTATTCTGTCTTTCTTCCTCACTAAATGTCAAAGTAAAGCATTTAAAAGTCAGATATGAAGCTTTTGCTCCATCCATTCTACTCAAAAAAGGACACTAAGATGATGATGTTGAAATATAGCCCATGTTTCAATTGGTGGTGTGAAAATAGCAAGACTGGTTGGCCTCTGAGTATACCAAACATTAGGAACACCTTCCTATTATTGAGTTGCTACAAGGTGTCAAGTGTTCCACAGGGATGCTAGCCTATGTTGTCTCCAATGCTTGCTACAGTTGTGTCAAGTTGGCTGGATGTCCTTTGGGGGTTGGACCATTTTTCATACACAGGAATCTGTTGAGCGTGAAAAAGCCAGCTGTTCTTAACACAAACTGGTTTGCCTGGCACTTACTACCATACCCCATTCAAATGCAGTTAAATCTTGTGTCTTGCCCATTCACCCTCAAATACAAAATCCATGTCTCAAGACTTAAAAATCCTTCTTTAAGCTGTCTCCTCCCCTTCATCGACACTGACTGAAGTGACATCAATAAGGGATCATAGCTTTCACCTGGTCAGTCTATGTCATTGAAAGAGCAGTTGTTCCTAATGCCATGTACACTCAGTGTAGAAGGAGCACCAAAGGACACAATTCAAACATACTGCATATCCTACAATAAGATGTTTTAACATTTCTCTCTCCTGCAAAATAATCAGAATTGAAAATGCATTAGAACCATTTTTCTCCTGTATATGACTGTATTCAATACTGATTGACCAATTGTTCAAACATTTAATGACAGAGGAAATAGGCAAAACAAACAGACATTATTGCACATGCTCCTGTAGAAACTGCCACAGCTAGTACTGGTAGTGTGTCTAATGTACATGCTTTATCTTGGCCAGGTTGCAGTTGCAAATGAGAACTTGTTCTCAACTAGCCTTCCTGGTTAAATAAAGGTGAAATAAAAAAAAGGTAATTCCAGTGATTTCAATTGCTCACAGAAAGGGAATGGGAGGGATATCAAAACATCTAATCCTGGCCTTATATCCCAAGCACAGTGACCCACGAAGCCTGCGGCATTGACTTATCGAGTGAGGCATGAGTCAGAATCCGATAATAACCCTCCTTTCCTCTTCACCCCCTCAGCCCCACCCTCTGTGAAGAGAGAGAGGAAGGCCAACACAGCTGACTTCATCACTGCATCTTCATACTTCAAGCTCATCTCCATACCAGGAGAGGACTTACACTAGTACTTTTCTTCTTCTTGTATGGTTCTGTTATATTTTTATGAAAACAAAATGTGATAAAAGTTATAACATGGTGAAAAGGGCTTCTTGGGATTAGAAAGTATAAATATTTTTTAAATGTGTTAATTAATTAGATAAAGTACTTGTATAAGATTACTGCAGTTATCTTCATATTTTCTTCCAAAGTTTGTTTTGGATCATGGTTAAACTGCACCAATATAAACTGTTACAGCTTTAAGTTCTATTAAGGGCACTAATATTTCCTAAATTCTCAGATTTATAAAAATTGTGCTAAGCAATGTAAATCCTTTGTATCCTCGTGTTGCCAGTTTGAGTCTATGGTGAAGATTGGGCTCCCTCAAATTATTTGCATTTTCAGCCATAGCTGAACTTGGAGCCTGATTTGTCTTTCAAATGTAAAATCGTTGATCACATGGTGCACATTTGGTGAATAATGCTATGCAGCATATTTTTACATATACTCTATAACAGATATATATGTCTCTCTCAATACCTTGACAGTCCCACTAATGATTTTGTCGGCAATTTTCACCATATGGCTCCATACAAAATGATTACAGCAGCACATTTGTTTTATTGCATAGTAAAAAACATGTTTTTCTACTTTAGGAGCATGAGACTCACGTTGCTATGTGTACTCAGATTTGAATCAGATCTCATTGCTCATAAGTCCATATTTTTTTTGACATTTCCAGTGCAGCAGGAAAGTATTATGATACATATGAATGTTCTTATTATCAAATCAATGAACCAAAAATATATAAGGTGTTATGGATATCATACCATGGGTTTAACACTAGTGTGTGTGTTTCCCTGCTTTTTGTGTGTATTCTATGCAATAATAATACGGTATGAGAATCTATACAGTCAGGGTTCCAATCAAAACATAAAGGCAATGCCTACAGGCTTCTTTTATCTGACACATTGCTCCACATTATGATTGACGTGACGGAAAGTCTGCCTCCAAGACATGGGAAAATGTGTTTTTTGGGGGGAGTGTTGGTTGCGGGGCACTGGGGGAGCTGTGTGTTTGCTTCTCCTGCTCTAGCCAACAGAATGACAACAAGACTAGGGCCTGGGCCCTGACAATGACAGCATTGTGCTCCGTCTGGCTTCCAGCATGGGACTGTGGGCTCTGCCAATTAGGTCAGAGCTGATAGAAAGTTGCTTCATCTATCGCGATTAGCCAGCCAGGCTAGTCAAGCAAGCCGCCAGTGGCTGGACCAAACAACAGAGACCCCTTGTGTAGCTGCAGTCACTGTTACACATTTTTCAAGCCTGGCTATTCTTTGTCTGCCCATCTCTGTCTGCTAGTTAGGCTACTTACAATGTAGCAGTGCCAGAACTGTAAGGTTATACGCAATGTTGAGGTGTGTTGGACAATCTAGCAGGTCAAGGCTACAATCACAAATACCAAGTAAGGAAGGCTATTATTGCACATACAGTACTTCAACTAGGGTATGTCTTTCATTGAAAATACAGTATAAACTGTAACTTGCTCAATCTACTCTATGACCTTGAAACTGAATTGGAGGTTGTGATGCTGTAGATTAATCTTAGCACCTTTACTCTTCACTGATATCAGTACAGTTGTTTGATAAGGTTATTCATATAATTTCACAATAAAAAAAATTGTATAATAGGTTGACCTGAATTACTGACTGCAAATCCTTAAATACACCCCCTTCCCTTCCCATTTTAATTAACCATGGCCTAGAGAGACATGGGAAGTCACTCCTTAAATAACTGGCAGCTGCTTTAAATGAGAATTAGATTAATTTTCTGCTTAGTGCAATCATGGTGATTAGAACTGATTAGTTCTAGGAAGAATTCATAATTTCCTTAGGATTTAATGCAGTACAATATCAGGTGCCACTATTTACTCGGCTGAATTGAAATGGACTGGATTTAAATAGTGTTGGCATTTTCAGACTTAGCCCTGAATACTCCTGTATTATTTGATTAGTAATAAATGGTATTTTTGCCAACTTCCAGAATCCAAATGGTCAGGAAAGGAAAACCAGCTGTCCATATCAAATAGACTCGACTATCAAGTGCATGTGCTATTTCATTTTACAGTGTAAAGGAGTAAAACTGAACAGAGTGTTCTATTAACTGTACTGTGGATAATGTCTCCAAACTTATTAGACGACAGACAATACAAATCCACTGATAATGAACTCTGTGAATCATGTGGTTGGTTGCGTGGGGGATCTGCATGCATCCGTCTTATCATGGGTATCAGAGGAAGAAAGTGAAGAGGCGACTCCGGGATGCTGGCCTTCTAGGTAGAGTTCCTCTGTCCAGTGTCTGTGTTCTTTTGCACATCTTCATCTCTTATTTTTATTGGCCAGTCTGAGATATGGCCTTTTCTTTGCAACTGCCGAGAAGGCCAGCATCCCTGAGTCGCCTCTTCACTGTTGATGTTGAGACTGGTGTTTTGAGGGTCCTATTTAATGTAGCTGCCAGTTGAGAACTGCGTCTGTTTCTCAAACAAACACTCTAACGTACTTGTCCTCTTGTTCAGTTGTGCACCGGGGCCTCCCACTCCTCTTTCTATTCTGGTTAGAGCCAGTTTGCACTGTTCTGTGAAGGGAGCAGTACACAACCTTGTACAAGATCTTCGGCAATTTCTCGCGTTCAATAGCCTTCATTTCTCAGAACAAGAATAGACTGACGAATTTCAGGAGAAAGTTCTTTGTTTCTAGCAATTTTGATCCTGTAATCGAACCCACAAATGCTGATGCTCTAGATACTCAACTAGTCTCAAGGACAGTTTTATTACTTCTTTAATCAGTACAACAGTTTTCAGCTGTGCTTACATAATTACAAAAGGTTTTCAAATGATCAATTAGCCATTTAAAATTATAAACTTGGATTAGCTAACACAACGTGCCATTGGAACACAGGAATGATGGTTGCTGACAATGGGCCTCTGTACGCCTATGTAGATATTACATTAAAAAAATCTGCCATTTACAGCTATAATTGTCATTTACAACATTAACTATGTCTACACTCTATTTCTGATCAATTTGATGTTATATTAATGGTAAAAAAAAATACTTTTCTTTCAAAAACAAGAACAATTCTAAGTGACCCCAAACTTAAACGGTAGTGTACATTTTAGCATTTCAATATGGAAATTAAGAAGTGGAATACTAAACATTGCATGCATACCATTATCTTGAATCTTAATCAGAAAGACAAATAAACAAGACATGCATTACATAATTGGAAAACAAAGATTGCAACTATGAATATACTTTCTACACCAAGCCTGTTTCTGAGGAAAACAACACCCACATAGACAGTGTATATTTCCAGTTTCAACCAATCAATAATTAGCTGGGAGGGATGTATCTATTGTATCAGAGGCCCCATGGAGATTACTTTGATCTGCTGTGTATCGAGTGATTACGCTCAGAATGAATTGTATGCACACAGAAATGCCACAGAGGAGAAAGAGGATGTTTGAATGAAATGGAGATAATGATGCATATTTTCTGTGGCTGCTTGTGCATTTATAGAGTAGATACTGAAAACGATTATGAATCGTGGTGAATTAAACACTCCGGGTCACTGACGAGCAAGTGCATTCCAAACCAAGTAAAAACTCCGGCAACAACCTCTAAGAAAGAGCAGATGATCCGAGTGCTGAATATAGCTAAAAGTAAAGAGGGAAAAGATGTTGTATTATCTGAGAATTGTTTTGTCTTCAGGCATACTGAAACAAAATAGCCTGTGGATGGAAAATGTTAGCTAAAACGCATTAAATGGACATTAATAATTAAAGGAAACTCCACCACATTTTTTTGGTATTTGGTTTATTAATCCATGGTTGACATAGTCCCAAAATGTTTTCAGGATATGTAACTTTTTGAAAATATAGAAAACCATCACCATATGATGAATTTTGCATTTTGGGTTGATTTCTGTATTTTGAAAGTTACATATCTTGGAAACTGTATTGGGACTACAGCATTTGTCTTTGCTTTGCTGAAGTGTAAGTCCAGCAGAGCATGAAAGCCCCCAAGCATGTAGGGATGAGCACATGCTTAGTGGTGCCTTATTTAACTAGTTACATGGATTCTATGCTCCATACTGTAACCAAATGGGGGGGGGGAATGCCCCAGAATAGATGTAATAAAGCATACATGAATGTTCCATTTATGACATGATATAGTACACTGTCTTTGTAGTTCTTTCAAGATGTCTTATAACCTGGGCATCAATGGACAGAACCATTTCATTGTTATTTAGGTCACACGGTCCGTTGATCACCAAGCATATGATTTAGGAGAGTGCAGAATAAGAGCAGCTAGGATGTGTGTCACTGTGACTATATATCAAAGGGACCCAATAGTCTGGGGAGAGAGATTTGTACTCATGTACTCTACTGTATTGATTTTTGCTAATACTATAGCTGGCTATTGATATTCCCACCGGTGGAGCATATAGGACACCCTGCATTTGGTAAAATGAAGGCAGATCTGCCTGAGTAGTAAGAATGTTCAGTCTGTGATATTGAGCTTGGTCTCTGAGGGTTACGAGTCTGTGTGTGAGTGTTTGTGTGTGTTTGCCCCTCCATACGCATGCATTCATGTGTGAAGAGGCTGGAGAGATTCATGGCTTAGTGGTATTAGTTAGGAGGCTGTGATTGAAGATGGAGCCTCAATAATGAAGAAAAGTGTTGATGAACAAATACAGGAGGCTGAGGTAACTATTCAGATTTTGTATCATTTTCTCTTTTTTGCCTTTGTTCAGATTTAGTATAAACAGTAATTTGGGTCCAATGTGACTCTTTAATTTCCTGTGCCCTTTTTAGTTACCAATCTGTCTCAGCAGCTCGTCCAGTGGTGTGCCATTAGCACTTTCTCCCAGAGGTGGCGGTGTGAAATCAGCCGGAACATTCACCTGTGAAGCTGTGAAATCAATAAAAGGATTCAGTGCCTGGCTCGACAGTTTGCGGAAAGAAACAAGGGTACAAACAACAAACTTTCGAAGACAAATGAGCAAGGCTGTGTTTAGTTCAATTTTGCATAATTCTCTGTTTTCTCATTCTGATTCTAGAAGTCCCCTGACCAGAGACAGTATTCTGGGTAACCTGGTCAGCCTGTAAACAATTATAGATCTCCCTCCATATACTATGCATATTCCATCCATTCTAGTGATCTGGTCGTGTGGTGCAAGGACAACATCTCCTTCAATGTGATCAAGACAAAGGAGATGATTGTGGACTACTGGAAAAGGAGGGCCCCATTCTCATCGACGGCTGTAGTGTAGCGGGTCGGGAGTTTCACGTTCACATCACCAACAAACTACCATGCTCCAAATACACTAAGACAGTCGTGAAGAGGGCACAACAAAGCCTATTCCCCACCTCAGGAGACTGAAAAGATTTGGCATGGGTCCTCAGATCCTCAAAAGGTTCTACAGCTGCACCACCGAGAGCATGGTTGCACTGGTTGCATCACTGCCTGGCATGGCAACTGCTTGGCTTCTGACCGCAAGGCACTACAGAGATTAGTGCGTACGGCCCAGTATATCACTGGAGCCAAGTTTCCTGCCATCCAGGACCTCTATACCAGGCGGTGTCAGAGGAAGGCTCTACAAATTGTCATACTTCAGCCACCCTAGTCATAGACTGTTCTCTCTGCTACCGAACGGCAAGCGTAACTGGAGCGCCAAGTCGAAGACATCCATTTCTGGAGAATTGGCGATGGTCCATGGAAAGAGTACCTTGTAGCACATCACAGAAGTATATTGTAACAGAATGTCATAATGGATGGCTTGAACTATTATTTGTGTAACATTCTGAGAAAAGAGGCCTGAAATCCCTCTTTTTTGCAACGAATTCTAGGCACTTATGGGTTGGAATGGCCACCCTCCAACCACACACATACCTGCAGCCTTAATGTTCTACT
This sequence comes from Oncorhynchus keta, assembly GCF_023373465.1. Taxonomy (NCBI): domain Eukaryota; kingdom Metazoa; phylum Chordata; class Actinopteri; order Salmoniformes; family Salmonidae; genus Oncorhynchus; species Oncorhynchus keta. Next base: position 25,924,306 of record NC_068438.1, read on the forward strand.
GCATAATAGACTAATTTTATTTTTACTTTATGATTTAAAGTAACACATGTTACAATATGCTTACCTCAGATGGAGCACCTGTATCTGAAAAAGAAACGTGTAAAGAATCCAAAGGCATTTTTTCCCAAGGAGTTTGCACCAAGTTAAGTGCTAGTAATTTGTTTGTTAGCTATCTCTGGCAAATATAATAGGATATTGGCTCTATTGGATTTCTGTCTCTGCTGCTCCTTTTCTTCTGAAAGTTATTGAGCCAGATGTATTGTGCCCTCTTAACAGCTCTCCTACCATCCCTCTCTCTTACCATCGCTCTTTCCTACCATCCCTCTCTCCTATCATCCCTCTCTCTTACCATCCCTCTCTCTTACCATCCCTCTCTCCTACCATCCCTCTCTCTTACCATCCCTCTCTCTTACCATCCCTCTCTCTTACCATCCCTCTCTCTTACCATCCCTCTCTCTTACCATCCCTCTCTCTTACCATCCCTCTCTCTTACCATCCCTCTCTCCTACCATCTCTCTCTCCTACCATCCCTATCTCTTACCATCCCTCTCTCCTACCATCCCTCTCTCCAACCATCACTCTCTCCAACCATCGCTCTCACCTACCATCCCTCTCTCTTACTATCCCTCTCACCTACCATCCCTCTCTCTTACCATCCCTATCTCTTACCATCCCTATCTCTTACCATCCCTCTCTCCTACCATCCCTCTCTCCTACCATCCCTCTCTCCTACCATCCCTCTCTCCTACCATCCCTCTCTCCTACCATCCCTCTCTCCAACCATCACTCTCTCCAACCATCGCTCTCACCTACCATCCCTCTCTCTTACTATCCCTCTCACCTACCATCCCCGTCTCTTACCATCCCATTCTCTTACCATCCCTATCTCTTACCATCCCTCTCTCCTACCATCCCTCTCTCCTACCATCCCTCTCTCTTACCATAAATGTATCCTACCATCTCTCTCCTACCATCCCTCTCTCTTACACCCTTTCTCCTACCATCCCTCTCTCATACCATCCCTTTCTCCTACCATCCCTTTCTCCTACCATCCCTTTCTCCTACCATCCCTCTCTCCTACCCATACCCACCTCCTCTACTCCCTCCCTCCCTCCTACTCTCTCCCTCTCTCAGTTTCAGTGACATGGCCTCTTACATGAGCAGACTGCCAGTGTGTTCTGTGCCAACTGGGCTAGCTCTGGGGACACGGTGAGCAACCCTTTATCTCCTAGAAACAGACACGTCCCGTCGCCTCCTCAGGGGGCTGCTGTGGGAACGGAGGGAGAGTGAAGACCAGGAGGGGGCCAGCAGGTTCTCCTCTAATCCAAACCAAGAGCCTGACAAAAAAAACCTGCAGACACACAAATGCACTCACACAAATAAACGAAGGCATGCACACACTTACATGCAGAATTACACAAGGACACACACACACACACATACACACAGTCACACCCCCCACCCACCCACACACACACACACAGTCAGCCGCTCTGGGTTCCCTGTGCTGAGGATGGTGGCGATTTATGATTTCTGTATTAATTAACATACCTTTCCCGCTCCCTCAGGGCAGCTGTCCCCTTCCCTTAATGTTAAATTACATTTTTTTTCCCTTTTCAGATTGCTCCCTCCTCAGTTACAATTAGAATATGGGCTTGAGTCAGACCTGAATAATGTCCTTTCAAAGAGAAACACTCTCTCTGTCTTTGTTTCCTAATCTCTCCTCTCACTGCCGTCAGGTCATTCATCTGCCAGGAATACGCTCCTCATTTCACAGGGATGATAGAAATGTATCAGTTCAGCTGAGCAGGCGACTGAGGGTACTTTACCTGCTGCTGCCTAGCAGGCATGGGCTCTGTTCTGTTGGCATTGTTCCACTTGTAGAGTTCCAGTTGAGGAGCCACCTATCAGTAGTTCGTTCCTAAAAGGTCTGAACTAGGTTTGGATTAAAACATGACTGAGGTATGATGACTGAGGTCCTGCCAATCACCTCAAACCTGTCAAGGAGAGGGCCTCCAGTGTTCCCGCTCATGCACTTGAAGGTGTGGCACTTGATACATACGTAAGTCTGTTTGATCAGGACCTTCGGTATTTTATTAGCCAGCGTATACCTCCCCTTCTCCTGGCGCCATCTGGCAGCGGTGGCTCTGCTTACAGCATCACTTTCTCTGGTTACATGTTTTTAATGGGTCCCTGGGACCTGGTCGTCACATAAAGCACCACCAACATCAGCGCTTCACAGAGCCAGTAACATAATGAACATATCAAACATGTCTGCCAAGGTCCAATAGGGGACATTGACAGTACACTCAGGAACCCTCTATTAAGAGGGCCCACAAAACCCTCGAGAAATAGCAGTGACTTTCAATGGGAGGGTGAAAATATAAAGGCAATTGAGCCCCTCTATGGTCTGTGTGTGCAGAGAGGTGATACAAGAACAATGTGCTGAAAATAAAGTTAAGCATATTCCTGCAAGTTTGTAGTCCAGGGGGACGATAATGAATATTAAACGGCTAATCTCCCTATTCTTTTTATAAGCATATTCTCTATGAATTATTAGGGTCATGCTGTAATTTGGCGGACCCTTCGCTCTCCAGAGCCCTCACTGCATTTTTACCCTGACCTCTCCCCAAACACACATTTGCGCCTACCCTGCATTTCTAGTGAATGTGTTTTCTTTTCTCCATCAGTGCTTGTTCGGACCTCGCTTTCATCCACAGCTTTTTCTATTAGTCATCAAAAAAGTTCAGGATGATCGAGTCCGTTGCCTTATCTGTAGGATTTTGTTTGTCTTCTCTGAGCTGTTTGATCCTCTCTGTGACGGGTGGACCAGGCAGGTTGGATCAGGCACTGACGGGGTGGAAAAGTTTACTTTGTGTGATTTTAACAACCGGGTTATAGCCTAGTCTTAGGCCAGTTCAGCTCTATTTTTGTAGAGATACACATCGACTGGCAAAGGCTGCCACATTTCTCATTATATTTGGAAAGTTCTTGTGCATTACACACATGATGGCTCTCATACCTGCGCTGTGTGGAGGATATTGTCTCGATTCAGTTGTTTCATACCTCCTGCCTCTATTTTTATCTCCATGCCATATCATTTTAAAAATAGTAACACACGTCAGCATTCAAACCTGAACACTTAGAACAGATGTGTCCAGTTAGGGAAGACACATGTTGTTACGTTTAACACAACCACCCTGTTGTTACTTTTAACCCAATAACCGTGTTGGCTCATTTATCACATGATTTGTGTTCATTTTAAAAGTAACTAAACAAGACTCCTTCTCCTGGCCCCACTGTGGTAAGACAGGATACAGACAGACTATGTATAGGGAACACTACTAATGACAGAAAAAACACACAAGAAGTGGTCTTGTTTAAGCAGAGAATGACCATGGGATAAGAAACAAACAGTAATGAAGGTTTCATAGTTTCATATTTTACCAGGTGACACAATTTGTAAGCAGTTCAGTTCAGACAAACCAAAATGTCTTTTCCACCCACTTTCTGTTTCTTTTTCTGGCATCCCCACACATTTCCACAAACACTCTGAAGTTAGGTCATCGATGTGAAATGAGAGGCCTTCATAATGATATGCACACCCCCTAGTCCAGTGGGATCTATCCCCGATCTGCTAGCCATGGTTGCAGTGAGGAGGGAGTGCTCTGTTTGTCCATATTAACTTGTCAGGACCAGAGGATGGGGCCGGCATCATCAGCATTCCTCCTCTGACCCAGGCTACTGCATTAGCTTAGAAACACCAGTCGGGAGAAAGTGGGGGAGAAAATGCTGTGATCTGCATACAACTACAAACAAGCAGCCTGCTCACAAACTTCCCTCAATTACTGCGGCTCTTGGAACACAAGCAGTTTATTCAAATGGCTGAACCATCAGAAACCTCAAAGAAGAACAATTTCAGGATGGTCCCCAGAGCTTAGAGATTAGGTAGCATTTTGTTATTATGTTGTGTTTGCTATAGAGTACTCACTAGGGGAGCAACTTTGGTTTTAGAAGTGGGGGGACACAACTTGGCGAGGGGTCTGAGGCTCCACCCATTTTTCACATTTCTACCCAATCTAATATGACAATGGCCCTTCTAGCCATCTCTATTTAAAACAAAAAGTACCGTAATTTCCGGACTATAAGCCGCTACTTTATTCCAACACTTTGGACCTCGCGGTTTATACAATGACGCGGCTAATTTATGGATTTTTCCCGCTTTCACAAGATTCATGCCGCCAAAAAACTGAGCACCGTCATATAATGTGACGTAAATCGAGCGCGCTCAAACTTCCCATCATTCTGAATACGGTAGTAATTTTGTCACCCTCATCATGGCAAAGACACGGAGAAATGCATATGATGCAGCTTTCAAGTTAAGGTGATCGATCTGGCTGTTGGAAAAGGAAATAGAGCTGCTGCATGGGAGCTTGGCCTTAATTAGTCGATTATAAGACTTTGTAAACAGCAGCGTGAGGAACTGACCCTGTGCAAAAAGACAACAAACCTTTCAGAGGGAAGAAAAGCAGATGGCCCAAATTATTTGCAGCCACTCGACATCAGTGTAAATCGTGCATTTAAGGTGGCGCTCCGTGTTCAGTGGGAGGCTTGGATGACAAGTGGGGAGAAATCCTTCATTAAAACGGGCCGCATGCGGAGAGCAACTTATGGTCAAGTCTGCCAGTGGGTACTGACAGCGTGGAGCATTGTCAAAAAATCCACTATCATCAACGGGTTTCGAAAGGCTGGACTGCTGCGTGTTGAATGGGCAGCATGAGCTCAGCGGGGTATTTGCCTCCGGATGAAAGTGACGAGAGCGACAATGAAAACGATCCAACATCGGATGAAGCAATTCTGAGGCTATTCAACTCCGACACCGAAGGAGATGACTTCAGTGGTTTCAGTGCACAGGAGGAGGAAGATGGTGACCAATGACTTTACTGGTAGGCTACTGTTTAATATTTGTTACAAGCCGTGTTTCGTTAAAGCCTATTTATTTTCGTTACAAGCCGTGTTTCGTTAAAGCCTATTTATTTTTGTTACAAGCCGTGTTTCGTTAAAGCCTATTTATTTTTGTTACAAGCTGTGTTTCGTTAAAGCTTATTTATTTTTGTTACAAGCCGTGTTTCGTTAAAGCCTATTTATTTTTGTTACAAACCGTGTTTCGTTTAAAGGCTGTGTAAAGTTCATTTGTTTAAATGTACCGGTAGGCACCTGCAGCTTATCGACATGTGCGGCTAATTTATGTACAAAATACATATTTTTTAAATAATTTAGTGGGTGCGGTTTATATTCGGGTGCGCTTAATAGTCCAGCAATTATGGTAAGCAAAAATGACCACAGCCATCAAGCTAGGTAGGAGACCATTATTAAATATGTTTAAGTGATTGATAAGACTGAAATAGATCAATGATAATTCAATAATCAATATTGTGGTAACCAATAGCCAAACAAATGAACACGTCTTACAAATAAAGTAAAAAGACTTAATTTTTGATTGTCTTTATCAAGACATAATCTATATCAGATTTAAACCAGACCGCCCAGCCTGTCACGTGTGCTCCCTCTCCGGCCTCTTAGTCACCACGCTGCTCGTTAGGGCGCACACATGTCACCATCATTACACGCATCAGTGGATAATAACACTCACCTGGACTCCATCACCTCCTTGATTATCTGCTCTATATACAGCTGGAGTCAGAAGTTTACATACACCTTAGCCAAATACATTTATACCTAGTTTTTAAAAATTCCTGACATTTAATCCAAGTAAATATTCACTGTCTTACGTCAGTTAGGATCACCACTTTATTTTAAGAACGTGAAATGTCAGAATAATAGTAGAGAGAATGACTTATTTCAGCTTTTATTTCTTTCATCACATTCCCAGTGGGTCAGAGGTTTTCATACACTCAATTAGTATTTGGAAGCATTGCCTATAGATTGTTTAACTTGAGTAAAATGTTTTGGATAGCCTTCCACAAGCTTCCCACAATAAGTTGGGTGAATTTTGGCCCATTCCTCTTTACAGAGCTGGTGTAACAGAGTCAGGTTTGTAGGCCTCCTTGCTCGCACACGCTTTTTCAATTCTGCCCACACATTTTCTATGGGATTGAGGTCAGGGCATTGTGATGGCCACAATACCGTGATTTTGTTGTCCTTAAGCCATTTTGCCACAACTTTGGGAGTATGCTTGGGTCATTGTTTATTTGGAAGACCGATTTGCGAGCAAGCTTTAACTTCCTGCCTGATGTCTTGAGATGTTGCTTCAATATATCCACATACTTTTCCTTCTCATGAAGCCATCTATTTTGTGAAGTGCACTAGTCCCTCCTGCAGCAAAGCACCTTCACAACATGATGCTGCCACCCCAGGGCTTCATGGTTGGGATGGTGTTCTTCGGCTTGCAAGCCTCCCCCCTTTTCCTCCAAACGTAACGATGGTCATTATGGCCAAACAGTTATATTTTTGTTTGATCAGACCAGAGGACATTTCTCCAAAAGTACGATTTTTGTCCCCATGTGCAGTTGCAAACCATAGTCTGGGATTTTTGTGGTGGTTTTGGACTTGGTTTACTGTGGCTATAGATACTTTTCTACTGGTTTACTCCAGCATCATCACAAGGTCCTTTGCTGTTGTTCTGGGATTGATTTGCACTTTTTGCACCAAAGTACATTCATCTCTAGGAGAACGTGTCTCCTCCTGAGCAGTATGGCGGCTGCGTGGTCCCATGGTGTTTATACTTGCATACTATTGTTTGTACAGATGAACATGGTACATTCAGGCATTTGGAAATTCCTCCCAAGGATGAAGCAGAATTGTGGAGGTCTACAATTTTTGAGGCAGATTTCTTTTGATTTTCCCATCATGTCAAGCAAGTAGGCACTGAGTTTGAAGGTAGGCCTTGAAGTACATCCACAGTTACACCTCCAATTGACTCAAATTATGTCAATTAGTCTATCAGAAGCTTCTAAAGCCATGACATAATTTTCTGGAATTTTCCAAGCTGGTTAAAGGCACACTTAGCTGTTTAAAGGCACACACTTAGTGTGTGTGAACTTACGACTCAATTGTGATACAGTGAATTATAAGTTAAGTAATCTGTCTGTAAACAATTGTTGTAAAACTTACTTGTGTCATGCACAATGTAGATGTTCTAATTGACTTGACAAAACTATAGCTTGTTAACAAGAAATTTGTGGAGTGGTTGAAAAACGAGTTTTAACCACTTGCTCCTACCTGGCACGCAGGCGTCCCATCTAGAGCTCTGGAAATGCAATTGCGCTACGCTAAATGCTAATAGTATTAGTTAAAACTCAAACGTTCATTAAAATACACATGCAGGGTATTGAATTAAAGCTACACTCGTTGTGAATCCAGGCAACAAGTCAGATTTTTAAAATGCTTTTCGGCGAAAGCATGAGAAGCTATTATCTGATAGCATGTAACACCACAAAAGACCCGCAGGGGACGTAAACAAAATAATTAGCATATTCGGCGTTACACAAACCGCACAATAAAATATAAAACATTCATTACCTTTGAGCATCTTCTTTGTTGGCACTCCTAGATGTCCCATAATCACTATTGGGTCTTTTTTTCGATTAAATCGGTCCATATATAGCCTAGATATCGTTCTATGTAGTCTAGCGTTTCATAACGTAACGTCATTTTTAAAAATTCAAAAAGTCGACGATAAACTTTCACAAAACACTTCGAAATACTTTTGTAATGCAACTTTAGGTATTAGTAAACGTTAATAAGCGATCAAATTAATCACGAGACAAAATGTTTTCTATAGGGCTCCATCTTGAAATACTGTCGGTGTATTTCTCAACCAAAATATCCGGTCGTAGACCGGAAGAAATGGGCTGTCTCTTGTTCGTTTGACCAAGAAACAAATCCTAGGCAAATGACAAGACTGTTGACATTGTGTGGAAGCTGTAGGTACTGCAACCTCAGCCATATTTAATGTCTTTCGCCCATAACAATGGGTTGAAGCGGCGGATGGATATATTTTTCCACTTTCAGTGATCAGATTTTCCTGCACTTTTCAATGAAACGCACGTTCTGTTAAAGCCACAGCCGTGATTTAACCAGTTTTATAAACGTCTGAGTGTTTTCTATCCACACATACTAATCATATGCATATACTATATTCCTGGCATGAGTAGCAGGGCGCTGAAATGTTGCACGATTTTTAACAGAATGTTCGAAAAAGTAGAGGGTAGACTGAAGAGGTTTTAATGACTCCAACCTTAGTGTATGTAAACTTCCGACTTCAACTGAGACTGCTCTTCTCTGTATCACGGAGGCGCTCCGCACCGCTAAAGCTAACTCTCTCTCCTCTGCCCTCATCCTTCTAGACCTATCGGCTGCCTTCGATACTGTGAACCATCAGATCCTCCTCTCCACCCTCTCCGAGTTGGGCATCTCCGGCGCGGCCCACGCTTGGATTGCGTCCTACCTGACAGGTCGCTCCTACCAGGTGGCGTGGCGAGAATCTGTCTCCTCACCACGCGCTCTCACCACTGGTGTCCCCCAGGGCTCTGTTCTAGGCCCTCTCCTATTCTCGCTATACACCAAGTCACTTGGCTCTGTCATAACCTCACATGGTCTCTCCTATCATTGCTATGCAGACGACACACAATTAATCTTCTCCTTTCCCCTTCTGATGACCACTTGGCGAATCGCATCTCTGCATGTCTGGCAGACATATCAGTGTGGATGACGGATCACCACCTCAAGCTGAACCTCGGCAAGACGGAGCTGCTCTTCCTCCCGGGGAAGGACTGCCCGTTCCATGATCTCGCCATCACGGTTGACAACTCCATTGTGTCCTCTTCCCAGAGCGCTAAGAACCTTGGCGTGATCCGGGACAACACCCTGTCATTCTCAACTAACATCAAGGCGGTGGCCCGTTCCTGTAGGTTCATGCTCTACAACATCCGCAGAGTACGACCCTGCCTCACACAGGAAGCGGCGCAGGTCCTAATCCAGGCACTTGTCATCTCCCGTCTGGACTACTGCAACTCGCTGTTGGCTGGGCTCCCTGCCTGTGCCATTAAACCCCTACAACTCATCCAGAACGCCGCAGCCCGTCTGGTGTTCAACCTTCCCAAGTTCTCCCACGTCACCCCGCTCCTCCGCTCTCTCCACTGGCTTCCAGTTGAAGCTCGCATCCGCTACAAGACCATGGTGCTTGCCTACGGAGCTGTGAGGGGAACGGCACCTCAGTACCTCCAGGCTCTGATCAGGCCCTACACCCAAACAAGGGCACTGCGTTCATCCACCTCTGGCCTGCTCGCCTCCCTACCACTGAGGAAGTACAGTTCCCGCTCAGCCCAGTCAAAACTGTTCGCTGCTCTGGCCCCCAATGGTGGAACAAACTCCCTCACGACGCCAGGACAGCGGAGTCAATCACCACCTTCCGGAGACACCTGAAACCCCACCTCTTTAAGGAATACCTAGGATAGGATAAGTAATCCTTCTCACCCCCCCCCCCCTTTTAAGATTTAGATGCACTATTGTAAAGTGACTGTTCCACTGGATGTCATAAGGTGAATGCACCAATTTGTAAGTCGCTCTGGATAAGAGCGTCTGCTAAATTACTTAAATGTAAATGTAAATGTATGTCACTCCCATTGGTTTCTTCCCCAGGCGTCATTGTTTCTGTTTCATGTCTGTTGGTTGTTTTGTATTGTGTGTCGTTCATTCATTAAATGTATTCACTCCCTGAACTTGCTTCCCGACTCCAAGCGCACACGTTATAAAATCCCAATCCCAAAATCACCAATGGGAAGCGTTAAAGAATTTTTTTAGATTTTGTGTTGGAGGCGATGTCAGAACTGGAGCTACCTGGGTGGCCTCACCCAGTTTGTCGGATACCCATGCCTCGCAGATTCAACGGGTTATCCTGCCTTAGCTGGCTCGACGGGTTTCTATATCTCAGGGGGATATATAGGCTCACATGTCTCAGCTGGCTCGACAGGCTCCCATGCCTCAGCAGGTTTGATAGGCTCTCATGCCTCAGCGGGCTTGATACGCTCCCATGCCTCAGCTGGGTGAACAGGTTCCCCTGCCTCGACCGAGGCAACTGGGGAGGTCTCAGCCAGTCTCATCAGGTTCTCAAACCTCAGCCGGTTCGTCTGGTTTCTGCACCTCAGCAGAGGCGACCGGTCCGCTCCTGATCCCCGGGGTCATCCCTGTGGTTGATGTCCTGTGGCTGCAGCCGCGCAGGGAGTACTGTCACGTATGCTCTCTCTCTGGCGCTCTAGGTCATCATGATCCCGCGCCTCAGCCAGATCAATAGGTTCCCACGCCTTAGCAGAGGTGACCGGTCCGCTCCTGAACCTCGGGATCGTCATTTTGGTCGGCATCCTGCGGCTGGGGCTGTCACGTGTTACGCTCATCAGAGCACAATGACACTCACCTGGACTCCATCACCTCCTTGATTACATGCCCTATATATATATATCACTGCCTTTGGTTCCTTCCCCAGGCGTTATTGTTTCTGTTTCATGTCTGTGCATTGTGTTTTGTATTATTTTGTTCATTCATTAATTGTATTCACTCCCTGAACTTGCTTCCCTTACTCCCAGAGCACACGTTACACAGCCAGCCCGATGCACCTGCATGCGCAACCTCCACCAGTCTAGTTAATAACTCAACTCTCTTCTCAACACAACTTCCTTTCCATTTAAATTAGTTTTTATGTCTAAAGGGAAAGGTTTGAACATCCAAAGTTTAATAAAAACACATTAACCTCCTACACAGTAACACATAGAAACAGTACATCCTCCATATAATTCACATCATAGGCTTACTAGTACTGTAGAGCTATCTTTACTGACACGCAATACAGCTGTGTCACCCCATCCTGCCCATAGGGGACCACCATCCCGCAGTGCCCCAACACACCCCACTCAGCTTTAGGATCTTAGTGAAACATTCATTATTGGTTGCAGGTGTGTTAGGCCAAGGCCAGACTGACAACCAACAGTACGACAGAACCACAGGGCCAGGACTGAGAAGCCCAGCAGCTAGGGATTGCCTAAAAAGGTATCGCCCCTAACGTGGACATGTTTTCAATACAGCCTCCTTCTGTCTTACAGAATTCCATATCAGGAATCAAGACCTTATGAAGGTTGCACAGTACAACTTTGTAATATACCCTTGTTATATTATCTTGTAATAAATCAAATCTGGTGATACACAACATTTCTGCAATCCATTGTGACGCTGTTGAACGCCGAAAACTGAACGAGAGACCTCGGGTTATTGTTTTTGTAAAGCTGACAGTGTTTTTACATATTTTTATTTTATTTTGGTTCCTGCGGCTTAGTTGTCCTTAGTTGCTGTGAGTGCTGCTGTCTGTCCCAGGGCCCTCAAGATTCCACAGAGGGGGGGAGACACGAAAGCCTAGCTAGCCTAGCTGGCTTGGTGGTCTCAAATGGAGGTCGCTATTGAATGTTTCCAGCACTGCAGGAACTGTGTTGACTTTGATTTGTTCAGGGACAATGTGGACCGCACAGACTTTCAATGTAGCAACTGCTTGCTTGCGGAGGACTACAGGGGCACTAGCTACTGGGGAATCCACTCCTGCCTACCTTTCTTTCTTCCACCCCAGTAGCCGGACGCCACTCTGGTCTGGTGGAAATGTCGCCGACCGTGTCGGACCTCAACAGCTGACTGGCCGGTGCTCGGCAGGGTTCCATCCCCAAAGGGGTCTCCCCCTTCCCTGGAGAACGGAGCTATTCTCAACCCAACCAACCAGCCATGGAGATACGTCACCCACCGTGGAAGACAAAGACAGCATCCTATGGCAATTGGGGTCTCCTTGGAGATGTTGAGCTGTGACCTCACACAACGGATCTTGAGGTACCTGCATCTTCGTTCTCTGTTCTGTCTCCCTCTCCTGTGGCTTCTACCTCGGGTTCAGATCCTCTGAGCTCCCACCCTCATCAGACCGTGAGACTTCCTGAGAGACCGGCCCATTTAACATCGCCATCTGTCATCATAGGCAGCTTTATGGTGAGAAACATCTCGGTTCCCAGGGCAAAAGCCCTGGGCTACCCAGGAGCACGAGTATAGGACATCACAAGGCTGCTTCCGACTGTTCTAAGACAGATAGTGGGAGCTGACGTTGTCGTAGTCCATGTGGGGTCAAATGCGATCAGGAGGGCTAGCTCGGAACATCTGAAAATTGATTTTTTTAAAGAACTGATTATAGCATTCAAAGACTCGGCCAGTCATTTCAGGTCCAGTAACATCGTTGGGCCGGGGGGAGTGAAAGATTCCACAGACTACTGGCCTTACACATTTGGAAAAAATATTATTGTAGCTCTGCTGGAGTCACTTTTATAGATATCTTTGACACCTTCTGGAAACAGAAGACACTACAGGAATGACGGAGTCCATCCAAATAATCTTGGCTCCTGGACTCTGTCCACTAATTTCAAGGCTGTGTTGAAACAATGACATATCAATGACCCAAGACCAGCTCTGCTAATCCCTACCATTGAGACAATGAGTCATCATAATGCTGCATTAAATGTACATTATCCTAAGGTCATTGTTAGACACAATGTAAGTAACTTAATTCATTTCCCCTTAGTTTCCCTGAATACCTTTGTTAATCTTACAGCTATTGGATGCAGTAATCATGAGTCTATGAACGAGAGTTGCACTGTTAGCACTGAGGCAGTATGTCCTAGTAGGAAGACCACTTTGTGCAGCTCACCCAGCACTATGAAGTCTACTTCTGATAAGCTTCCCAGTAAAGCATTAAAAAAAATTAACTTCTCGCCAACAGTCAGTGAAATTGCAGGGCGCCAAATTCAAAACAACAGAAATCTCATAATTAAAATTCCTTAAACATACAAGTATTATACACCATTTTAAAGTATAAACGTCTTGTTAATCCAGCACACCTTGCGATTATGTTAGGTCAGCACCTAGCCACAGAAAAACATACAGCCATTTCCCAAAGAAGGAGAGGTGTCACAAAAGACAGAAATAGCGTGAAAATTAATCACTTACCTTTGATGATCTTCACCAGATGGCACTCCCAGGATGGCACTCCATGATAGACAATACATGTGTGTTTTGTTCGATAAAGTTAATCTTTATGTCCAAAAACCTTTTTGTTCGAGCGTTTAGCCCAGTAATCCAAATGCATTATGCTCGAGCGCTTAGTTCAGAAAAAAAGTCAAAAAAGTTATATTACAGTTCGTACAAACATGTCAAACGATGTACAGAATCAATCTTTAGGATGTTTTTATCATAAATCTCAATAATGTATCAACCCGACAATTCCTTTGTCTTTAGAAATGAAAAGGAATGCAGCTCACTCTCACGGCCATGCGCTTGACTGACGCCTGGCTCTTATTCACACCCCCTTCACAGTAGAAGCCTGAAACAAGGTTCTAAAGACTGTTGACATCTAGTGGAAGCCTTAGGAAGTGCAATATGACCCCATAGACACTGTATATTGGATAGGCAAAGACTTGAAAACCTACAAACCTCAGATTTCCCACTTCCTGGTTGGATTTTTTTCAGGTTTTTGCCTGCCACATGAGTTCTGTTTTACTGACAGACATCATTCAAATAGTTTTAGAAACTTCACAGTGTTTCCTATCCAAATATACTAATATGCATATATTAGCTTCTGGGCCTGAGTAGCAGGTAGTTTACTCTGAGCACCTTATTTATCCAAGCTACTCAATACTGCCCCCCAGTCCCAAAGAAGTTTTAAGCAACCCAGAAAAGTGCTACAAATAGCCCATTTTAAGAAATGCACAGGAGAAACAAAGTCCATAAAGTCAATAACTTGCTTGGAACAGATGCCATTCATATTCTGACTATTTCTGAAACTCTCTAAGATAATACCTTTGATGATACAATGGTAGAAATACGTGGTTATAACATTTACCGAAAATACAGAAATGCCAACGGGGGCGGTGTTGTGGTCTATATAAAAAAACACATTCCTGTACAGCTTAGAATATATAATGTTAAATACTGTTGCAGTAATATGTCTACAGGTTCATCTGCCTCACCTAAAGCCCATTCTTGTGGGAAGCTGCTATAGACCACCATTTGCTAACAGTCAGTATCTGGATAATATTTGTGAAATGCTTGATGATGTATGTGATATCAACAGAGAGGTATATTTTCTGGGTGATTTTAAATATTGACGCTCTCATCAAGCTGCCCACTCAAGAAAAAACTTCAAACTGTAGCCAGTGCCTGAAACCTGGTTCAGGTTGCCAGCAAAATAATATAAAAATAAAAATAAAGTATACTATGAAACAAAGATAAATTATATAAAGAATGATAGTAAAAAGCTTTGGAACAACTTAAATGAATTTTTTTGGGAAAAAAGCCAACTCGGCTCCATCATTCATTGAATCAGATTTCTAATTGATCGCAAAACCCACAGATATTGCCAACTACTTTAACAACTTTTTCATTGGCAAGATAAACAAACTTAGGGATGACATGCCAGCAACAAACGCTGACACTACACATCCAAGGATATTTGACAAAATGATGAAAGACAAAAATTGTACTTTTAAATTACGTAAAGTCAGTCTGGAAGAGGTGAACAAAGTATTGTTGTCTATCAACAATGACAAGCCACCGGGGTCTGACAATCTGGATGGAAAATTACTGAGGATAATAGCGGACGATATAACCACTCCTATTTGCCACATCTTCAACATAAGCCTACTAGAAAGTGTGTGCCCTCAGACCTAGAGGGAAGCTAAAGTCATTCCGCTACCGAAGAATAGTAAGCTCCCCCCATTTGTACTTGCCATTTGCCTTCATTGCACACGTATACATCCCACTTAATAACATACATTGTAATTAATTGTTTCTCTTGTACATTTTTTATACTATTTTATTTGCACTTCTGGTGAGATAATAAGTGCATTTCGTTGTACTTGTACTTGTCCAATGACAAAGTCTAATCTAATTAATCTAAAGTGCTCCTTATTGGCTCAAATAGCCAACCAATCAGCCTGTTACCAACCCCTAGTAAATTTCTGGAAAAAATTGTGTTTGACCAGATACAATGCTATTCCACAGTAAACAAATTGACAACAGACTCTCAGCACGCATATAGGGAAGAACACTCAACAAGCACAGCACTTACACAGATGACTGATGATTGGCTAATAGAAATCGATGATAGACTTCAGTTCAGCTTTTGACATTATCGATCATAGTCTGCTGCTGGAAAAACGTATGTGTTATGGCTTTACAGCCCCTGCTATAATGTGGATAAAGAGTTACTTGTCTAACAGAACACAGAGGGTGTTCTTTAATGGAAGGCTCTCAAACATAATCCAGGTAGAAGCAGGAATTCCCCCCGGGCAGCTGTTTAGGCCCCTTGCTTTTTCAATCTTTGCTAATGACATGCCACTGGCTTTGAGTAAGGCCAGTGTGTCTATGTATGCAGATTACTCAACACTATACACGTCAGAATGGTGAGCAAGGAATAAGTTAGTCCTAAATATTTCCAAAACGAAAAGCAATGTATTTTGTACAAATCATTCACTAAACCCTAAATCTCAACTACAACTCTTCATGAATAATGTGGAAATTGAGCAAATTGAGGTGACTAAACTGCTCGGAGTAATCCTAGATAGTAAAATGTCATGGTCAAAACATATTGACACAACAATAACTAAGATGGGGAGAAGTCTGTCCATAATAAAGCGCTGCTCTGCCTTGTTAACAACACTATCATCAAGGCAGGTACTATAGGCCCTGATTTTCTCACACCTGAACTACTGTTCAGTCGTGTGGTCAGGTGGCACCAAGAGGGACTTTGGAAAATTGCAGTTGGCTCAGAAGAGGGCAGCATGGCAGGCCCTTAAAAGTACAAGGAGCGCTAACATTAATGACATGCATGTCAATCTCTCATGGCTCAAAGTGGAAGAGAGACTGACATCCTCATTATTATTAAGAGGTGTTGACAAGCTGAAGGTGTCTGTTTAAAATACTAGCACATAGCTTGGACACCCATGTTTACCCGACAAGACATGCCACCAGAGGTCTCTTCACAATCCCCAAGTCCAGAACAGATTATGGGAAGCACACAGTACTACATAGAGCCATGACTACATGGAACTCTATTCCACATCAGGTAACTGATTCAAGCAGTACAATCCGATTTAAAAAGCAGGTGAAAAGACACCTTTAATTAACCAAGTAGACCAATTGGATAAATAACAATAAAGGGATGAGGTAGTTGTGGGTAGGGTGTGCTATTTACAGATTGGATGTGTACAGGTACCGTGATCAGTAAGCTGCTCTGACAGCTGATGCTTAAAGTTAAAGAGGGAGATATAAGACTCCAGCTTCAGTGATTTTTGCAATTCGTTCCAGTCATTGGCAGCAGAGAACTTGAAGGAAAGGCTGCCAAAGGAAGTGTTGGCTTTGGGGATGACCAGTGAAATATACCTGTTGGAGCATGTGCTAGGTGTGGGTGTTGCTATGGTAAACAGTGAGCTGAGATAAGGCAAAGCTTTACCTAGCAAAGACTAGATGACTAGATGTACTGGCGCCAGGGGGTTTGGCCATGAATATGTAGTGAGGGCCAGCCAACGAGAGCACACAGGTCACAGTGGTGGGTAGTATATGGGGCTTTGGTGACAAAACGGATGGCACTGTGATAGACTACATCCAGTTTGCTGAGTAGAGTGATGGAGGCTATTTTGTAAATTACATCGTCGAAGTCAAGGATCGGTAGGATGGTCAGTTTTACGAGGGTATGTTTGGCAGCATGAGTGAAGGAGGCTTTGTTGCGAAATAGGAAGCCAATTCTAGATTTAATTTTGGATTGGAGTTGCTTAATGTGAGTCTGGAAGGACCAGTCACCAAGGTATTTGTAGTTGTCCACATATTCTAAGTCAGAACCGTCCAGAGTAGTGATGCTTGTCGGGCGGGCGGGTGTGTGCAGCAATCGGTTGAAGAGCATGCATTTAGTTTTACTTGCATTCAAAAGCAGTTGATTTGATTTGAGGGCATTGAAGCTCGTTTTGAGGTTTGTTAACACAGTGTCCAAAGTAGGATGAGAAGTATACAGAATGGTGTCGTCTGCGTAAAGGTGGATCAGAGAATCACAAGCAGCAAGTGCGACATCATTGATATTTACAGAGAAAAGACTCGGCTCCAGAATTAAACCCTGTGGCACCCCCATAGAGGCTGCCAGAGGTACGGACAACAGGCCCTCCAATTTGACACACTGAACTCTATCTGAGAAGAAGTTGGTGAACCAGGCGAGGCAGTCACTTGAGAAACCAATGCTATTGAATCTGCCAATAAGAATGTGGTTATTGACAGTTGAGTCGAATGCCTTGGCCAGGTTGATGAAAACGGCTGCACAGTACTGTCTTTTATCGATGGGGGTTATGATATCGTTTAGGACCTTGAGGGTGGCTGAGGTGCACCCATGACCAGCTCGGAAACCAGATTGCATAGTGGAGAAGGTACGGTGGGATTCAAAATGGTCAGTAATCTGTTTGTTAATTTGGCTTTGGAAGATTTTAGAAAGGATGGATATAGGTATATCAGAATTTGGGTCTAGAGTGTCTCCTCCTTTAAAGAGGGGGATGAGCGCGGCAGCTTTCCAATCTTTTGGGATCTCCGATGATAAGGAAAAGGTTGAACAGGCTAGTAATAGGGGATGCAACAATTTCGCTGGATCATTTTAGGAGAGAGGGTCCAGATTGTCTGGCCCAGCTGATTTGTAGAGATCGAGATTTTGAAGTTCTTTCAGAACATCAGCTCTCTGGATTTGGGTGAAGGAGAAGCAGGGGGGAGGGCTTGGGCAAGTTGCTGCAGGGGGGATATAGAGCTGTTGGCTGGGGTAGGGGTAGCTAGCTGGAAAGCATGGCCAGTCGCAGAAAAATGCTTATTGAGATTATCGATTATCACAGATTTATCGGTGGTGACAGTGTTTCCTAGCCTCGATGCACTGGGCAGCTGGGAGGAAATGCTATTGTTTTCCATGGACTTTACAGTGTCCCAAAACTTTTTGGAATTAGTGCTACAGGATTGAATTTTCTGTATGAAAATGCTAGCCTTAGCTTTCCTAATTGACTGTGTATATTGGTTCCTGACTTGCATATCGCAGGGGCTATTCGATGCTATAGCAGAACGCCACAGGATGTTTTTGTGCTGGTCAAGGGCAGTCAAGTCTGGAGTGAACCAAGGTCTACATCTGTTCTTAGTTCTACTTTTTTTGAATGAGGCATGCTTATTTAATTAAGATGGTGAGGAAAGCACTTTTAAAGAGCAACCAGGCATCCTCTACTGACGGGATGAGGTCAATATCCTTCCAGGATACTCGTGCCAGGTCGATTAGAAAAGCCTGCTCGCTGAAGTGTATCAGGAAGCGTTTGACAGTGATGAGGGATGGTCGCTTAACTGTGGACCCATTACGGACGCAGGCAATGGGGCAGTGATCGCTGACATCCTGTTTGAAGACAGCAGAGGTGTATTTAGAGAGCAAGTTGGTCAGGAGGATATCTATGAGGTTTCCCATGGATACGGATTTGTGGTTGTGCCTGGTAGGTTCCTTGATCATTTGTGGGCATCTAGCTTAGATTGTAGGATGGCCGGGGTGTTAGGCATATCCCAGTTTAGGTCACCTAACAGTATGAACTCTGAAGATAGACAGGGGTCAATCAATTAACATATGGTGTCCAGGGCACAGCTGGGGGCTGAGAGGGGTCTATAACATTACATTTACATTACATTTAAGTCATTTAGCAGACACTCTTATCCAGAGCGACTTACAAATTGGTGCATTCACCTTATGACACCCAGTGGATGACAAGCTGCAATGGTGAGATACTTGTTTCTGGAAAGATGGATTTTTAAAAGTAAAAGATTAAATTGTTTGGGTACAGACCTGGATAGTATGACAAAACTCTGCAGGCTATCTCTGCGGGAGATTGCAACTCCTCTCCGTTTTGCAGTTCTATCTTGCCTAATGTGTTGTAGTTGGGGATGGACATTTCTGGATTCTTGCTGGCTAAGCCAGGATTCAGACTTTTTAATTTTTTTTTTTTTTTACCTTTATTTAACCAGGCAAGTCAGTTAAGAACATATTCTTATTTTCAATGACGGCCTGGTGGGTTAACTGCCTGTTCAGGGGCAGAACGACAGATGTGTACCTTGTCAGCTCGGGGGTTTGAACTCTCAACCTTCCGGTTACTAGTCCAACGCTCTAACCACTAGGCTACGCTGCCGCCCCATGGCTAGGACATCAGGGTTTGCGGAGTGTGCTAAAGCAGTGAATACAACAAACTTAGGGAGGAGGCTTCTAATGTTAACATGCATGAAACCAAGGCTTTTAATGTTACAGAAGTCAACAAATGAGAGCACCTGGGGAATGGGAGTGGTGTTGGGGGCTGCAGGTCCTGGTTTAACCTCTACATCAGGAACAGAGGAGGAGTAGGATAAGGGTACGGCTAAAGGCTTTAAGAACTGGTCATCTAGTGCGTTTGGAACAGTGAGTAAAAGGAGCTGATTTCTCGGCGTGGAAGAATAGATTCATGGCATAATGTACAGACAAGGGCATGGTAGGATGTGAGGACAGTGGAGGTAAACCTAGGCATTGAGTGAAGATGAGAGGTTTTGTCTCTAGAGGCACCAGTTAAGCCAGGTGAGGTCACTGCATGTGTGGGGGGTGGAACACAAGGGCATATTTGGCAGGGCTGGGGGCTCTGCAGTGAAATGTGTAGCCAAGTAATCATAGGGTCCAAATGAGTAGCAATAGATGGGTCAGGGAGCCGATTCAGTAGTCTCTATTACGCTAGGTGAGCTGGAGACACAGCGATTCAGACAGCTAGCGTGCCGGGGCTAGCCGATGGGCCTCTGGCTACGTCGCAACGGAAGAGCCTGTTGAAACCACATTGGATGATTACTTCGGCAGACCAGTCATAATGGATTGGCGGGGCTCCGTGTCAGCAGCAAAGGGTCCAGACCAATTGGCAAAAGAGGTATTGAAGCCCAAGAATTGGCTGGTGGACCTCTTCTTCTTGTCGGGAGATGGGTCTAGCTCGAGGCTAGCTCACGGCTAACTGGTACTTGCTTTGGGACAGAGACATTAGCCAGGAGTAGCCACTCGGATTGCAGCTAGCTAGCTGCGATAATCCGGTGTAAAGATTCAGAGGTTGCGGTAAGAATCCAGAGATGAAGTTGAGAAAAAGCAGTCTGATATGCTCTGGGTTGATATCGCGCTGTGCAGACTGGCAGGTATAGACCGAGCTGAGGCTGGCTGGTGTCAGAGTTAACGGTGAAGACCGCTAGCAGTGGCTAACTGACTACTAGCTAGTAGCTAGTTAGCTAGCTAGCTCCTGATGGGGGTTCTGGTTCCAAGGTATAAAAATAGCAGATCCATACCACATTGGGCGAGGTGGGTTACAGGAGAATATATTCAGTCCGTAGATGGAAAGTGAGATTAAAATATATACAAAATATATACGATATTTACACAGGACAAGACAAAACACACGTCCGACTGCTACACTATCTTGGATATGCATGGAACAGCAGGGACTGTGAAGTAACACAAACATAGGCACAGACACATGCATACACATTCATGATAACATATGCACTATGTACACATGCATTTCACGTTGTAGATATGTGGTAGTGGAGTATGGGCCTGAGGGCACACACTTAGTGTGATGTGAATTCTGTAGTGAATTCTGTAATGAATGTATTGTAATGTTTAAAATATTGTAAAACTACCTTAATTTGGCCGGTACCCAGGAAGAGTAGCTGCTGCTTTGGCATGGGGATCCATAATAAATACAAATATTTTGTGGGAGGATAACCAACCTTACAATTAATGGCAATGGATTTCTTAGCCGGTATAAATGCTAGGTTACACAGTTTCTTCTGATAACAGTCTCCAGTATCAACATTTCCAATCAAACAAAAACAGAGAGAATCTGTAGACATGCTAAGATAAAAGAACATGTTCTTTTTCAAAATTCAGCCAGCTTTCACAAGACCATAACATATTCAAATATGTCCCCTTTTGTGCCTTACACCTCCAGCAGAAACATTACATTTCTGAATGCATACTATTCAGTTTAACTGGCATATAGTACGTTCTATGGATGGTCTTAAACTGCAGTAATTTACGTCTGACATTATATGAACATGACTGGGCATTATAACATATCTGTATCCATTTATCATCATCAATAGCGTCTCCCAGGTCTTCCTCAAATTTGTTTTACATGTTTTGTGTCATCAGGAAAAGCCACTATAAACAAGTGATACAGTTTGGAAAACAACTTTAGAGGTTCGTCAGACTGCCTTCAAATATTTTCAATCTTTGAAGTTTCTTGCGAGAATAAAGTGTTGTATCGGCAAAAGTTCACCTCTGCACCATCACAGACTGGTCTTCCCTAACTGCCTGACTCTTTTGAGACCCATGTTGCCATCTGATCCTGCTCAGATGAGGCATGACAAAGAAATACCTTGGTGTACATGTATACGTTATACTTCCAAGAATAGATTCATTGGTTCAATAATTGAAATTATCATTATTCCCAGATCCCAGACTGTAGCCTTCCCATCAACTCAAGATGGAACTTTGTATCCATTCAATAATTATTATAATATACTTAACCCGAGCTCCGTAGACTGGTCTTCCCTGGCTATCTGACCCTGCTGGGACACCTGTCACCATCTGATCTTGCTAAGACATAATGAGCATAGTGTTGTGTACTGACTGTGCACCATGACATTGAAGCCTGTAGAGCTGTTTATACCATGTCAGTGTGAAAGTAGGAAATTAGCTAGGGAAACTGACAGATCAATAATGTGACATTGCTATACTGCCAAATAAAAATGCACATTACACTGAAGAAACAGCAGAATATAGCGGTTTTCAATTGTATTGCTGCTGATTTCATCATTTGATTCAAGTCTAGAGTGATTGAGGCAAAAAAAGGCATAATAGCTAAAGTTAGTGAGCTAGCTAACTTGAGCTATTATGCCTTTTTTTGCCTCAATCACCTGAAAGATACCTGAAAGATAGCTAGAGACTAGCTAGAGCTGAACTTGCTGTGGTAGCTACTAGCTAGCTAACTAGTTGTTCATTCACTTCCGTCGAGAGGTGACGAAACATTGACTAACGTAACATGTCACTTACACTAATAGCTCAGCACTGGGAATAAATACTTTTCTTCTGTCAAACAGCAGTTACCTTGCCAGCTAGATCAGTCCTCTAAAGAGTAGCCAGTTTCTGCTCTGTTTGCTTTTACAACTTGGAGAAAAAAAACACAACACAGACAGCAGCTGCCTCTGATCATCTCTCTCATGCTGGTCCTATACTCCAGCCTTTCAGAAGCTTTGCCTTCACACAGCCTGTCCGCGAGCTCTGTGGTGTCCATGCAGTTCTAAATCCAGCCGGCTGAAATAGGAAACAGCCTGCCCGACCGCTCTGCGATGTCCACATGGTCCTAAACACAGGTGCTGCATCACAGTGCAATTATAAAACTGGGCGAGACAAAAATGCGATTTCAGAATGTGGAGAGGTCATGTAACCCCCGTCCCCAGTGAAAGTTGTGCCCCTGGTCCTCAGTATATCAGAGAGAGGGTAAATAAATATGTGCAAATGTAGCTCTTTGATAGTTTAATACAATATGTTAATCTATTTTTCATACACTGCCTTAGATTTATAATTCACTAGCTGAAACTTTACCTTGATGGATATATGCTAAGTAGTATGTTTGTCTGAGGTTTGATATTTGAAATGTTACCTTTTTATGGAAGTTATCCATCGACACCTGGACCAACTGTTGGCCTTTTCAAGGTTATATCATCAAAAGCATTCCAAGAATCTGGTTTTAAAGTACTATTTGAGACTTTCTTAAAAGTAATGCCGTGGGCTGACACTCACCCAGAGACAAAGTCAGAGAAGGAAAATTAAGGAGAGGTGCTTCATTGAAATTGTAATATTATTCATGCAAATAAATTACTGTACCTCCAAACCCACCCTTCTTGGCCTGAGTGGATCAGTTGCGAGAAAGGTAAAAAAAAACAAAAGCTTTGGAAAAAGGGTAGTGAATTAATATGAGATGCAGTGAAATGTACCTACTATTTGACTACTGCTGTTGCTTTGGCATGTGTACATAATCAGATTTTTTTGGGTGCAAATTTATAACAAATAATAAACAGAAATACCTTATTAACATAAGTATTCAGACCCTTTGCTATGTCCATTGACCATCTTTGGAAAGTTTCACCTGTGGTGAATTCAATTGATTGGACATGATTTGGAAAGGCACACCTGCTTAGAGACATGATTGTGTCAAGGCACATATTTGGGGAAGGGTACCACAAAAATTCTGCAGCATTGACGATCCCCCCAAAAATACAGTGGCCTCCATCATTCTTAAATGGAAGTAGTTTGGAACCACCAAGACTCTTCCTAGAGCTGGCCACCTAGCCAAACTGAGCAATCAGGGGAGAAGGGCCTTGGTCAGGGAGGTGATCAAGAACCCAATGATCACTCTGACAAAGCTTTAGAGTTCCTCTGTGAAGGTGGGAGAACCTTCCAGAAGGACAACCATCTCTGCAGCACTCCACCAATCAGGTCTTTATGGTAGAGTGGCCAGACTGAAGCCTCTCCTCAGTAAATGGCACATGACAGCCCTCTTGCAGTTTGCCAAAAGGCACCTAAACACTCTCAGACCATGAGAAGCAAGATTTATCTCATTGGCCTGAATGCCAAGCTTCACGCCTGGAGGAAACCTGGCACCATCCCTACGGTGAAGCATGGTGGTGGCTGCATCATGCTGTGGGGATGTTCAGTGGTTGGGACTGGAAAACTACTCAGGATCGAGGTGAAGCTTAACAGAGCCAAGTACAGAGAGATACTTAATTAAAAATCTGCTCTAGAACATTCAGGACTTCAGACTGGGGTGAAGGTTCACCTTCCAACAGGACAATGATCCTAAACACACAGCAAAGACAATGCAGGAGTGGCTTCGGGACAAGTCTTTGAATGTCCTTGAGTGGCTCAGCAAGGGCCCGGACTTGAACCAGATCTAACATCTCTGGAGAGACCTGAAAATAGCTGTGCAGTGACATGCCCCATCCAACCTGACAGAACTAGAGAGGATCTGCAGAGAAGAATGGGAGAAACTCCCCAAATACAGGTGCGCCAAGCTTGTAGTGTCATATCCAAGAAGACTCAATGCTGTAATCGCTGCCAAAGGTGCTTCAACAAAGCAGTTGAACAAAGCAGTGTCTGAATACTTATGTAAATGTAATATTTCATTATTATTTTCAATTATATGGGGCATTGTGTGTAGATTGATGAGGAAATTATTTTTTTCCCCAGTCATTTTAAAATAAGGCTGTAACGTTAAAAAAAAATCTGTATCTGGTGTGACCACCATTTCCCTCATGCAGATGACACATGTCCTTCGTATAGAGTTGATCAGGCTTTTGATTTTGGCCTGTGGAATGTGGTCTCACTTCTAGTTCAATGGCTGTGCGAAGTTGCTGTATATTGACAGTAGCTGGAACACGCTGTCGTACACATCGAGATGATCTCAAACTTGCTCAATCGGGTTACATGTCTGGTGAGTATGCAGGCCATGGAAGATCTGTACAGCTTCCTGGAATTCTGTACAGATCCTTGCGACATGGGGCCGTTCATTATCATGCTGAAACTTGAGGCGATGGTGGTAGGACAATGGGCCTCAGGATCTCGTCACAGTTTCGCTGTGCATTCAAATTGCCATTGATGGAATGCCATTGTATTTGTTGTACATAGCTTATGCCTGCCCATACCATAACCCTACCGCCATCATGGGTCACTCTGTTCACACGCTGATATCAGCAAACCGCTTGCCCACGTGATGCCATCTGCCCTGTACAGTTGAAACTGGAATCCATCCGTGAAGAGCACCCCTGTCCAGTGTGCCAGTGACCATCGAAGGTGAGCATCTTTAGATTGGCCTTTCATTGTCCACAGCAGAAGGTGCACCTGTGTAATGATCATGCTGTTTAATTAGCTTCTTGATATGCCTTACCAAACAGGTGGATGGATTATCTTGGAAAGGATAAATTCTCATATTTTTGTTCAGTGTAGATATTCCAACACCAAATATTATTTGATTCTAAAACTGAGGCTAGCTCTGGACACTGTCAACAACTCAGCCATGGCCATGTGACATGAACTACTATACATTACTCCAGGCCTATGATGCCAGAAGTCACCTTGCAGTCTGATGTGTCTGTCTGGGCAGGATGGTAACCAAGAGTTACTAGATAAATCTAACACTTTTTGGATGAGGGTTTTCAACAACAACAAAAAATGTATGACAAATTGACTTTCTCTTTATAGCCTGTGTTTTTGTTGTTTGATGATTAAGTCTTTGGTATGTCTGCACAGATCCAACATTATTTGTAAATTCCTGTACTTTTGTACAGTTGAAGAATCTTAATTTGAGCCAGATTGCTACAGCAGGAAAATAATCCTGCAGTAACAGGAAATGTGAATTAGTATGTGGATTAGAATTAATGCATTTTGGAAGGGCTCATACATTTTTTGTAAAGGAAAATCAAGTTATTATTTTACACAGAGAATTGATTTAAAAAATAACAGTCTTCACATTTAGTGATAGTCACAGACACAACTGAGACCCCGTGCGAGGAGTCTAAAATAGAATGTCTTCATGATTGAATTAAGTATATACAGTTAAAGTCGGAAGTTTACACTTAGGTGGGAGTCATTAAAACTTGTTTTTCAACCAATCCACACGTCTTGATAACAAACTATAGTTTTGGCAAGTCGGTAAGAACATCTACTTTGTGCATGACACAAGTCAATTTTTCTAACAATTGATTACATCAGTCACTTATAATTCACTGTATCACAATTCCAGTGGGTCAGAAGTTTACATACACTACATTGACTGTGCCTTTAAAAACAGCTTGGAAAATTCCCAGAAATTATGGAATGGCTTTAGAAGATACTGATATGCTAATTGACATCATTTGAGTCAATTGGAGGTGTACCTGTGGATATATTTCAAGGCCTACCTTCAAACTCAGTGCCTCTTTGCTTGACATTATGGGAAAATCAAAAGATATCAGCCAAGACCTCAGAAATAAATTGCAGACCTCCACAAGTTTGGTTCATTCTTGGGAGCAATTTCCAATCGCCTGAAGGTACCACGTTCATCTGTACAAACAATAGTATGCAAGTATAAACACCATGGGACCACGCAGCCGTCATACCGCTCAGGAAGAAGACACATTCTGTCTCCTAAAGCTGAACGTACTTTGGTGCGAAAAGTGAAAATCAATCCCAGAACAACAGCAAAGGACCATGAAGATGCTGGAGGAAACAGGTACAAAAGTATCTATATCCACAGGAAAACGAGTTCTGTATCGAAATAACCTAAAAGGAAGAAGCCACTGCTCCAAAACCGCCAAAGAAGAGACAGACGACAGTTTGCAACTGCAAGTAGGGACAAAAATCATACTTTTTGGAGAAATGTCCTCTGGTCTGATGAAACAAAAATAGAACTGTTTGGCCATAATGACCATTATTCTTTTTGGAGGAAAAATGAGGAGGCTTGCAAGCTGAAGAGCACCATCCCAACCGTGAAGCACAGGGGTGGCAGCATCATGTTGTGGGGGTGCTTTGCTGCAGGAGGGTCTGGTGCACTTCACAAAATAGATGTCATGACGAGAAAGGAAAATTATGTGGATATATTGAAGCAACATCTCAAGACATCAGTCAGGAAGTTAAAGCTTGATGGCAAATGTGTTTTCCAAATGGACAATGTCCCCAAGCATACTTCCAAAGTTGTGGCAAAATGGCTTAAGGACAACAAAGTCAAGATATTGGAGTGGCCATCACAAAGCCCTGACCTTAATCCTATAGAACATTTGTGGGCAGAACTGAGGAAGAGTGTGGGAGCAAGGAGGCCTACAAACCTGACTCAGTTACACCAGCTCTGTCAGGAGGAATGGGCCAACATTCACTCAACTTATTGTGGGAAGCTTGTGGAAGGCTACCCGAAATGTTTGACCCAAGTTAAACAATTTAAAGGCAATGCTACCAAGTACTAATTGAGTGTATGTTAACTTCTGACCCACTGGGAATGTGATGAAAGAAATAAAAGCTGAAATAAATAATTCTCTCTACTATTATTCTGACATTTCACATTCTTAAAATAAAGTGGTGATCCTAACTGACCTAAGACAGAGAATTTCTACGAGGATTAAATGTCAGGAATTGTGAAAAAAAAGAGTTTTAATGTATTTGGCTAAGGTGTACACTGTATATTAATTGTGCAGACAGATTACTGTACAAACAGACTGCGTTAGAAACAAATAGAGCCGTTTGGTTTGTGTGTTGCCCATAGAAGTTGTCTCGGTGTCGTGTATCTGATGACGTCAGGGTGTCTTATGAGTTGGTAAAGTTAGTGATTAAATTTATAGTACTTGGATAACATTCCAGCTAGGGCCAATTGTGCTATTTCTGTCTCTCATGTTTGAGATGCAGGTAGACTCAGTCATTATTCACCTCTCAAGCGAGGACATAGGGCCATACGATTAATATTTGAGGATAAATTAGCTTGACCAAACGATAACTCTGTCCCTCGCATTTTCAGTAGCGTGAGTAGACCACGGTGTATTTCATTGTTTTCCGCACGTTCCGTTTAAAACATCTCGAGAAATATTGGCAAAAGGGGTTGAACGTTATTAGTAAAAACCTGTCCCTTGTGTAAGGGGATCCTATGTTATGCTTGAAAGTGTACAAATTAGGATTAGCTTGCATGAGATGCTAGAGCTAACAAAGGGAGAGCAGCCATTTTGTTTTTCCTGTGTCACGTTGAACGGAAGTCCCGCCCCTCTGTACTTCCATTTGATTTCAGTTTTCTGCGATCAGTGACCCCTTGGGGTGAAGAATCGCCAGTCATTTAAAATAAATATTTATGTATGTGACACCCAACGTGTATCACATTTAACAAGTGGTTACTTATGATATCCAGGCAATCTCAATTGATTGGATATCGATGTCTCATTCAATTAAACTAAGAAGTCAAATTGCCAGATTTACCTTTTTCAATAGGACATATTAAATAATCAACCTTGATACACCTACGCCTTCAGGATTATTAAAGTTTAATTCCCAAATAGATTATACAAGTTTGATTTATCATTAACATTGATTAATCAGTAAAATGTCCTTTGCAAAGCTCATTCAGTACAAACCCCCAGTACTGACGGAAGCCCCGTATTCGTGGAAATCCCATGGGTTTTCAACCATACATTTATGATAATCCAGCCACTCTCAATTGATTGGATATCATCAACTCATTAAATTTATTAAGTTAAATTGTCGAACATACCTTTTCATGTTCTTCTAATTAAATGAGACATTTTAAACTTTCCTGTATTAACCTAGATGAGACAACTTCTCTGGTTAATTAAAGTTGAATTAGAAAAAAGTTGAATAGCCTATCTGGTTATGATTAATCATTATCATTGGTTAATCGATTAAATTTGCTTTTGCAAATTCATTCACATTTAACTGCCTAAATATGACAATGTCCATGCCGAACTAGATAAATCTGACAAGTTATCTACAAACAGGAGTGCGCAATTTGATAACATGCATGTAGTTTCGTTGAACATTACTCAAAGTAACAATGTTCTACTTCAAATGCCTCAGACCAAAGATGATTAGGTAATGAACACAATGACTGAATTGGATGACAAATCAGCAGAACTCATTTAAGTTGACGTAATGAATGATGAGAGAACTCAGGTGATGAAGATGGAAATATTGATTTCTAAGCAAGCGGAGGAAATCTCATCACTGAATCTCTCGCTCCAGACTCAAGACCTCTATCTGCAAACCATGACAGATAAGTTTGAGACCGAAAGGAGCAAGTGCGACCGCTCAAGCGGACTCTGCAATGCAGCAGAATACCACCCTTAGGTACAATCTGGTGGAATCCCAGAACGGTCATCCACTACAGTGACTACCCAATCAAGCAACTGGAGTCCGGTACTCAATGGAGTGAAGATGATAGAAGGTTTCAGACTTTCTCTCCCTCATGTGTTCCTCAGCCTTCCCTCTTTCGGCACTGAGTAATATCGTGCCTCTTCGCTAACAAAGCCAAAGCTTGGCTTCTCCTCTTGGACTTTCAGCCCCAAGTTCCCCACAGGATGAAGCCAACCCTCTCCGCCAGCTTGGCACGGGACAAACTTGTCAAAAATGTCCCCACCTTTGACCGCGTTCCAGGTCAGCCAAATGAAACTGAGGCTTTTCATAGCTGACATAGAGCATGCATTGGATGGCTACCCGAATGCTACGCGGTCTGACAGGGTTTACCTGTTGAAGCGAACATCGACTAGACACGTGACGAGGTTCATTCGTCTACAACAGCAACACATGCTAAATGACTACGCTAAACTTGCCACAGCTTTGAAATTAGAATTCAGTGGTTCTGTGACTCGCAAACATGATATCTCACTGTCTAACACTGTCAAACAAGCTTGGAATTAACATCCACAAGCATACTATCATAGGCTTCATTCAGCTTACTTTGGCCTACTCACTGAAACAAGACTGGAAGAGCTGTTACCATTCAAACAAATGTTTCTGTTGAACATGTATCCCACCTTCATTACCTACTTGGGCCCTACAGCCCACGTTGGCTTGCCTATCTTATAACTCAGAAAGCTTGCAAGTACAGCATTTGAGGCATTAAAAAGCCCTGACCACTCGGTTTTGAAGTTTGACCAGGTGCACTCACTCCAGTGAGAGGGTGCATTATCAGGTATTGAAGCGTTGAAGGAGGACGCACAACAATGGCTTCTACCACGAAACCAATAAACACTGGGGTCGAAATAACTGTATAGTACGTCGCCATCGAAACGACTACCGCTAAAATCGACCTAAAATCACCCGCTCGATCAAGAAACAAGCACACAGGTTTTGTCTATAGACTCTGGTACAAAGGTTGTGAAGAAAAAGGTCAAAAGCTTTGCAAAAACAAAGCCCACACAAAACACAGGAAGTCAATCTGTTTTCACATTGAACAGAAATGGCACATCATGTCATTGCGAATGACCACTCCACTTTGTAGGGAATATGTCCACTAAACGTGAATCTAAAGGTCCATACCTGGTAACAGTACTGGAAGACTGCATAAATAGTCATGTGCTAATTGATTCGGTGCGACAATATCGCTCATCTCTCAAACATTGTTCAATGATCTCAAAAGGGCCAACTAAACTCTGGTTAAAAGTGGAACGATGCAACACTACAATTGTGGGGGACTGTCAGCCCTTACAATGACACTAATGGTGTCAGTCCCTCAACTGACCCGATGACTCCCACTGGTGAAGCACTTTGCGATATCACAGACAGATATCCTCGTCTTAGTTCGCAGGTACTGAAGATGTTGGCACGCTGTGGTGACTGACAGGCCTCTATAGCCCCTGAACGTTTTGAGGCACAAACACCAGGAGATTTGGTTGAATGGTTACAGCCATTCTCATAAAAATGCGCCGGCTGACAACTCATACATAGGGTCCAACCTTTTTGTTTGTACCTCGGATATCAACAACAACCTCTGGTGGGGAATACTATCCCAGACCCATGATGAGCCTCATCGAGGCCGGTGGGGGGGTCGAGACTACGTGCAACATTGTACGAGGCCCCCAGATCAGAAAATACATCTAGTTGTAAACTTCCCCATGGGAAAAGAGAGGACCGGACAGGTCCCTGTCAGGGATAATCTTAGAACACATCAGAGAGAATAAAGCAGACAGCACGGGTCAAAATTTTGATTTATGGCCCTGTGTCCAGATGACGCGTACATGTCCAAATATGGGCATCTGGCCAGGACATCCTGTTCCTGTTGTCACGTGTTAGAGGGTGTGTTATTTTATATCTATATTGCATCTATTCCTTTGAAGTTGTCATGCTGATTGATGTCTAGGGACCTGGTTGAACTGGGGGGGGTTCTGTGTTTGAACTTTTGAAAGAGTTTTATTGCCCTTATGGTTGCTATCTATGAAGCAGGAATGTCCGGGGTATTGGCTGTGGCAGACGCATTATAAATCAAGTCCAGAACAATGCATGCGACCCCAGAACAGTAAACAAGATTTTTAAAATAAAGCCCAGAATATTTAACATAAAAATATGTATCCTCGGTCAATTCTCGGGGTGCTATGCGGCTCATGTAATGAACCCAATGACAAAAGCCTGGAGGATGTTTTGCGTGATGCCCCAGAATGTTTTAAAGGAGTTTTGGGTACGAGTGAGGGACATATGTCTTACATATTCCAACCTGAGGAATCTATGGTTAAGATATTCACAGAGAGCGGCCCCAAACCCCTTTATCGGGCAGAACCGGGAGTTTTTCTCCAGCGCTGAGGATGAGGATGAGAGAATGGCTTAAGATAAGACGTGCGCTGTGTCAAATTGAACAGGCCTTGAGCGCTTCAAGTTTACCCGGATATGCGCTGGAAGAATTGGTCTGCGGACGAAGTGATCTGATGGCCCTAAGAATCGCTTCAATGGCGTATACCCCTGACTCCAAAGTGACAATTTTAGCATGTGAACAATGTTTCAAAAACAAAGGCGAGGGTGTGTGTTCAACAATGCCCAGGCATCTGTACTCAAGGCACTTTTGTCTCTGTAGGGGATTGTTTGAAACCAAGGTTTGCACTATCATGCATATAGCATGTCCAGATATCTGCCCCCTACAGAGAGTTAGGTTAGGGTCTAGTTAGTTAGTCTAGTTAGGGACACGAATGCGAAGCGAGTCTAGTGGAGCATATTTTAACACTATGTTAGCGCAGCTTTAGCTTCAAGCTCACAGACCAATAGCCCCAGAATATTTAGCGGCCAGGACCGATAAAATCCTGTGAATCCCTCCTAATGGATGTTACTGAAGGTGAGTAAGTGAAAAATATATTTTGAGATTTGTTTGAATACTATTGTGATATTAGTTATTTGTGTTTTAAACAAATCAAAATCAAATCTACTCTAATTTATTTATATAGCCCTTCGTACATCAGCTGATATCTCAAAGTGCTGTACAGAAACCCAGCCTAAAACCCCAAACAGCAAGCAATGCAGGTGTAGAAGCACGGTGGCTAGGAAAAACTCCCTAGAAAGGCCAAAACCTAGGAAAAAACCTAGAGAGGAACCAGGCTATGTGGGGTGGCCAGTCCTCTTCTGGCTGTGCCGGGTGGAGATTAAAACAGAACATGGCCAAGATGTTCAAATGTTCATAAATGACCAGCATGGTCAAATAATAATAAGGCAGAACAGTTGAAACTGGAGCAGCAGCACGGCCAGGTAGACTGGGGAAAGCAAGGAGTCATCATGTCAGGTAGTCCTGAGGCATGGTCCTAGGGCTCAGGTCCTCCGAGAGAGAGAAAGAGAGAGAGAGAATTAGAGAGAGCACACTTAAATTCACACAGGACACCGAATAGGACAGGAGAACTACTCCAGATATGACAAACTGACCCTAGCCCCCCGACACATAAACTACTGCAGCATAAATACTGGAGGCTGAGACAGGAGGGGTCAGGAGACACTGTGGCCCCATCCGAGGACACCCCCGGACAGGGCCAAACAGGAAGGATATAACATTTACATTACATTTACATTTACATTAACCCCACCCACTTTGCCAAAGCACAGCCCCCACACCACATAGAACCCTTTTTTAACCTTAATAAGTTTCACAGGTTCCGATAACTTTTTGCAATAAAAATCATGGTCCTTATCTTTGATATTATACCAGCTATGGGGGTATGTAATCTCGCTGAGACCTACTTCCCAGGCCTCTATAGGCTTTGGAAAATTGGTTGTATAATTCAAACTCTGATTATTACGATATATATGTGCAGACGCATTACTGGGGAGAGTCAGGTAGAAGCCGCTGTGTTCCATGATGCACTCCTGTGTACACGCGAATGATGGTGTATTTTATCATACCTGAGGGTTTAAATTAACCCCCGATGCCTCCACCACATCGTGCTCTAATACCCAACTGTTGAACTTTTGGGGCCAGTTTTTCCAGCGGACCAGCACCCATTTTTTTACCCTTTTTCTCTTTTGATCTAGAATCTCCTCCACGTGAAAGACTTTGTCTTTACCCAACTGTACCTTCTGTAATTCCTTCTCATAAAAATATCCCTCTATAAATTCCCCCTCATAATCTTTTAATTTGTAGACCGGGGGTACGCGCGGCAGACATTCGGTAACCGTGAACAACTCATCGCTGTAGCCTTGCTCATATCTTTTGTCATAAACACCCCTCAACTTTGATATACGCACCAAGTCCCCACAATGAATTTAAAATGAATTTTTTTCTTACAGCGAAGGGGGAACAAACCATACAGATTTTTAAAGACTTGAAAAGAGTTTTCAGAAGAGACCTCGGAGGGTTTCATATGAATACTCTTATGGTAGCTGTTGTTGTACCCCATTACTAAATCTTGAACTATATCGATATATCTCTGCGTGTTGTGAGCTGTAAATTGCACCACATCCGCTCCTTCGGAGTTCTGTTAAAGTGACTCCCCATCCCGCATGTGGGAGCGTAATCATCGACTGACACTAATTAGCATAACGCAACGGACATAAATATTCCTAGAAAATATTCCTATTCATGGAAATCACAAATTAAATATATTGAGACACAGCTTAGCCTTTTGTTAATCACCCTGATTTTCAAAATATGCTTTACAGCCAAAGCTAGACAAGCATTTGTGTACGTTTATCGATACCCTAGCATAGCATTTTGTCCAGCTAGCAGCAGGTAACTTGGTCACGAAAATCAGAAAAACAATCAAATTAAATCTTTTACCTTTGATGAGCTTCAGATGTTTTCACTCACGAGACTCCCAGTTAGATAGCAAATGTTCCTTTTTTTCCAAAAATATTATTTTTGTAGGCGAAATAGCTCCGTTTGTTCTTCACGTTTGGCTGAGAAATCACCCGGAAATTGCAGTCACGAATTTGCCGAAAAAATATTCCAAATTAGCTCCATAATATCGACAGAAACATGGCAAACGTTGTTTATAATCAATCCTCAAGGTGTTTTTTAAATATCTATTCGATAATATATCCACCGGGACAATACGTTTTTCAGTAGGACCGATTGGAATAATGTCTACCTCTGTATTTTACGTGAGAGTCACTCTGGGAGCCATCAGGTGACACTTGCGCAATGTAGCTGCTTACGGGTATTCTTCAACACAAATGCGTAAAACTACGTCACAATGCTGTAGACACCTTCGGGAATACAGAGAAAGAGTAATCTGGTTGATAGCCCATTCACTGCTCAATAGGGACGCATTGGAACGCAGCGCTTTTAAAACATGAGGCGCTTTCGCCTGCAACCTCAGTTCTGTTATACTCACAGACAATATTTTTTACAGTTTTGGAAACTTTAGAGTGTTTTCTATCCTAAGCTGTCAATTATATGCATATTCTATCATCTTGTCCTGACAAAATATCACGTTTACTACGGGAACGTTATTTTTCCAAAAATGAAAATACTGCCCCCGAGTCACAAAAGGTTAATTAAAGCGTTCAACAACTGAAGCTTTCAAATCCGAGCCTGTAACAAAATGTACTATATTGTGCTTCTTCATGAGTTTCTGAAAAGTATTATTAAAAAATTACTTTCCGCCATCAGTCTGCACTTTCTTGGGGGCTCCTCCATCCTTCAAGATAGAGTCAAAGGCCCGGGTCACCTCTGCCCCGCTCTTATTTTTTAAGACCCTTACAAAAGCTATTTTAGAGAAAATATCTATACCCGTTAGCATGTAGCGATTTCCATAATTTTTATCTGCAAGGGCCTGCATGTCACATAGATCCGCCTGAAATTGGGACAAGGGTTGGGTAGAAAAAACTAGATTTCTTGGAAATTGTTTTCTTACGGGTTTATGTAGAGTGTGTGCATCCTGCTCTGATAACCACTCATTCACTTTAGCATCGCTTAACCGGCAACCTGTTTCTTCGGCTATATCTCTCTGTAAACGTTCCATACCCCCATAAGACCCAGAGTTAGAGGGATTATAATAAATGTTTTTCAACATCTGCTCCGTCATCATTCTTGCCTCTCTGAGGTACAATAACGTTAATGAGCCACTTTCAAATAACAACAACATTTCATTTTCATTTTTGGATTTTTATTTTCAAGAAAACATTGTGTATTACGTATACAGACAATTCAGAATTCGTTGCAGGATATATGTCCCCGTTTTCTCAATGATCACAGCATGCAACACCCTGTACATTTGGTTTATATTAACAGGCATGTGTCGCTGAATTTTTAAACACACATCCGCTATATAAGTATAGAAACAACAAATATGATACATGTTCCAATTATATGGTGTTTCAAACAAAAAGTAAAATCTTAGACAAAGTTGTTTCTAGTTCTTCAGAATCATCCCCAAGACGGGAAACCAATTGTGTCCATTGAAGCCTCTCGCCCGCATGTCGTACATGATTCATGATTTGTTCCATTTTCAGCACGCACTCTACATTAGTCCAGGAATTGTGGGTTGTGTAGAATGATACATTGTTCACTTTATTTTGAATAATTTGATGCATAACATTTGTAAGTTCTCTCAAAAGAAAAAAAGTATTTATTCTCTCTAGCATCGTATACACATAGTTACCCATTGCTTTACATCTAAATAACAAATTGTCACTCAGTCTCTTGGGGCTTACTGAGCAAGAAAGTAATCACATCAGCCACCACAGCTTTCCTGTATTTGTTGTC
Source organism: Oncorhynchus keta (assembly GCF_023373465.1). Lineage (NCBI taxonomy): Eukaryota > Metazoa > Chordata > Actinopteri > Salmoniformes > Salmonidae > Oncorhynchus > Oncorhynchus keta. The sequence continues at coordinate 25,960,152 of NC_068438.1, forward strand.
GTCCACCAGGGTGTGTCGGATTTCTTTGAGTTTCTCGTGGATGTAGATCGCCTCCTTCAGTTCATGTAGGAAAGCCTCGGTTACCCCGTAAACTCTGGGAATAGACGGCACAAGACCCATAGACTCCAGGGCTCTGACCAGCGATGGTATAAACCTGCAGGACCAAAGTCTTTTCACCAGCGCCTCAAAATGGTTGAAGAAGTAGTATCTTGGGGGGTCGTATAGGCAAGGATGCCTGAGCTGGCTGGGGTGATTGATCTCACAACCGATGCATTTTTCTCGTATATACTCTCCAATCACTACGTCTAAAAGCGTGGCTACAGAGGCCTTGATGGTGTCCACAAAAACAGTACTGACCACCCCATCAAACACATCCTCAGGCTGTGTACATGTAGGGGGTGTCGTGGGTCTTGCCAGGGGGGAGTAGAATGTTGGGCTGCGAGGCATAGATTCCTTAGTGTCGGGCCCCCATGACGTTTCGGAGTCCTGGTATGTGGTAGGAATATCCATGGTATATGCGTAAGTGAAGAACTATAGGTTTTAAGGACCCTCCTTTTATTGTTGAACCAGTCCTCTGGGTATCAGGGCGTGGTTAACGCAGCCGCATACTTAGTTTTCTTCTGACGATGTACCTTCTTGGGGCTCCTTTGAATCATAATCCTCGGGATTCGTATATATTATGTACTTCCTTACATGAACAATGCTCTGTTGCTGTTGGCTCTGAACAAACAGAGCATCCAACAACTCTAACATTTTCAATTCCATTAAATCCCAACTTTTAAAAGGAATAAGCATGCGTAACCTAAAATCCCCAGTCCAGGCCTCCATCACGAATGTTTTGGCTGCAGGTTTCCTCGTTGCTGATATAGAACTCCACGCAGCCACATGGAAGTCCATTCTTTCTTTGTATTTTCACCCTGTAAAATACTCTTCCTGAGGAGTCAGGGGTACGTTCCCAACGGGTCTCGTAGCCTGTGAACAAGCTATACCCCTTGGTGATTAGTCTCAGTTCGGGACACAAAACCTTGCGAAAAACCGTCCAGTCTTCAACACCAAAATCCACTTGATCTTTCAGTGCAGTTGCGGGCGGTATCTGGGTTCTATACTCACTTAGAAACCACTTTTTTTGGTGCATCCTATATTGTGGCATTATACTTGCCACTTTCTCTATGTTTCAGCCGCGGTCCTGCTTCCATTGTTACAGTCATCACAGCTTTGCCACTGATCACAAAATCCATGTTAATTTAAAAAATCTTGTTTACTGTTCTGGGGTCGCATGCCTTGTTCTGGGCTTTATTTATAATGCATCTGCCACAGCCAATACCCCGGACATTCCTGCTTCATAGATAGCAACCATAAGGGCAACAAAACTGGGGGTGTGGGGCCATACTCTTTCAAAAGTTCAAACACAGAACCCCCCAGTTCAACCAGGTCCCTAGACATCAATCAGCATGACAACTTCAAAGGAATAGATGCAATATAGATAAAATAACACACCATCTCACACGTGACAACAGGAACAGGTTGTCCTGGCCAGATGCTCATATTTGGACATGTACGCGTCATCTGGACACAGGGCCATAAATAACCATTTTGACCCGTGCCGTCTACTTTATTCTCTCTCACATCTAAAATATTACTGAGGTGTACCACACTGGTCGTAAAAGAAGTCCAGTGGACTTCCACCTTCAGAACAAATGGCAAAAATAGTCATGCCTTGCCATGTATAGGTACAACTACAATACAACTCGTAAAGTGCTCTAATCACGTGTTCCGGTAGGATAACATTTCAGAATAAATCGGTAGGATAACTGGTTCACTTGGGCATCAGTACCAATGCCAGCACAATCAGTCCAGCAACAATCAGTAAGACGATTAGAGACCTCACAAGTACAATTGCTATTGTTGATAACAGCGATAGAAAAGTTAGTAGTTACTCAGATTGCAACACGTGTCAGGGAATCTCCAGACCACTCTTCTGATGGCCAACACACATGCCACAAATACATTGGAGAGAACTAGTATGTGATAGCATGTAGAGGTCTGTAATTTTTTAGCGTATGTACACTTCAACTGTGAGAGACGGAATCTGAAACAAAAATCCAGAAAATCACATTGTATGATTTTTAAGTAATTCATTTGCATTTTATTGCATGACATAAGTATTTGATACATCAGAAAAGCAGAACTTAATATTTGGTACAGAAACCTTTGTTTGCAATGACAGAGATCATATGTTTCCTGTAGTTCTTGACCAGGTTTGCACACAGTGCAGCAGGGATTTTGGCCCACTCCTCCATACAGACCTTTTCCAGATCCTTCAGGTTTCGGGGCTGTCGCTGGGCAATACGGACATTCAGCTCCCTCCAAATATTTTCTATTGGGTTCAGGTCTGGAGACTGGCTAGGCCACTCCAGGACCTTGAGATGCTTCTTACGGAGCTACTCCTTAGTTGCCCTGGCTGTGTGTTTTGGGTTGTTGTCATGCTGGAAGACCCAGCCACGACCCATCTTCAATGCTCTTACTGAGGGAAGGAGGTTGTTGGCCAAGATCTCGCAATACATGGCCCCATCCATCCTCCCCTCAATACGGTGCAGTCGTCCTGTCCCCTTTGCAGAAAAGCTTCCCCAAAGAATGATGTTTAAACCTCCATGCTTCATGGTTGGGATGGTGTTCTTGGGGTTGTACTCATCCTTCTTCTTCCTCCAAACACGGCGAGTGGAGTTTAGACCAAAAAGCTCTATTTTTGTCTCATCAGACCACATGACCTTCTCCCCTTCCTCCTCTGGATCATCCAGATGGTCATTGGCAAACTTCAGACGGGCCTGGACGTGCGCTGGCTTGAGCAGGGGGACCTTGCGTGCGCTGCAGGATTTTAATCAATGACGGCGTAGTGTGTTACTAATAGTTTTCTTTGAGACTGTGGTCCCAGCTCTCTTCAGGTCACTGACCAGGTTATGCCGTGTAGTTCTGGGCTGATCCCTCACCTTCCTCATGATCATTGATGCCCCACGAGGTGAGATCTTGCATGGAGCCCCAGACCGAGGGTGATTGACCGTCAACTTGACCTTCTTCCATTTTCTAATAATTGCGCCAACAGTTGTTGCCTTCTCACCAAGCTGCTTGCCTATTGTCCTGTAGCCCATCCCAGCCTTGTGCAGGTCTACAATTTTATCCCTGATGTCCTTACACAGCTCTCTGGTCTTGGCCATTGTGGAGAGGTTGTAGTCAGTTTGATTGAGTGTGTGGACAGGTGTCTTTTATACAGGTAATGAGTTGAAACAGGTGCAGTTAATACAGGTAATGAGTGGAGAACAGGGGGGCTTCTTAAAGAAAAACTATGTACCTATGATAAAAATGACAGACCTCTACATGCTTTGTAAGTAGGAAAACCTGCAAAATCGGCAGTGTATCAAATACTTGTTTTCCCCACTGCACATAGAACCCTCCATTCAGGAGGAAAGTTATTAGAAGTCATGAACCATGATCACACTGCGTATGAGTGCGTAGAGAGTACTTCCATCGTGATCTGTGGATAACATAGCTATCAAATAGATTCCTTCATACCCATCTAATCACATTTATTTATAAAGCCATCCTTACATCAGCTGATGTCACAAAGTGCTGTACAGAAACCCGAACTAAAATCCCAAACAGCAAGCAATGCAGGTGTAGAAGCACGGTGGCTAGGAAAAACTCCCCAGAAAGGCCACCCACTTTGCCAAAGCACAGCCCCCACACCACTAGAGGGATATTTTCAACCACCAACTTACCATCCTGAGACAAGGCCGAGTATAGCCCACATAGATCTCCGCCACGGCACAACCCAAGGGGGGGGGGGGCTCGCCAAACCAGACAGGAAGATCACATCAGTGACTCAACCCACTCAAGTGACGCACCTAGGGACGGCATGAAAGAGCACCAGTAAGCCAGTGACTCAGCCCCTGTAATAGGGTTAGATGCAGATAATCCTAGTTGAAAGAGGGGAACCGGCCAGGCAGAGACAGCAAGGGCGGTTCGTTGCTCCAGAGCCTTTCTGTTCACCTTCACACTCCTGGGCCAGACTCCACTTAATCATATGCCCCACTGAAGAGATGAGTCTTCAGTAAAGACTTAAAGGTTGAGACCGTACGTGTAGGTATGTACGGCAGGACCAAATCAGAGACATAGGTAGGAGCAAGCCCATGTAATGCTTTGTAGGTTATCAGTAAAACCTTGAAATCAGCCTTTGCCTTGACAGGAAGTCAGTGTAGGGAGGCTAGCACTGGAGTAATATGATAAAATTTGCGGGTTCTAGTCAGGATTCTAGCAGCCGTATTTAGCACTAACTGAAGTATATTTTAGTCCTTTATCCGGGTAGCAGGGAAGTAGAGCATTGCAGTAGTCTAACCTAGAAGTAACAAAAGCATGGATTAATTTTTCTGCATCATTTTTGGACAGAAAGTTATTGATTTTTGCAGTGTTACGTAGATGGAAAAAAGCTGGCCTTGAAACAGTCTTGATATGTTCGTCAAAAGTGAGATCAGGGTCCAGAGTAACGCCGAGGTCCTTCACAGTTTTATTTGAGACGACTGTACAGCCATTGAGATTAATTGTCAGATTCAACAGAAGATCTCTTTGTTTCTTGGGACCTAGAACAAGCATCTCTGTTTTGTCTGAGTTTAAAAGTAGAAGGTTTTCAGCCATCCACTTCCTTAAGTCTGAAACACAGGCTTCTAGTGAGGGCAATTTTGGGGCTTAACCATGTTTCATTGAAATGTACAGCTGTGTCATCCGCATAGCAGTGAAAGTTAACATTATGTTTTCGAATGACATCCCCAAGAGGTAAAATATATAGTGAAAACAATAGTGGTCCTAAAACGGAACCTTGAGGAACACCGAAATGTACAGTTGATTTGTCAGAGGACAAACCATTCACAGAGACAAACTGATATCTTTCCGACAGATAAGATCTAAACCAGGCCAGAACTTGTCCGTGTAGACCAATTTGTGTTCCAATCTCTCCAAAAGAATGTGGTGATCAATGGTATCAAAAGCAGCACTAAGGTCTAGGAGCACAAGGACAGATGCATAGCCTCAGTCTGATTCCATTAAAAGGTAATTTACCACCTTCACAAGTGCAGTCTCAGTGCTATGATGGGGTCTAAAACCAGACTGAAGCATTTCGTATACATTATTTGCCTTCAGGAAGGCAGTGAGTTGCTGTGCAACGGCCTTTCCTAAAAATGTTGAGAGGAATGGAAGATTCGATATAGGCCGATCAGCATATTTAACATATTTTATCACCCTCTGTTATCACGTATGCTCCCTCTCAGGCCTCTAGGTCACCAGGCTGCTCGCTGGGGCGCACAACTGTCACCAGCATTACGCGCATAATGACACTCACCTGGACTACATCACCTCCTTGATTACCTGCCCTTTCTTTATATGTCACTCCTTTTGGTTTCTTCCCCAGTCGTCATTGTTGCTGTTTCGTGTTGGTGCGCTGTTTGTGTTTCTTGTTTTGTTCATTTATTCATTAAATGTATTCACTCCCTGTACTTGCTTCCCGAATCTGTGTACATTGTTACATCCGTTGTCTATGTGTAGATGTGACAGACCAAACATGAACATAACTTACTATGTTCTGAAAACACAACCCCATATCGAGTTAATTGTCATGTACAATCACAGCCATCTGATTGGTTTTCATGCCTCACTGTTTTTGTTTGTTATGCTTCTGCTTTGCTTCTCATTGTGGAACAAGCCTATTTCACCACTCCCCCCTTTTAACAAGTGTATTTCGCCATCCCCCCCCCCTCTTTTATGTCATTTAATTAAATTCCATATCAGGCATAGCCGTCTGGAAGCTACAATTCCAGTGTGGAATCCTGACTCTCCTATATTCTGTAAATAACCCATCATTTGAATGATGTGTGTTATCCATGGCTTCTCTGGAGGGGACTTAAATCACTGCCGATGTGTACAGGCCTGCATAGATGAAATAGCTTAAAGGCTTTCTGACTCATTTGCCTGTAACAGATGGGCTAGTTGGCTGCTTGGTTCACACTCACTGCCTATATGCAGGGGCAGAGTCAGAGGTATCCAGGGTGACTTATGTAAATAAGGTATCTGTTTTTTATTTCTAATACATTTGCAAACATTTCCCTATTTATTTATTTTTTCTTTGCCATTGCAGGGTATTGTGTGTAGATTGATGAGTATTTTTATTTATTTAATCAATTTTAGAATAAGGCTGTAATGTAACAAAATGTGGAAAAAGTCAAGGGGCCTGAATAGTTTCCGAAAGCACTGTAAATGCCTTAGTCTACAATGACAGCACAAAGCTGTTTGCAAGGACTTGCCGGTTTTATGACAGAGGCATTTTTTTGGTCATTGATTTCAGCTCTTGGATTCCTTCCCTTTGAAGAAGTTATAAATCCCTTGGTACTTTAAGTGTTTGGCTCAAGGTGTCCTTTCAGTGTCAACGTAAAGGACTTAGGAGGAGCATCACAACTCACTGTTACAATCTGTCTCAACTGGCACTTAACTGTAGATGTGTTGATTGTACCGGCAGAAAATAAGATTACATTTTTAGTGAGTCAGATGTTTTAGTAACAACAAGTTATTCCTTTGTTGATGACGTGTCTCTGTATATCAGTATGTGATGCATAATCCATTCTGTTTAGGTCAAACTCATCCCGTCCCCCTGAGCCAGTAAAGGGTTAAAGATTGATGTGATGGCAAGTTTAGAGGGAATGTAAGCACAGTTAATAATTAATGCTGGTGCACTCTGTCAAATATGCCCCAGTGCAGGCCAAAGGGGCTGCTATAGTACAGTACATAAGAGGTTAGAGCACACTACATTCCCAGATGAGCCATCCTAACTCGGAAATGTTACGATCATTCATCCCTTTGGCTCACAAGCTTGACTAATGGCATTTAAGTAACACCTTATCACCGGCATGAACCTTACCTCGCTCTCAAGTGTTCACATAGCTTGTTGCAAGCAGCTTGTTTGAGTCTGTTTGGTGGAGACATTTTTCAGTAGGAACAAATCCAAAAGCACAACAGCAGCACATTCTGTTGGTCTGCATTGCGCTATGAACCACGTTGACCACTGAACCTACCAATAAAAATAAACTGCTCAATTACATAAACTGCCCATCATTCAAAAAATTGTTTGAACTTTTTCTGAAAACGAATGATTACTTCAGCCACATCCTTATATCACATCTGTATGTAAAACACTCTTGATTGCAATTCACTGACTCATGTATGTTATTTCAAAACTCCAATTTACTTGTTGATAGAAAGTGACAGTTGCATGAAAGCAAACCTTTTTCACACCAAAAATGTCTGATATACTCTTTCAACTCATGAATTAGCATAAGCTACAAAGGCCCTGTAAGGTAGGTCCGAAATCCCTCCGGACTTTTATGTTATTACAGTTCTTGATGTCCCAATGCCATTGCAGTATATTATTTTCATCAGACTGAAGATTGCACAAACTGAAACTTGTAAAGCAATTAACACAATGCAAATGTTTTTTAACCCAATCTAATCAAATGCATCACAATAATAACTCCCTCCTTTCTGTCAGGCCTATCTCGCTTAATTTAGTTCCCTTTTAAGCTCTCATTTTTCAAAAGCTCCCGGTTTCTTAAATTGGCTTTGCTGTTCTGCATCTCTGACTTATCGATTCGTGCCTGGAGTTTCCACTCAAGCTAATAATTTAGCAATGCAAAATTGAGGCAGAAGGCATCTTGTGAGGGTGTTGTATTTTTGAGCATGTCTCCCCGATGCTGCAGGAATAGGAGCCTGGAGGCCTGAAGGACCTTCAGCCATTGGGAAGTGTTGTGTTGGTACTGGGTCCCAGTAGCGAGCACAGAGAAAATAGCCATCGGAGACCTCCAACTCCCCCAAGCTGGAACTCATTGCCCCCAATACCCCTGAAGGTGAGCTCTCAGGGAGTGGGCCTTGTTTCAGTCCGACCCCTGCAAGTACCTCTATTTCCAGATCTACTGGCCCATATGATGGGTTTTTCCACATCAGTGGCCACAGTCACAAATATAGCAACGGAAAAGGTGGGGGCAGCAGTAATGGTGGGTGCGGGGGAGGAGATATGATGCGGTCGGTGTTGGTAGGAGTATCATGAAAGAGTGAGACACCCTCTTGGCAAGGGCTCTCCATCTGGTCAGCTAGTTGAGTTGCACATTACACAGGATAAATCTCAATGCTGTACTACAACAAATTGTCGACCATCCAAACAAGTTTTTCTATCATGCTTGTTGTCGCAGAGGTATGGGAATAGAAGATCATATAAAGGAACTATTTGCACACCTACCCTGGTTTATCCATTTTATCCTGCTGAGAAGGTAAGCTCTGTGTCAGAAGGATATCCCTGTTTTCCCCAGAGGACAGCAGAATAAATGTAAAAAATAACTCAAGCAGGCATCAGCCTTAGGGCCCAATTTGTGTTCAATTGGGGCTGCATTTATCCAGACCTTTGGTTAAACAAGACATTTAGTTTTGAGTGAAGTCTTATTTGAGGTCATAATGGTGTGCTGCTGTAATGAATACTCAGGGAGAAAAAGGTATAGAGTCACACGCAGAGAGCGGCAGGTGTTTATTTCACCTTCGCAGAAGGCAGGAAATGTGGTCACAGGCAGGCAATGGTCATACACAGGTAGGCAAACAGGCAGGTGAATCAAAACTAAGATTGAAGGCTATAACTGGTTCTCACAAACAAGCTCGAAAAAAGCTTGTTTGTGTCGAGGATGTCCTAGTCGGGGTCCCAGGACCGGTCTTCAGGCCCATAACCTTCCCAATCCACTAGATAGTGGATGCGGCCTCTCAGACGTTTGGAATCAAGGATGGCCTGAATGGCGTAGGCAGGTTCCCCTCTGACGTCCAATGGTGGGGGCGCACTGCGGGTTGAGACTGGAGGGTGAAGAGGACTGTAGGTGACCAGTTTTAATAGACACACATGGAAGGACGAGGAGACTTTATACTGACGGGGTAACTGGAGGCGGTATGTGACAGGGTTGATGCAATGGGTTATCTTGAAGGGACCAATAAAGCGAGGACTGAACTTTGAACAGGGGAAGTGGATGCCTCTGGTAGAGAGCCACACGCTGTCCTGGGTGTAAGAGTAGGTTCTATGGTGTCTGTCAGCAAAGCATTTCTGGGTCCTGCAGATGCCGGTGAGCGGTCTTCCATACCCGCTCACTACGTCGAAACCAGTCAACAGCTGGGACAGTACCAGGCTCTGCCTCCCAGAGAAACTTGGGGGGGTTGGTAACCAAGTACACACAAACGGAGTAAGGTGGAGGGATGAATGAGTGAGTTCTGAGCATATTTGGCCCAAGTCATATACTGACTCCAGTCGTGTGGAGAGGCAGAACATTGTTGGCAGAGGTACTTCCCTATTTCTTGGTTCAGGTGTTCCGTCTGCCCGTTGGTCTGAGGATGGTACCCGGAGGAGAGGCTGACCCCGAGTCGGTCACAGAAGGCTCACCACACCCGGGAGACAATCTGGGGCCCGCGGTCAGAGATGATGTCCTCCGGAATCCCATACAGACGGAACATACACTCAGCCAATTCCATGGTGTTTGGTAAATGAGGAAGAGGAGCCAGACACATTTTTGAAAAGCAGTCTACTATGACAAGGATGAGGATTCAGGAAGGTTTGTGATGAAGTCAAAAGCTATGTGGGACCAGTGTCTGTGGGATAGGCAAAGGTTGAAGCTTACTGGAAGGGAGATGAGGGCTTTTGGTTTGGGCACAGATTGGACATGAGTGTCTTTACATTGAATGCCAGAACTTACGGGCTAGAAGTTTGGTGGTTCGCGTAATGCCCAGATGTCCTGACCCCAATGACGTGTGACACCATTGCATCAGTTGGGGTCAAACAGCTGCTGGTACGTAACTCCTCCCAGCTCGTGTCTCAGGAGGAGGTCTGAGGTTAGGGCTTCTTGTATGGCAGAGTGAACCTCCCACTGTACCGGTCCCATAATGCAAGAGGAAGGAAGAATGGTGTAGGGTCTGAGTCACTGGTCGGAAGGTCAAACTGGCGGGAGAGAGCATCAGCTTCTACGTTTCTTTCCAGGGATGTAAGTATCATGAAAATCGAAGTGTGTGAAGAGCCCAGCAGGCATGTCTGGAGTTTAACCTCTTGGCCCCTCTGATATATTCCAGATTACGATGATCTGTTAGGACGAGAAAGGGTTGTTGTGCGCCCTCCAACCAGTGGAGCCACTCCTGGAAGGCCAGCTTGATGGCAAGGAGTTCTGTTCCCCTCATCATAATTTCTCTCACCAGAGGATAACTTCCTGGAGAAGAAGGCACAGATGTGATTTTAGAGGTGTTCCCACCTGCTGAGAGAGTATGGCTCCTACTTCAGAGACATCCACCTCCAGGGTGAAAGGAAATGTCAGATCAGGTTGGAGAAGGACGGGAGCTGAGGTGAAGAGGCATTTCAAGTTGTTCAATCCATTGAAGGGTCCGGGTCTTTTGGCTGGTAAGGGCAGTGAGGGGAGCGGCAGTAGAACTGAAGTTCCGAATGAACCGGCGTAGAGTTGGAGAACCCAATGAAATGTCGGAGTTCCTTAACTTCTTATGGCTGCAATCCCGATAACGGGAGCGATTTTACAACAGCTAGTCAAAGTGTATGGCGCCATTTTCAAAACATCATAAATTTCATAATTAACATTCCTCAAACATACATGTATCTCATTCTATTTTTAAGCTATTCTCGTTGTTAATCCCACCAGTGTCCGATTTCAAATATGCTTTGCAGCAAAAGCACCACAAACGATTATGTTAGGTCGCCACATAGCCACAGAAAAACACAGCCATTTTTTGTCCAGCCAAAGAGAGGAGTTTCAAAAAGCAGAAAATAAAGATAAAATTAATCACTAACCTTTGATGATCTTCATCAGATGACACTAATAGGACTTCATGTTAGACAATACATGTATGTTTTGTTTGATAAAGTTCATATTTATCAAAATATGAGTTTACATTGGCGCGTGTGATTTTGCATAGCCACATCATTCAACAGAAATACTCATCATAAATGTAGATGATAATACAATTTCTACACATGGAATTATAGATATACCTCTCCTTAATGCAACCGCTGTGTCTGATCTAAAAATAAAACGGAATAAGCCAGCCATGCAATAATCTGAGACGTCACAATAGCCACCATGTTGACGTCAACATAAACAAGAAAGTACATGATAAATATTCCCTTACCTTTGATGATCAACATCAGAAAGCACTCCAGGAATCCCAGGTCCACAATAAATGTTTTTTTTTGTTCGAAAATGTCCGTTATTTATGTCCAAATACCTTCTTTTGTTAGCGCGTTTGGTATACATATCCAAACGCTCATTCTGGTCAGCGTTATATTGGACAAAAACTTTTAAAAGTTATATTACCGGTCGAAGAAACATTTCAAACTATGTACAGAATCAATCATTAGGATGTTTTTAACATATAGCTTAGTTCCAACCGGAGTACTCCTTGTCTTCGTAAGCAATGGAACGCAAGTGACTACCATGGGGAATAAGCATGATCAGAAAATGGCTGGCTGCCAGACACCTGACCATAGAAGTCTCATTATAATATCTATTGATGGTTGACATCTAGTGGAACCCCTAGGCAGTGCATTAATATCTCAAGGGGATTTCATTGGGGACTCTGAAAACATACAAAGCTCAGATTTCTGACTTCCTGTTTTGATTTCAACTATATGAGTTCTGTTATACTCACAGACATAATTCAAACAGTTTTAGAAACATGAGAGTGTTTTATATCCAATACTAATAATAATATCCATATATTAGCAACTGAGACTAAGGAGCAGGCGGTTTACTTTAGACACCTTATTCATCCAAGCTACTCAATACTGCCCCCCAACCATAAGAAGTTAACGGTGGTGGGTTTGGGCCAGTTACTAACGGTGGGGAATTTTCTCACATCCATGCTGACCTCTCCATGTGTCAGTACCAAACCAAAGAGGTTTACAGAGGTTACATGGAAGGTGCTCTTTTCAGTCTTCACATAAAAGGTTATGGTCAAGGAGCAATTGAAGAACCTTTTGCACATGCTGTATGTGTTCCTTCAGGGATTGGGAGTAAATCAGGATGTCATCAATGTAGACTGAGAAAGCGGTTAATTATATCCTGGAAAACCTTGTTCATAAAGGATTGGAAAATGGCTGGGGCGTTAGTAAGGCTGTAGGGCATGACAAGGTATTCATCGCGCCGTCATGCGGTGATAAAGGCCGTCTTCCATACGTCGCCTTCACGTATACAGAAAAGGTTATATGCACTTCACAGGTCGAGTTTTGTATAGATGTTGGCGCGGACCACCTGTTCAAAGGTCGCTGGGATCAGAGGGAAACAGTTCTTGACCGTGACATCATTCAGGGAACGGTAATCAACACATGGATGGAGACCACCATCCTTTCTTCTAACAAAGAAGCTGGACGCAGCCGGGGAACACAGACGAATGAAACCGTTTGAATGTTTCATCAATGTAGTTCCCCATTGCCTAATTTTCCGGGATAGCTAGGGGGTAATCACAGCCCTTCGGTGGTGACACTCCAAGGAGTAAGTCAATAGCACAGTCCCCTGGACGATGTGATGGCAGAGTGGAGGCCTTGATTTTGCTGAAGCCATTACTGTACAGGGCATATTCAGATGGTGTGGTGGGTGGCACTGCAGAGGCAGAGCCCTCACTGGTGGTAGCTCTGCAGGTTAAGCTGAGACAACTGGTGAAGCAGGTAGAAGACCAGGACAGTTGTTCACCTTGTCACCACAAGATGCTCTGTCATGACGACAAAGCCAGGGGTGACCGAGGATGAGTGGCTGTTTGGGGGATGAGAGTTCCATGAGTTGAATGGTTTCGGTGTGGAAGACTCCAATCTGGAGGTTGATGCTCTGTGTCAGGTGCGTAAGGAAGCCTGTGCCCAATGGCTGCCCGTCCAGGGTGTTATTCATTAAGGGAGGGGTGACAGGTGTTCGATCAATGTCAAGCTCTAATACTAGCTGCTGATCAATAAAATTACCTGCTGCTCCCGACTATCAAGTCCTCTAAGTACTTAGTAACCCCCTTCATAGTTATCAATACTGGGATGGAGAATTGGTCCTGGGAAATATTTAGAAATGAAGACACGCCTACCTGCATGGCAGAGGAGGGACCCTTATCTCTCCATGGGGGGTGAACAGGACAATGGCTGAGTAGATCTTTCCCCCCAAATTATAGGCAGAGCCCATCTTGGATCCACCTTTGATGTTCGATACACGGGAGATAAGCATGGCCCAAATGCATGGGCTCTGGAAGACTCGGATGGGATGATTGGGGTGGCAGGGTAGCCTAGTGGTTAGAGCGTTGGACTAGCAGACGAAAGGTTGCAAGTTCAAATCCCTGAGCTGACAAGGTACAAATCTGTCGTTCTGCCCCTGAACTGGCAGTTAACCCACTGTTCCTAGGCCGTCATTGAAAATAAGAATTTGTTCTTAACTGACTTGCCTAGCTAAATAAAGGCAAAATACATTGAATCATGGAAAGAGAAGGTTTTGGGTTCCTGGGTGGCATAGTTCGTCGGCGGTCAGTGATGAGGTTGTCGATGGACATACGAATGTAATGATTTAAATCCTGAAGGTCACCTCTACAGGCCAGCGCCGCCTGAAGTTCCCTGTTGAGCCCTCTTTGGTAGATGGTAAGTAAAGCAGCCTCACTCCATCCAATCCCTGCAGCCATGTTACGGAACTCGAGGGCATACTCAGCAGCTGAATTGCGTCCTTGTTGAAGTTCTTTGCAAAGGTCTCTTATAGGACGACAGGAAGGAAAGTGATCGAATACCTCTTTGAAGAGGATGTGGAAATGGGTCTCGGATCCGAGTTCTGTGCTGTTGGCAGTCCATATCGCGGTGGCCCAATCCAGGGCTTTGCTGTGAGTAGAGACAAAATCCGCCCTGCTCTTGTCGGTGGCGAACTTAGTGGGGTTGTGCTCAATGTATTTGCTGCATTGCATCAGAAAGCCCTGACATTTCCCAGGTGAACAATCATCTTTTCCAGGCATGGATATGAATGAAGGAAGGCTATGGGTTATGATACTGTACCTGGTATGGGAGGAATAGGGATAGGTGCCGCTGTAGCTCTGCTGAATCCATTCCGTTTTTAGGTGAGGTATTCTGTAATGAATACTCAGGGAGAAAAGGGATAGATTCACACGCAAAGAGCAGGATGGGTTTATTTCGCCTTCACAGAAGGCGGGAATCGTGGTCACAGGCATGCAATGGTCATACACAGGTAGGCATAGAGGCAGGTGAATCAAAACTAAGATTGGAGGCTATAACTGGTTCTCACAAACAAGCTAGGAAAAAGGCTTAGTAGAATGCAAATGAACAATACCTCAAAGGCACAAACAGAATGAACTGAACTAAATAAGGAACTGATGAGACCAGGTGAGTAACTACAGGTGAAATCAATGAACATAAATGAAAGACAGGGCTTCATTCAAGGACACAAATAAACAGAACACAAGTTTGACTAAGAAAATAAATACAGAACATTACAGCTGCCCTGGGGTTGGAGAAGAATAAAATGACATGACCCAAATTTAGTCAAAGTAAATCAAAAAGAAGTGTGGTATTATTAGGGGGTGGATTCAGAGAAGATATTGGTATTTCCAGAACACCAAACAATGGTTATATGGAATGGAATCTAGTAAGTGAGATATCTTATTTACAGAACACATGGACAGTAGCTTGGTGCTATCATCAAGGCTTCTGCCTTACGAATTGGGCATCGCAGCGCAATCTGTGGTAATATACTGTATGTTACCAACAGTCAAATTAATTGACAGTAAACAATGCTGAATCCTGAGATACAACCACTTTGTGCTCAAAATAGTCAATCTAGACCCAGGAGACATCCGTTTTGACTTACAGTGGTTGGCAGTTAAAATAAAATGTCTAAACTCTGGTCTCTGTTTTACAAATTAGTTTAATTGCTGCAACACCCTTTCTACTGCCTCTTGGAGACGCAAAATAACTTTGTTCCTGAGAACACTCAGGGTCCTCTCCTCTCCCCATGCCTCTGTCTATGTTACACACCCAGGTAATTAAACAAGTGAAGCCCTGCTCACCTGGCACATTTTTTTAACTTGTAATTAGCTTGCTAACTCTCCAGCTCATTCTCACTGTCCAAATGTTGACACTATTCCTTCCAATTACCATATACCGCTGAAAACATGGATTTTGTGAGACTTTTAAGAGACCTTGATTTTCTAATTTTTTGTTACCTTTTGCTCCATTTATTTCAATGCACTGTCATTTTCGGTACTGATCTCCAGGTTAAATCATTGATTTATTGCTGTATGCCATCCATCATGTCTTGTCCTAAATGTTTCTACCATCCCCACCTCGCATCTCACTTTATTATTTCCATGGATCCTCCTGGCTATTCCTCAAAATCCATCAGACGTAGTAGGAAATGAACACACTGATGATAGCCGTCTAGCTATTTTGGGCGTAATGATTATTCTGATAAACACCAAATTAATTGGTTTGAAATATTCCAGGGACATGAATCAAAGGCTGTATTGGATTGTAGTAAATGAAAATCACTTGACTGGAAGAAATGTTAAATTAGCTTGAAATACATTGTTTTAGCACATTTTGTCACGCCTGATCCCGCTTCCACTCTCTGGCGCTAAAGGGTGCCAGGCTACACTTCATTACGCACATTTGTGCTTCAGCCGGCCCATCAGGCTTTCACACCTTAGACGGATCGTCAGGCTCCCACGACTCAGCCGGGCTCATCGGGATCCCACGCCTCAAGCGGGCTCGTCGGGATCCCACATCTCAGCTGGGCTCGTCGGGATCCCACGCCTCAGCCGGGCTCGTCGGGCTCCCACGCCTCAGCCGGATCGTCGGGCTCCCACACCTCAGCCGGATCGTCGGGCTCCCACACCTCAGCCGGATCATCGGGCTCCAGCGCCTCAGCCGGATCATCGGGCTCCAGCGCCACAGCCGGATCGTCGGGCTCCCATGTCTCAAACGGATAGTCAGTCTCCCATCCCACGTCATGTCTCAGCCGACCCATCAGGCTCCCACGTCTCAGCGGGATCGTCAGGCAACCACGCCTCAGTGGGATTGTCTGGCTTCTATGTCTCAGACGGCTAGTCTAGAGCCATGCCTTGGCATTTAATGTTCACTCCCTGTACTTGCTTCCCTTCTCCAGCGTCTGCCCTTACAACATCCAACCTTTATGCCCTTTGGCTATGGTTAAAGGTGGTTTATGTGTCCTCCAAAAATAACATGATTGGAACCACTTTTGAGGGAAAATAAACTGGGGCTGTGTTTCACAGTCATTTTACTATTGTTCCTAACACTATTGTTCTGAACACTGGATTTTAACAAATCCCGTTTAAAGCTGTAAAATGACTTGCAAGATAAAACACATCCTGTATTATCTAAAAATGTATTTAAAGAAAAATGATAGTGTTTAAACACCAGAAGCATATCTGGAATAATTTAACTCTCAAATGAATTATCTCAACCCAATCTGTCTACAGGGAAGATTTGATGTGGGTAATTACAGCAGATCAGACCGGTTTGTTAATAGTGATTCTAAAAGCACAGACATTTCCCACAGAGAAGGAAACATTCCCTCTTAATTGAAATCCTGAACATAATTAGTCAGTGGCTGCTGAGAAGAGAATCATTCATCAGAACTTTGCTGATCAGAGGTCAGTGGGCTCCAGGTACACGGCTAACTCCACTCAGTGATTGGTTCGTCTGGCTGGGTACATACTCATTACTGGGTACACAGCCCGGGGCAATGTCACAGGAGCTGGAGCCGTATCTGTGTGTGTGGGTGGGTATCCAACAGCATGCATGAGCAATGCATGCAAATACACAGACTCATCCCAGGTGTTCCTTCAGCAGGTTATCATGTATGAGAATGCTAATGTTGTTAGGAATATTAATGTAGATATATAACCTCCTTGACTGACTGCAGCTGCACTAACCATGGATGACGTCTGAAAATGCTTGCCACATGTTGCAGCGGTGGCAACATGCCACATAACACACATTTAATCGAATTATAGCGGGACTACTTTACAGATTAGCCACTTCAGATGAACTAACATTGGTGCAAATTAATTAACTGCACCTGCAATAGTTATTGTTCACTGGATTGCAAGTGAGGAATAAAAGGGAACTGCACCACCAACCACACATATTATAGCTTACAAGCTAATGTTGTCACGTTCTGACCTTAGTTCCTTTGTTATGACTTTGTTTTAGTATGGTCAGGGCGTGAGTTGGGTGGGTTGGCTATGTTCCGTTTTCTATGTTGTGTTTTTGCGTTTGGCCTGGTATTGTTCTCAATCAGAGGCAGGTGTCGTTAGTTGTCTCTGATTGAGATTCATACTTAGGTAGCCTTTTCCCACTTGTGTTTCGTGGGTGTTTATTTCCTGTTTAGTGTTTTTTCATTCACCTTACGGGACTGTTCATTTGTTGTTTTGTTCAGTGTTCAGTTATTTTATTAAAAACATGAACACTTACCATGCTGCACTTTGGTCCTCACCTTCTTCCAACACAGACGATCGTTACAAATGTCCTCTATCCTCTGCTCTCAAATTATGCAGATTATAAAGGCTGATCTCCCTGTCTTTCAATATGCTTGGCTCTACACTACTCCTCTCCTTATGCCACTGATGGATTCACTTGTTAACACTCTACTAAGACATTGTGTTACACAGAGAACATGGGAAGAACACTCTTAACACCCGAACACTGATATGCGTGATATGGCATTGGGAAATTAAGAGTTTCTTAATTTCCGTTGATCTAAAATGACCTCTAGTGACAACATAAACAACGATTGATTCCAGCAGCGCTAAGGTTAGCCACGCATAACTAATCTAGGAATTAGAGATGATGTGTTGCTCTTTCAAAGATTGAGGTTATGTCAAAGAGATAATGAGATCTTGTCAATTAATAGCAAAATGATTATCAGAAGAAAATGACAGTGACACTCTTGAAATTATTCATTCAAGCGTTGATAGACAATGTCTAAAGATTCTAACTAGAAAATAATTTTGCAGCTGTGTCTGCTCTGGGGGAGTTGTTTGTAATGCCATAGCTAACGTGTTTTACATTTTGTGGGTGTCTAGGTGTGTTTCATTGTGTCTTCTGATTACGTACGTAATCCTCTTCATGTCTTGAGGCACATAAGGCATCCACAAGAGATCACCACTGCTTCTGCTCTGTGGCTATTTTGGTGAGCGTTCCCCATGTCAGGCCACACTCCATCTCCTTTTGTAATTTTCTTCTCCATGTTTCTTTTGGTCATCCTGGATTTTTCTTCTCATCTGGTGTCCAGCGTAGGGCAATCACACAGCATGCATCTGATGGTAGTCTGCATATAGTTTGCAGATAACAATCCAAATCAATGCTGAAACCCTAAGTCTGTCCTCAATGTCCTCTAGAAAAATCTGGCCCATACACTCGATATTTAGAAACTAATGGAGTTGTAATTTAGAACATTGAATGCAATTTATATGATTCCAGCAGCTATGGAGTGTATGAGCAACAGTACACGACTCACTAACAACAACAAACTCCAACCGATTCTAGGAACAAAGACTGCATACTTGTTTATAACTGACTATATCTCAGGGGAAGGGATAAGCAGTGACACGTCAAGTCAAGGTCCATGCTTACTTTTGTTTTCATTCCATAAATGAGCATTGACTTGGGAGAGGTGCCTCTAATCAAAGACATATTTAAAAAGGCTCTGGTTTCCCCCCACAAGGGACAGATAGCAGGAAGCTACGTAGAGCGGTGAATCATCTTGCCAAAGTGCAAAGAGAGAACTCTAAAGGAAAAAAATGACAATACATGAATCAGATGAAGGAAGGAGAAACCTGTTGGATTGGATGGTGTTTCCAAGCTTTGATTCCCAGCATTTTCCCCCCTCATCATTCCTGTAGCTCCCTTGCATTCCAACAGCAGGCTTATTTGTTACCATCCCCAAAAACAAAGCTGGCACTCGCCACATCAATACTGCACACAGTTTGTAGGGAGAGAGAGGCAAGAGTGAGAAACCGGGGAAGAATCAAAGTGAGGGAGACAGAGAGAGAGGCCCAAAATGAAAAATAACTCCAAAACCAACACCTCGAGGTGCTTGGCAATCATAGGCAGAGATTTTCAGGCTCTGCAGACAACAGATTCACAAACAAAGCTCAGGCCGGAATGGTGTCGCCTGTGATTGATTCTCCCAGCCCGACTGATAAGTTTGCTGTGGTAGGCATTCTGCAGAGAAAAGAATGTGTTGAAGTGAAGGAAAAACAATGTTGGAACTTGATGCATCACAGCCAATATGTTAGCCAGCAAAACTGGTTCTGAGGCAGTAACCTTGGAGAGGAAAGCAGCAGGTACATATATTCTGTGCAGTCTTGTTCTCCTGTTTGTCAGGCGAGTTCCTCAACATAAAATCACATGGTTACATTTATATAATGGCATATTTATATAATGTTATATCTACTGCATGTCTACTACATTTTAATTCTCAAAATCTACATACAATTGGGATAAACATAACTTAGCATGTCATGGTAGACCATGTGTTGACAAATCATACTAACCATTCCCCTTTTTCTGTTTTCTGTGAAGACCTGTAATATCTGACTAACTAATGCATGCAGTGGCAAGAGTTACCTTCCCCTGGTGATGTCTTATTTCACACGAGGAAACAACCATGCTAAAATGGTTGATCACTCAGAAGCCTTCTGTTAGTGAAGCTTTTGATGAGGGAATGGCCAGAGGGGAGCTGGGTTGTACAGTCAGACATTCGTTCTCTCCTGTTCTTCTCATCGCTCTTGCAAGCTGACTATCTTCTCTTGCCAAATACAGATTCCCTCCTCCACATACCAAATGAAAACCAAATTAAGACAGGACTAATAAGCTGTGTGGGAGCAACAGGCAATTTATTTTTTCTCCTCCAACACAGAACGCACAGTGTGAGAGAAGAAAAAGGTGTAGCGACTTGCCAGCGAAGAGTTTAGAGTATCACACTGAGCCTCCGTCAGTCTTCTATCAGCACAGAGATTCAGGAACTGCTCCAGGCGCCAGCGACACATCAACAGATTTGTATGCTACAGCCTTAAGAAAGGCAGACGCCGTGGCAAACAAACACACACAATTAGGAGACAGTGGATGGCGTGGATGGGGAACAGGGAGCTGTAGATTTCTGGGAGGAGGTATGAGGTGTTCTCGGGGGCTCATTAAAGGACACAGTGGCAATGCTGGACAGTCATGGGGGTGAGGGGATTGGGGGAGGTGGGGTGGGGATGTGGGGAGGTGTGTGGGGAGGTGGTTGGTAGTGATGTATTCAGAGTCTCATTAGGAGAGACAGACCAGGCCACAGGAGAGCAGGGAGCACACAGTCACTAGGCCTCATTACAGGCTGGCAGGGGATAGGACCGGGCCAGGCCATGGAGCCTGTCAGGGTGACATTACTGCCAATACCCAGACAGAACCAGGTGGAGCTAGCGTCTATGTGATGGGATCAGGACAGCTCTCTGTACTCTGACTGGCATTCAGTGCACTCTACTGTATGTGATCTTCCTATGTTAACATCACACAGGATGATCTTCAACAAACCACATAGTGGGGATTTCACAGCTGTTGGCAAGTGGCCCTGGTTTGAAATGGGTAGAAGCAGTGATAGTGATGAATACATTTCCTCCGGCAATGTGGCAGCAGGGTATTGGTTGGGGGTTGTGAAATTGGCAAGAATAAGGCTCCAGCTCATGATGCTGGTTGAGAAATGGCCCACCTGCCTTTGTCCTGGAATTCATGTGTGTGTGATCGGTGTGTCCATGGCTACACACTTTGTGCCCATACAATGGTAATGCGCTGGGACGCTAAAAGGGAGCCAATTAGGATGGGGCATCTCGACGACAGGAAGCAGGTCAATTGAGCTGATGGAGCTGAAACTCCTGCGCAGGGCAGAAAACTGGCAGGGTGTGGGAGCCTGAAGGGGGGTCGTGCTTGCTTTAGCCCACTCACCAACCCCACTCGGGTGTTAAGGGACACCACACAGCTCCAGAAGAGGCCCCATTTAGAGCACAGAAAAAAATATTCCTCCATCATCCCCAATTTCCATCGGTTGTCCTCTGAAATATATGTGAGAGCACCTTGTCTCTCCCCCTCATCTTTCCAGCAGAACCCTTGTGTGATGATGCCTGTGATCTCTCACCGTCAGATGTATTATTCATTGGGCTTTTTTTCTAATGACGTGATAATGCTCCCCAAAATAGGAAAACGCTCATTAAACTACCACTGAATATAGATCTCACCTTAAAGCCAGGCAGCAAATAGAAGCAAAAAAAGTTGGAGAGTAACATTGTGAGAGTGAAAGAGAGAGGATGGATAAAATATGCAGGCAAAGGAGCATTATCAACCTTTGACTCTGCTCATACAACATTAAACTGAAATTAAAAATATGTTATCTACAGATTAGAACTGGTTTACTACTATGTATTCTTGAATTAATTAAAACTCAGAACCAATGTGGGAAGAGCAGATGATTAACAAAGAGTCATCCGACTGGGCATGGCTCTTCCCTTCTCTTGGCTCTGCACTCTCATCTAAATCCCCCCTGTGTTTGGAATTACATAATCATTTGAAATCGCCACTTTTCATTAAAACAGGCCAAATAATTTATTTAGTTAATTTCTTCCCTCTTTCTGCCATCGGCGGACTAGATTCTATCAATCCCATGCGCACAAATCACATTTGCAAAGTCTTCAACTTTTCACAAATAAATTATGCATGTCTACATTCTTTGCCTTCCTTCTCTCATAAGATTAATTGAAATTGGGTTATATAGAAAATACCAGTCAAAGGTTTGGACACACTTACTCATTGAAGGATATTTCTTTATTTTTACTATTTTCTACATTGTAGAATAATAGTGAAGACATCAAAAATATGACATAATACGTATGGAATCATGTAGTAACCAAAAAAGTGTTAAACAAATAAAAATATATTATATATTTTAGATTCTTCAAAAGGGCCACCCTTTTCCTTGATAACAGCGTTGCAAATTCTTGGCATTCTCTCAACCAGTATCACTTGGAATGCTTTTCCAACAGTCTTGTTCCCACATATACTGAGCACTTGTTGGAGGTTTTTCCTTCGTTCTGTGGTCTAACGCATCCCAAACCATCTCAATTGGGTTGAGGTTAGGTGATTGTGGAGGCCAAGTCATGTGATGCAGCACTCCATCACTCTCCTTCTTGGTCAAATAGCCCTTACACAGCCTGGAGGTGTGTTGGGTCAATGTCCTGTTGAAAAACAAATGATAGTCCCACTAAGCACAAACCAGATGGGATGGCATATCGCTGCAAAATGCTGTGTTAGCCATGCTGGTTAAGTGTGCCTTGAATTCTAAATAAATCACATACAGTGTCACCAGCAAAGCACCCGCACACCATCACACCTCCTTCATGCTTCACGGTGGGAATCACAGATGCAGATATCATCCGTTCACCTACTCTGCATTTCACAAAGACATGGCGGTTGGAACCAAAAATCTCAAATTTGACTCATCAGACCAAAGGACAGATGTCTATTGTCCATTGCTCGTGTTTCTTGGCCCAAGCAAGTATGTTCTTATTATTGGTGTTCTTTGGCAGTGGTTTCTTTGCTGCAATTCGACCATGAAGGCCTGATTCACACAGTCTCCTCTGAACAGTTGATGTTGAGATGTGTCTGTTACTTGAACTCTGTGAAACATTTATTTGGGCTGAAAATTCTGAGACTGGTAAATATAATGAACACACCTTCTTCAGCAGAGTTAACCTCTGGGTCTTTCTTTCCTGTGGCGGTCCTTATGAGACTCAGTTTCATCATAGCGCTTGATGGTTTTTGTGACCTCACTTGAAGAATTTTTCAAAGTTCTTGAAATGTTCCGTATTGACTGAACTTCATGTCTTAAAGTAATGATGGACTGTCATTTTGCTTTGCTTTTTTCCACATTAGCTCCATAATATCGACAGAAACATGGCAAACCTTGTTTAGAATCAATCCTTAAGGTGTTTTTCACATATCTATTCGATAATCTATCAGTGGTGGCAGCTGGCTTCTCATCAGAAGAAAACTGAAAAATACTGCAGCTGGAGATTACGCAATAATTGCGACGGAGGACACCAAGCGACCACCTGGTAAATGTAGTCTCATATGGTGAATCTTCCAATGATATGCCTACAAATACGTCACAATGCTGCAGACACCGTGGGGAAAACGTGGAAAAGGTAAGCTGACTCCTAGCTCCTCCACAGCCATATAAGGAGTCATTGCCATGAGGCGGTTTAAAAAAAAGCGGCACTTCCTGATTGTATTTTTATTTGTTTTTTTTCTGTAACATCAGTTCTGTGGCACTCACAGACAATATCTTTGCAGTTTTGGAAACGTCAGTGTTTTCTTTCCAAAGCTGTCAATTATATGCATAGTCAAGCATCTTTTCGTGACAAAATATCTTGTTTAAAACGGGAACGTTTTTCATCCAAAAATTAAAAGAGCGCCCCCTATATCGAAGAAGTTAATTGAAATGCATTCCAGGTGACTACCTCGTGAAGCTGGTTTAGAGAATACCAAGAGTATGCAAAGCTGTCATCAAGGCAAAGGTTGGCTACTTTGAAGAATCTCAAGTATAGAATGTTTTGGTTACTACATGATTCCATATGTATTATTTCATAGTTTTGATATCTTCACTATATTAATAAAGAAACAGCCTGGAATGAGAATGTGTGTCCAAACTTTTGACTGGTACTGTTTTTGATGTTTATTACTTTGTTGAAGTTTATCCTCTCTAAGAAAAATGTAATATGTCTACCAAGTAGGCTACGCAGCTCAAGGTCAGTCGAAATCGCTGACAGGTGACTTAAATTAATGACAACTAATTTGCAGAGTCAGATCTTGTTGGATCTCTTGAAATGATATGTTTAGAAGGAAGTGTGAGAAAAGGTGGAGAATTAACTCATATCCAATTTTATGGGGTGAAGGTAAAAAGCAGAATGGACTTTGCTTCTCTCTCTTGTGCTATTGTGCTATATTAGTGACTAATTTGTATGGTTAACCCCCTGCTATGTTTTTTTTGTGTTCTTTCTCACCAGTTCTTAGGCAATTTGTCTCTCCTAGTGGCAGGGGTACTTTAATGCAAGCAAACTTAACTCAATTTTACCTCATTTGTATTAGCATGTCACATGTGCAACCAGAAGAAAAACTCCATACCACTTTTACTCCACACACAGAGACGCATACAAACCTCTTCCTCCCCCTCCATTTGGCAAATCTGACCATAATTATATCCTCCTGATTCCTGTTTACAAGCAAAAACTAAAGCAGGAAGTACCAGTAACTCGCTCAATACAGAAGTGGCCAGGTGATGCAGATGCTACGCTTAATGACTGTTTTGCTAGCACAGACTGGAATATGTTCCGTGATTAATCCAATGGCATTGAGGAGTATATCACCTCAGTCACCACCTTCGTCAATAAGTGCATCAACAACATTGTCACCATACGTACATATCCCAACCAGAAACCATGGATTACAGGCAACATCCGATCCCGAGTTAAAGGATAGAGCTGCCACTTTCAAGGAGTTGGACACCAATCCGGAAGCCTATAAGAAATCCTGCCATGCCCTCAGATTACCCAATCAAACTATCAAAGCATCAATACATGACTAAGATTGAATCCTACTACACCACATCTGATGCTCATCGGATGTGGCAAGGCTTGAAAACTATTACGAACTACAAAGGGAAGCACAGCTGTGAGCTGCACAGTGACGTGAACCTCCCAGCTAACTGCCTTTTATGTTCGCATCCGGAAAACCCTAGACCCACTCCAAATCGCATACTGCCACAACAGATCCACAGATAACGGAATCTCAATTGCGCTCCACACAGATCACGGAATCTCAATTGCGCTCCACACTGCCCTTTCCTACCTGGACATAAGGAACACATGCACTGCCGTTCAAAAGATTGGGGTCACATAAAAATGTCCTTGTTTTTGAAAGAAAAGCACATTTTTTGTCCACTAAAATAACATTGAATTGATCAGAAATACAGTGTAGACATTGTTAATGTTGTAAATGACTACTGTAGCTGGAAATGGCAGATTTTTTATGGAATATCTAAATAGGCGTACAGAGGCCCATTATCAGCAACCATCACTTCTGTGTTCCAATGGCACGTTGTGTTTGCTAATCCAAGTTTATCATTTTAAAAGGCTAATTGATCATTAGAAAACCCTTTTGCAATTATGTTATCACAGCTGAAAACTGTTTTACTGATTAAAGAAAAAAACTGGCCTTCCTTAGACTAGTTGAGTATCTGGAGCATCAGCATTTGTGGGTTCGATTACAGGCTCAACATGGCTAGAAACAAAGATCTTTCTTCTGAAATGCGTCAGTCTATTCTTGTTCTGAGAAATGAAGGCTATTCCATGCGAGAAATTGCCAAGAAACTGAAGATCTTGTACAACGCCATGTACCACTCCCTTCACAGAACAGCGCAAACCTACTCTAACCAGAATAAAAAGAGGAGAGAGGCCCCGGTGCACAACTGAACAAGAGGACAGGTACATTTGAGTGTCTAGTTTGATAAACAGACGCCACCGCACAAGTCCTCAACTGGCAGCGTCAATAAATAGTACTCGCGACGAACCAGTCTCAATGTCAAAAGTGAAGAGGCTACTCCGGGATGCTGGCCTTCCAGGCAGAGTTCCTCTGTCCAGGGTCTGTGATTTTTTCTCATCTTAATCTTTTCTTTTTATTGGCCATTCTGAGATATGGCTTTTTCTTTGCAACTCTGCCTAGAAGGCCAGCATCCCGGAGTCACCTCTTCACTGTTGACATTGAGACGTTGAGTACTATTTATTGAAGCTGCCAGAGCCTGGTTCCTCTCTTAGGTATCTGCAAGTCTAGGGAATTTTTCCTAGCCACCGTGCTTCTACATCTACATTGCTTGCTGTTTGGGGTTTTAGGCTGGGTTTCTGTATAGCACTTTGTGACATTGGCTGGCCCTCGCTACATATTCGTCGCCAGACCCACTGGCTCCAGGTCATTTACAAGTCCATGCTAGGTAAAGCTCCGCCTTATCTCAGTTCACTGGTCACGATGGCAACACCCACGCCACGCACGCGCTCCAGCAGGTGTATCTCACTGATCATCCCCAAAGCCAACACCTCATTTGGCCGCCTTTCGTTCCAGTTCTCTGCTGCCTGTGACTGGAACGAATTGCAAAAATCGCTGAAGTTGGAGACTATCTCCCTCATCAACATCAAACATCTGCTATCTGAGCAGCTAACCGATCGCTGAGGCTGTACATAGTGTCACGCCTTGGTCTTAGTATTTTGTGTTTTCGTTATATATTTGGTCAGGCCAGGGTGTGACATGGGTTTATTTTGTTGTGTTTTGTATTGGGGTTTTGTAGGCATTGGGATTGCGGCTTAGTAGGGGTGTCAAGCATAGGCTTGGCTGCCTGAGGCGGTTCTCAATCAGAGTCAGGTGATTCTCGTTGTCTCTGATTGGAAACCATATTTAGGTAGCCTAGGTTTCACTGTGTGTTTCGTGGGTGATTGTTCCTGTCTTTGTGTTTGCACCAGATAGGGCTGTTTCGGTTTTTCACTTTTCATTTATTTTGTAGTTTCCTCTTGTATTGTTTTTCCTTCATTAAAATATATATCATGAATCATCATCACGCTGCATTTTGGTCCGATCCTTGTTCTACCTCTTCGTCAGAGGAGGAGATAGAAGAGAGCCGTTACACATAGTATGGGGATGAGGTAGGTAAAATTGGGTGGGCTATTTACCGATAGACTGTTTATATTTATTTACTTTTCTGCTCTTTTGCACACCTTTTTCTCTACCTGTACATGACCATCTGATAATTTATCACTCCAGTGTTAATCTGCAAAATTGTAATTATCCGACTACCTCCTCATGCCTTTTGCACACAATGTATATAGACTCTCTTTTTTTCTACTCTGTTATTGACTTGTTAATTGTTTACTCCATGTGTAACTCTGTGTTGTCTGTTCACCCCCCCCTTAGTTTTTACACTGCTGCTACTCGCTGTTTACTATCTAAGCATAGTCACTCCATCCCCACCTACATGTACAAATTACCTCGACTAATCTGTATCCCCGCACATTGACTCGGTACTGGTACCCCTTGTTTACAGCCTCGGTATTGTTATTTTTTTTGTGTTACTTTTTATTTAATTTCTTACTTTAGTTGTAACCCATTCAGGTCCTTGTACAATATCAAAATGCACCACAGACCAAATTCTGTTTGGGGTAAATTCATGAAATAATAAATACAATTGTCTAAACAGGCCACATTGACATTTTTTTATTGTTATTATCTACCGCGCCTCCAGTGTCAAAGTTGGGATTTTGAGAAAATGTGAGAAGAAAAAAAAAACATTAAAATGGTTTATTCTTTAAAAGCGTATAGTAGTGTTTTTCGACCTGTTTCAAGCTCAAATATGCCAAATATTAATCAACTCACTGTCGTTTGTAACTACAGACATTTATTTATCATACTATATTTAGTCTTTTGACACATCGGATTACTGTTTGTTTCACACTTCATGAATTAGGGGGTGTCCATTTTAAATAGGAGGAAATTACAGGCGGTGTGGGGACTCAGATAAGCTCCCCAGGGCTGTCCCTCCTGGGGGTGATTAAGATGCAGGAGGGTTGGAGTGGGGTCAGCCAGGAATGGAGAGCTGGGTAGAGTTTTATCAGAAAATGGAAAGGTTGATGCCAGTTCCTGAATTATACAGCTCTCCCCATCAGAATCCATGTTGACTCAAGTGCTGTGTTTCTTTGGGGGACGTTTGGGAGCTAAGGGGCTCAAGACTGCTCTCCAAACCCAGGGGGATGGGACCCTGGAGGCTGAGGAGAACCAGTCAGACTGGGGAGGATTGGAAGACATGGAGCTAGGTCACTCCAGACAGCATTGGCTGTGCTAGACGCCTCAGGTCATGAGTTGCATGTCCAAATGTCGAGAATAATTGAACCTGGAGAATGTCCTGAAAGGTTAAAATGGAATGGACTAGGATTCCAGAGTTCAGTTATGTTTTTCAAAATGTAATCAGATATATACAATTTGACATTTTAAAGGTCTTGACTTTCACACTTTTCAATATACATTTTTATTTTTAAATGTTCACTTTGACATGACTTAAAAACATACTTTGTATGTTTACATAAAACCTGTACGATAGTGGTGGGGATCCTAGTGGTTAAAAGCTTTGGGTCAGTAACCGAAAGGTTGCTCGTTTGAATCCCCAAGCTAACTAGGTGAAAAGTCTATGCTCTTAAGCAAGGCACTTAACCCTATTTTCACCTGTGGTGTAAGAATATTTTACCATTTCTATTTTTGACAACTTTTACTTTACTTCACTACAGCGGTTCCTCTTTTAAAAGTTGTGTCTTACTGCAGCACATCTTGAGGGTTGTGGCAGCATTCTGTGGCACGTCATCTATTTGTCAGCCATTTTAGTACAGCAAGTTATTGCTAGTTTGACCACCCGAGGGCATCTTTGATAAGCATTTGATAGTCTTCCATATTGGCATTATCAGAGAATTTAAAACCTTTTCTGTAAGAACATAGTATATGGGATTGATTTGAAGAAATTTGGCTTAATTAATTTGATTAATATTGTGGTGTTTCTATTCCAAGAAAAATGAAAAACAAAACACTCAGGGTTTCCATTAAGATGGAATGAAAAATATGGCACTGTACAATGTGAATGGCAAGGCAAAATCATGAGGATTGGAGGATTCTAAATTGTTTGCATTCATTAGACAACTTTGTTCCAATATTTGTGTAAATCAGTGATATTTATTCCCATAGTAATTCGTTATGGATCCATAACTAAATCAACATCAAAATTTTGAAAGAGTATTTTCATCATTATTTTATTAACGAGAGCATAAAGATGCTGAAGAAATACAGTACCGTACAGTATATTCTTTTACATTTGGATAATAAAGCATTTAAAGCCTTTTGAAGATGTACGCCACCTGTACTTGATTATTAGGCTACTGTGCAGTTACAATACATACTGTAGTAAACGTGGGAAATTGCCTAATTCTCTAAGGGAGACCAGGCCAAGTCTGTATTACAGAATGCAGGGCAAGAGGGAGACCAGGGTTCAAATTCTCAACGTGGAGGAAGGAGTAGGCTGTCCTTGTAAATAATAATTTGTTCTTAACTGATTCCATAGGTTATTTCATAGTTGTGATGTCTTCACTATTATTCTACAATGTAGAAAATAAGAAAAATAAAGATAAATCCTGGAATTAGGTGTGTCCAAGCTTTTGACTGGTACTCCAAGAATAACAAAGGGTTTCAATTAACTTCTTATGGCTGCAGGGGCAGTATTGAGTAGCTTGGATGAAAGGTGCCCAGAGGTGCCCAGAGTAAACGGAATGCTCCTCAGTCTCAGTTGCTAATATATGTAGTAGTTAGTATTGGATAGAAAACACTCTGAAGTTTCAAAAACTGTTTGCATGATGTCTGTGAGTATAACAGAACTCGTATGGCAGGCAAAAACCTGAGAATAAATCCAAACAGGAAGTGAGAAATCTGAGGTTGGTATATTTTCAACCCATGCCCTATTGAAATCACATTGGGATATGAATGAAGGTTCAATTCCTAGGGCTTCCACTAGATGTCAACCGTCTATAGAAACTTGAATGAGGCTTCTACTGTGTTGTGGGACTGAATAAGATGGAAATGAGTCAGGCTACTGGCAGAGAGACATTTCCTGGTCATGCGCATTCCACATGATATCGACTTGCGTTCTGTTCCTCCACAAGACACAAAGGAATTCTCCCGTTTTAACTTTATTGAAGATTTATGATAAAAACATCCTAATGATTGATTCTGTACTTAGTTTGAAATTGTTTCTTCGACCTCTAATATAACTTTTTGAAGTTTTTGTCCGAAGAAATGGTCGACCTGCACCAGCGTCTGCATAGGTGTACCAAACGCGCTAACAAAAGTAGCTAATTGGACATAAATATCGGTCATTATCGAACAAATCAAACATTTATTGTGAACCTGGGATTTCTGGGAGTGCATTCTGATGAAGAGAATCTAAGGTAAGGGAATATGTATCATGTAATTTCTGGTTTCTGTTGACTCCAACATGGCGGCTAATTGTATTATATTTCTGAGCGCCGTCTCAGATTATTGCATGGTTTGCTTTTTCCATAAAGTTTCTTTGAAATCTGACACAGCGGTTGCATTAAGGAGAGGTATAT
This sequence comes from Oncorhynchus keta, assembly GCF_023373465.1. Lineage (NCBI taxonomy): Eukaryota > Metazoa > Chordata > Actinopteri > Salmoniformes > Salmonidae > Oncorhynchus > Oncorhynchus keta. The sequence continues at coordinate 25,990,524 of NC_068438.1, forward strand.
CTATAATTCCATGTGTATAACTTGTATTATGATCAACATTTATGATGAGTATTTCTGTTGAATCGATGTGGCTATGTAAATTCACTGGATGTTTTTGGAACTAGTGAACGAAATGTGCCAATGTAAACGCAGAGATTTTTTCATATATATATGAACTTTATCAAACAAAAGATACATGTTCAATTCCCCGACGGCGAGGAAGGGGTAGGCTGTCCCTGTAAATAAGAATTTGTTCTTAACTGACTTGTCAAGTTAAATAAAGGTTACACTAAGAGCAGAACATTTCTGCACCCTAATTTTCTAATTCTTGTTTTACCAATATCCAAATGGAGATTAAGTGAAAATAGAAATCTCAATGATTAATCAAGAGCAGTCCCCCTGCTTGTCTCAGAGCAGCGCGAAACGGTGCTAAAACAGTTGTAGGCTTTTGCTTCTAACTTCAATATGCTCGTTAAATAAATAAGACCTACACCATTTTTAACAGCACATTACTCAACACTAGTGAGACTCATTTAACCTATGGTAGAGGTATGGTAGGCCTACAGCATATCTATTTTTTTTAAATCAATGACGTGACTCTTCGCCAATGATTACATTTAGATGATTGGCGGACTCTATATTAACATCTAAGGGGCATTTTCTGTTAGGATCTGAGAGAATATCTGAACATTTCTAAGGGTCTTATATAATAATACTAATAATATATTTGTTTAAAAAGTAACTATATTTTGGAGATTTCGTTTTCATTTAACCTAGAGTGTCACGTTCGTCGTAGTGAGAAGACCAAGGCGCACCATAATGTGAATACATGATACTTTTAATAAAGAACACTGAACAAACTATACAAAATAACAAAACGAACATGCAGCTATGATACAAAAGTGCAACTAGACATAGACAATAACCCACGAAATACCCAAAGAAGATGGCTACCTAAATATGGTTCCCAATCAGAGACAACGATAAACACCTGCCTCTAATTGAGAACCAATCTAGGCAACCATAGCCATATATAAACACCTAGATGATAAACAACCCCATAAACCTACAAAACCCCTAGACAGTACAAAAACACATACATCACCCATGTCACACCCTGACCTAACCAAAACAATAAAGAAAACAAAGAGTACTCAGGTCAGGGCGTGACATAGAGTGAGCGAGAAAAAATACCATACTTGAACATGGGGTGAGACATTCTCACTAATTTGTAAATAAAGACAGTTTGTTATTTAGAATTATTTATTTCTGGAGAAACCTAACTTGATTATTTAGCAGATATCACTTGCACATACACATATTTTAAGAATATCATAGAATATTTGAACATTTTCATTTCTCAATGCTTGTCTCAGTGCAAACGATTGTCTCAGTGAAACGATGCTGAAATAATGTCCACAGCAGGAAGTCGATGTATTCTGTGCCCACTCAAGGAAAGTTGAAGTCAAAAGTTTACATACACTTAGGTTGGAGTCATTTAAATCTAGTTTTTCAACCACTCCAGAAATGTCTTGTTAACAAACTATAGTTTTGAAAAGTTGGTTAGGACATCTACTTTGTGCATGACACAAGTAATTTTTCCAACAATTGTTTACAGACAGATTATTTCACTTGTAATTCACTGTATCACAATTCCAATCGGTCAGAAGTTTACATACACTAAGTTGACTGTGCCTACAGCTTAGAAAATTCCAGAAAAGTATGTAATGGATTTAGACACTTCTGATAGGCTAATTGACATAATTTGAGTCAATTGGAGGTGTACCTGTGGATGTATTTCAAGGCCTACCTTCAAACTCAGTGCCTCTTTGTTTGACATCATGGGAAAATCAAAAGAAATCAGCCAAGACATCAGAAATCAATTGTAGAACTCCACAAGTCTGGTTCATCCTTGGGAGCAATTTCCAAATGCCTGAAGGTACCACGTTCATCTGTACAAACAATAGTACGCAAGTATAAACACCATGGGACCACGCAGCCGTCATACCGCTCAGGAAGGAGATGTGTTCTGTCTCTTAGAGATAAACGTATTTGTTGTGAAAAGTGCAAATCAATCCCAGAACAACAGCAAAGTACCTTGTGAAGATGCTGGAGGAAACAGGTACAAAACTATCTGTATTCACAGTAAAACGAGTCCTATATCGACATAACCTGAAAGGACGCTCAGGAAGGAAGAAGCCACTGCTCCAAAACTGCCATAACAAAGCCAGACTACGGTTTGCAACTGCACATGCGGACAAAGGTCGTACTTTTGAAGAAATGTTGGAGAAATGTCCTCTGGTCTGATGACATTTTTTGTTTGGCAATAAAGACCATCGTTATGTTTGGAGGAAAAGGGGGAGGCTTGTAAGCTGAAGAACACCACCCCAACCCTGAAGTACAGGGGTAGCAGCATTATGTTGTGGGGGTGCTTTGCTGCAGGAGGGACTGATGCACTTCACAAAATAGATGGCATCATGAGGGAGGAACATTATGAGGATATATCGAAGCAACATCTCAAGACATCAGACAGGAAGTTATAGCTTGGTCGCAAAAGGGTCTTCCAAATGGACAGTGACCCCAAGCATACTTCCAAAGTTGTGGCAAAACGGCATAAGGACAACAAAGTCAAGGTACTGGAGTGGCCATTACAAAGCCCTGACCTCAATCCCATAGAAAATGTGTGGCCAAATTCTTGGTATTATCTCAACCAGCTTCACCTGGAATGGTTTTCCAACAGTCTTGTTCCCACATATGCTGACCACTTGTTGGCTGCTTTTCTTTCACTCTGCGATCCAACTCATACCAAGCCATCTCAATTGGGTTGAGGTCGGGTGATTGTGGAGGTCATGTGATGCAGCACTCAATCACTCTCCTTCTTGGTCAAATAGCCCTTACACAGCCTGGAGGTGAGTTGGGTCAATTTCCTGTTGAAAAACAAATGATAGTTTCATCATTGTGCTTGATGATTTTTGTGACTGCACTGAAGAAACTTTCAACCTTCTTTACATTTTCCGGATTGACTGAATATGTCTTAAAATAATGATGGACTGTCATTTCTCTTTGCTGATTTGAGCCGTTCTCGCCATATAATGGACTTGGTATTTTACCAAATATTATGTTTACCACCCTTACGTTATCACAACACGACTCAAACGCATTAAGAAGGAAAGAAGTCCCACCTGTGTAACTATTCCAGGTGACTATCTAATGAAGCTGGTTGAGAGAATGCCAAGAGTGTGCAAAACTGTCATCAAGACAAAGTGTGGTTACTTTGAAGAATCTCAAATCTAAAAAATGTTTAGATTTGTTTAACACTTTTTAGTTTACTATACTATATTTTCTGAATAACTGTAAGATGTAAATATTGTGTCGTTCCTGGAAGCTGTTGCCGTAGTGATAATCAAAAGATACCATATGTGTTATTTCATAGTTTTGATGTCTTCACTATTACACTACAATGTAAAAAAATAGTATCTTTATTAAGAAAAACCCTCGAATGAGTATGTGTGTCCAAACTTTTGACTGGTACTGTATATATACACTACTGTTCAAAAGTTTGCGGTCAGTTAGAAATGTCCTTGTTTTAATAAATCCATTAAAATAACATAAAATTGATCAGAAATGCAGTGTAGTCATTGTTAATGTTGTAAATGACTATTGTAGCTGGAAATGGCAGATTTTTAATGGAATATTTACATAGGCGTACATAGGCCCATTATCAGCAACCATCACTCCTGTGTTCTAATGGCACGTTGTGTTTGCTAATCCAAGTTTCTAATTTTAAAAGGCTAATTGATCATTAGAAAACCCTTTAGCAATTATGTTAGCACAGCTGAAAACTGTTGTGCGGGTAAAAGAAGCAAAACTGGCCTTCTTAGACTAGTTGAATATCCAGAGCATCAGCATTTGTGGGTTTGATTACAGGCTCAAAATGGCTAGAAACAAAAACCAACCTTTCCTCCAAATATACCTCTCCTGTCTTCAACCAGGATCATCAATGTCAAACGCTCCCTAAAACACTTCAGCGAGCAGGCCTTTCTAATGGACCTGGCCCGGGTATCCTGGAAGGATATTGACTTCATTCCATCAGTAGAGGATGCCTCATTATTCTTTAAAAGTGCTTTCCTCACCATCTTAAATAAGCATGCCCCATTTAAAAAAATGTTGATCCAGGAACAGATGTAGCCCTTGGTTCACTCCAGACCTGACTGCCCTTGACCAGCACAAAAACATCCTGTGGCTTAGTGCATTAGCATCGATTAGCCCGCCCGATACGCAACTTTTCAGGGAAGTTAGGAACCAATATACACAGGCAGTTAGGAAAGCAAAGGCTAGCTTTTTCAAACAGAAATTTGCATCCTGTAGCACAAACTCCAAAATGTTCTGGGACAATGTAAAGTCAATGGAGAATAAGAGCACCTCCTCCCAGCTACCCACTGCACTGAGGCTAGGAAACACTGTCACTACCGATAAATCAACAATAATTTACCATTTCAATTTCAAGCATTTCTCTACAGCTGGCCATGCTTTCCTGCTGGCGACCCCTACCCCGGCCAACAGGCATGCACCCCCCACAGCAACTTGCCCAAGCCTCCCCTATTTCTCCTTTCTCCTTCACCCAAATCCAGATAGCTGATGTTCTGAAAGAGCTGCAAAATCTGGACCCCTACAAATCAGCTGGGCTAGACAATCTGGATCCTCTCTTTCTAAAATTATCCTCCGAAATTGTTGGAACCCCTATTACCAGCCTGTTCAACCTCTCTTTCGTATCATCTGAGATCCCCAAGGATTGGAAAGCTGCCACGGTCATCCCCCTCTTCAAAAGGGGGAGACACTCTAGACCAAAACTGCTACAGACCTTTATCTATCCTACCCTGCCTTTCTAAGGTCTTCGAAAGCCAAGTTAACAAACATATCACCAACCATTTCGAATCCCACCATACCTTCTCTGCTATGCAATCTGGTTTCCGAGCTGGCCATGGATGCACTTCAGCCACGCTCAAGGTCCTAACCGATGTCATAATCGCCATCGATAAGAGACAATACTGTGCAGCTGTATTCATCGACCTGGCCAAGGCTTTCGACTCTGTCAATCACCATATTTTATCGGCAGACTCAACAGTCTTGGTTTCTCAAGTGACTGCCTCTCCTGGTTCACCAACTACTTCTCAGACAGAGTTCAGTGTGTCAAATCGGAGGGCCTGTTGTACGGACCTCTGGCAGTCTCTATGGGGGTGCCACAGGGTTCAATTCTCGGGCCGACTCTCTTCTCTGTATACAATCAATGATGTCGCTCTTGCTGCTGGTGATTCTCTGATCCACCTCTACGCAGATGACACCATTCTGTATACTTCTGGTCCTTCTTTGGACACTGTGTTAACTAACCTCCAGACGAGCTTCGATGCCATACAACTCTCTTTCCATGGCCTCCAACTGCTCTTAAATGCAAGTAAAACTAAATGCATGCTCTTCAACCGACTCACATTAAGCATCTCCAATCCAAAATATAATATAGAATCGGCTTCCTATTTCGCATCAAAGCATCATTCACTCATGCTGCCAAACATAACCTCGTAAAACTGACTATCCTAAAGATCCTTGACTTCGGTGATGTCATTTACAAAATAACCTCCAACACTCTACTCAGCAAATTGGATGCAGTCTATCACAGTGCCATCCGTTTTGTCACCAAAGCCCCATATACTACCAACCACTGCGACTTGTATGCTCTCGTTGGCTGGCCCTCGCATTATATTCGTTGCCAAACCCCACTGGCTACAGGTCATTTATAGGTTTTTGCTAGGTAAAGCCCCACCTTATCTCAGCTCACTGGTCACCATAGCAGCACCCACCCGTAGCATGCGCTCCAGCAGGTATATTTCACTGGTCACCCCCGAAGCCAATTCCTACTTTGGCCACCTTTCCTTTCAGTTCTCTGCTGCCAATGACTGGAACAAACTACAAAAATCACTGAAGCTGGAGACTCCCTCCCTCACTCCCTCACAAGCCCTCAACTGGCAGCTTCATTAAATAGTACCTGCAAAACCCCAGTCTCAACGTCAATAGTAAAGGGGCGACTGCGGGATGATGGCCTTCCAGGCAGAGTTGCAACAGAAAAGCCATATCTCAGACTAGCCAATAAAAAGAAAATATTAAGATGGGCAAAAGAACACAGGCAGTGGACAGAGGAACTCTGCCTAGAACATCAGCATTCCGGAGTAGCCTCTTCACTGTTGACGTTGAGACTGGTGTTTTATGGGTACTATTTAATGAAGCTGCCAGTTGAGGACTTGTGAGACATCTGTTTCTCAAGCTAAACACTCTAATGAACTTGTCCTCTTACTCAGTTGTGCACCGGGGCCTCCCACTCCTCTTTCTATTGGTTAGAGCCAGTTTGCGCTGCCCTGTGAAGGGAGTAGGACACAGCATTGTACGATATCTTCAGTTTCTTGGCAATTTATCACATGGAATAGCCTTCATTTCTCAGAACAAGAATAGACTGTCGAGTTTCAGAAGAAAGTGCTTTTTGTTTCTAACCATTTTGAGCCTGTAATCAAACTCACAAATGCTGATGCTCCAGATACTCAACTAGTCTAAGGCCAGTTGTATTGCTTATTTAATTCACACAACAGTTTTCAGCTGTGCTAACATAATTGCTAAATGTTTTTTTAATGATCAATTAGCCTTTTAAAATTCTATACTTGGATTATCTAACACAACGTGCCATTGGAACACTGGAGTGATGGTTGCTGATAATGGGCCTCTACGCCTATTTAGATATTCCATTACAAATCAGCCATTTCCAGCTACAATAGTCATTTAAAACATTAACAATGCCTACACTGTGTTTCTAATCAATTTTATGTTATTTTAAATGGACAAAAAATGTGCTTTTCTTTCAAAAACAAGGACATTTCTAAGTGACCCCAAACTTTTGAACGGTAGCGTATATAATATATACAGTAGCAAGACTGGGGCTGCTGCTCTCCAGGGAATTAATAAACTATGCTAATGAAGTTGGAGTGGAAATGCTTCATAGCATCAGTGCATCTCCTCTGCTCTGGCCGCCCATTAACCCTGAGGATGTATACAGTAGAACCCTGCATGTCCTGGTGCAGAGCCAAGGAAGAGTGTTTATGTATTTTGATGTGTTCATTACAGTACATAGGGTTATATCTGCATTATACATATTTTTCACGGCATGATTTCAACCAATGTGAAACATAAGAGCATAGATCAATGGTATACTATTATGTCCACCCTACTATTACTCAAGTCTGTTTTTTCTTCTCCAAATATGCCTGCATTACATTTCTGAGTTGGTGTAGACAAAGTACATTTGTAAGTGAATTTTTTACTTGATACCCAGGGCTATGGATTTCATATATAAGCCTGGTTGATGATTATTTTTGAATAATCACTCCATTACAAGAACATGTCTCGAGTGGGTTTCCTCAAAATAAACATGTTTTCTCAAGGCAATTTTTTTTCTACCCTGCTTTGACAAAAAGTACATGTTTAAAACATATGGCAAACAATGTAAAGATCTGGCTACACAGTTGATAACTTCACAGTAAAATGGTTAATTTGGTTTGTAAACCTCCCATGTACAGTGAATTCACTAACATCCTACTCCCGTTTAATGCCACTCCCATTAGTTTGAAATAACATTTAACAGACAATAAAATGCTTACACAGGACTAAAAAGTGTCAGACTATGATATCAAATTACCCTATTGATCAGTAGCTACAGACCGACTACTGTGTGTTCATTTAACAGAGTGGATTCCCCACCCATTACTTAACTGTTGGTTCAAATTAAGGGGCATCTGTTTACCTACAGTATCCCCTTTTATTAGAATCAGCATAAACATTGAACTAACGTATGTTCATGAATCCCAAGAGATGAGGTGGTTATATACAGTGGAAATTTGCTCTGACTGTCACGACTTCTGCCAAAGTCGTTGCCTCTCCTTGTTCAGGCGGTGCTCTGCGTTCGACGTCACCGGTCTTCTAGCCATCATTGATCCTTTTTTCATTTTCCATTGGTTTTGTCTTGTCTTCCCACACACCTGTTTTCTATCCCATTCATTACCTGTTGTGTATTTAACCCTCTGTTTCCCCTCATGTCTTTGTCAGAGATTGTTTTATTGTCAGTGTCGTGTGATTGTTGTATAGGTGCGCGTCGGGTCCTCGTACCCATGTTTGTTTGTTTATGTGCGTTTAGTGTTATGGAGCACACTCCGTGGACTTTATTAAAAGACTCCATTTTACACTCCATTTGACTCCTGCGCCTGACTTCCCTGACACCTATTACACCTATGCATGACACTGACTATATACTGTACTTTCTTTATATGCAACAGAGAAAAAGTATGAGTATTTTACACCCAGAGCCCAAACAAGACATATATAAATGATCCAGAAGACAAGGCAGTGCTCACAGGTGTCCTGAAGGAACTGTAATGCATATGTCAACTTCATGCTAAGCTCCATATATACAATGATGGTAATGTGTTTTGTACTAGAGTGAATGTCTGCTATTTATTCCATAAATTTTTTATGTCTTGTGTGAAACACCTCATCTCTCTTAGGGATATTTTGATGTGCTCTGTGTTTCGTGGTTTTGCATTTCAATCCTGTTCTTTGACACGTTCGATTTTAGAAGCGATGTCTGCAATATGACAATGTTTGTTTCTGCATCTGCTCTAAATCAAGAAATACTAAGCACAGCACTCTGACATACTTTATATTTTTATTAGGTGGCTACTTTGATTCGTGACATAACTCTAAGATTAGATGTTCATTGTGTTAGTAGGTGACTATGTTTAGAGTATGTGCTGAGGATGCTTGGGTAATATAGTTAGCCTTTTATTAAAACTGAATTTTCAGTTTGATTTATGTTTTTGTAAAGGCGGGATCGGTGGGATCGGTGTCCCACCCACGGGATGGTTAAGCTAACGTAGGCTAATACGGTTAGCATGAGGTTGTAAGTAACAAGAACATTTCCCAGGACATGGACATGTCTGATATTGTCAGAAAGCTTACATTCTTGTTAATCTAACTGCACTGCCCCATTTACAGTCGCTATTACAGTGAAATAATACCATGCTATTGTTTGAGGAGAGTGAACCATTTTGAACATTAAAAGTTAATAATAAACAAATTAGGCACATTTTGAACAGAAATGCAATTGTTCATTGGATAAGTCTAAAACATTGTACATACACTGTTGCCATCTTGTGGCCAAAATCTAAATTGCACCTGGGCTGGAATAATACATTATGGCCTTTCTCTTGCATTTTAAAGATGATGGTACAAAAAATACATTGTATTATCTTTTACCAGATCTATTGTGTTATATTCTCCTACATTCCATTCACATTTCCACAAACTTCAAAGTGTTTCCTTTCAATGGTACCAAGAATATGCATATCCTTCCTTCAGGGCCTGAGCTACAGGCAATTAGATTTGGGTATGTCAATTTAGGCAAAAATGTTTAAAAAAAGAAAAGGTTCTGATCCTTAAGAGAATATCTGACACACAAATGTGACAACACATTGTAGTTTATGTTCATCCAACCATGTATTTACAAACTGAATGCAAATGTCAATGTGAGTCAAAACAAACAAACACAAACACAAACTTCATACAATTTCATTCTAGAATTTAAACCAAAACCTTTTATTTTCTCTCCAACCCTATGCGTGATGATGAATAGGTATCGTGTAAGCTCTCGATAGGAACTGCATTGTTCATGGACAATCAATTTACACAGAAATGTGCGGGCAAGGTCTGGAGCCATGATGTGTTAACATACCGTCCTGAGATGAGTCACACTGATGCCTTCTGACAGGCTTCATTCAGCTGGTGAGAGAGGCAGAGGCTAACCAGTTGTGCAGCTCTGCCCAAACACATGCTGCGTGCCAGCCTTCATCTTGCTCCAATGAGATGAGAGTACAGGCGGTAAAAGTAACGAGTTCGGTAGGTACTGTAACTGTACAGTACAGTATTGGAGATGTGACTGGCTGGGATTTAAAAAGTATGCGCTAGCTGCTGGTAATTCAGGGATGAACTGTAGAAGACCTTGATGGTAAACATCTCTTTTGTTTTGGTTTGGTTTTGTAGGACTATATAATGTAATCTGAATATAGAAGTACAATGCCATATGTGAAGCTCATTCATAAAAACTAACAGTTATACACTCAGAGCTGTCTGCTTATCCATCAGTTAATCCCTGTTTAAAAAATATCTATTGTGGTAAATTTTCATGTTGTTTTCAGACCATGCCAGAGCTATATTGTGGTGTACATATGCTGTACATCTGAATGATACATACTGTAAATCCACTGGATTAATGTCTAATCTGTCATTTGGAATTTTAGAAGGACCACAGTCAATCTCCTCATTTAAGTCTACATGACCAAAGCAATATAGCTTTTTAAAACTGGCATATCAAATAGACAACAAACTAAAAATGTATGTTCAAATCTTCTTGGAGTAAGGGGAAATTCTTAGCAACAATGTATTGTACCCTGTTGGACAGTCTTTCATTTTCACTCAATGAACTCTAACCACACACTCACACATACTACACTGACACTCCAACACACACACGCACACACACACACACACACACACACACACACACACACACACACACACACACACACACACACACACACACACACACACACACACACACACTGCTGCTACTCACTGTTTATTTTCTATGCATAGTCACCTTACCACTACCTACATTTACATACAGTATGACCTCAAATACCTCAACTTACCAGTACCCCTGCACATTGACTCGGTACTGGTAACCCCTGTACATAGCCTTGTTGTTGTTATGTTATTGCGTTACTATTTTTCCTTTAGTTTATTTAGCACATTTTTCTTACCAACTTTTTAAAACTGAACTGTTGGTTAAGGGCACGTAAGTAAGCATTTCACAGTAAGGTTTACACCCGGTGTATCGGCACATGTGACGAAGAAAATGTGATTTTGATTGTATTTGTTCAGAGTATCATAGACATCCCAACAGTCAAAATAACATCTCCAAATTGATTTAAGAGCTTTGATGCTTACATCATTGCATAATATCCCTACAAAACATTGCTGGTGTATCAAATGTGTAAAAAAATAATTCACTTTGAGTGGTTTGGTGAACCACAAACACACTACTGTTGGTTTCTTATTTTAAAGGGATAGTGAGGGAAGCTCTTTCTCTTTCTCCTCCAACTTCCTTTAAACTGCACGCAAATGGTATCCGTTGTGGAAAGAGATCTTTCCATTCCCTGTAAAATGTTCATGTTTCAGTTCAATTCAGACTTAGAAGCACCGCCCAAAGCCCCACATTTCCCCCTCGCTGCGCCCTCCCTTGGCACCAACCTTCTCTGGACATCTTGACCAGATTGGGATCTCTGTCTATGGATTGGAGTGAGACTTGGATTGGAGAGGGAGGGGGGGAGGGGGTGGCTGGGGATGAACTGACAGGTTATTACTGGATTTGTGGGGGATTAGTCCATAAAAGCCCTCTCAGCCCCACGGCCAGCGTGGCCAGAACCGAGGAAATAAGATAAAATAATCTCTGTAAAAATGTTCTGGAGTGGGAAAGAGTGTGAGAGAGAGAAATGAGGAAAAAAACATCATCCCAAATAAAATCAGTGCTTGGAAAAAATGCATTAAATCTTCACTCTGTCCTAATTTCGGTTGTTTCTGGGTTTTTTCTGAAAACCCCTGCCTGGGGATATGTCAATTGGAATGAGATTAAACTCCCACAATATAGACATGAAAAAAAGCGGACTGGAACACATCTAAAATGCTCAAGAGCCCCCCTTTAGAAAGCTATGTTCTTCTCTCTGGTTCAATAGATGAGCATCTGACTCATATGCGTTGTTGCATAAGCAGGTACACACATCAGGGACCTGCTTTGATTTTATGGTTGTAGGGAGAGTTAGATCTGTCGATTCACCTATCATGTTCTGGAGAAATTACTAAAACTACATTACCAGTCAAACGTTTGGACACAGTGAGTCAACTGGTCAGGATGCTCTCGATTGTACAGTTGTATCAGCAGTGTAAGGTAACAGAGCTAGAGCGATGTTTGTCAGACCATGAGACATCCTGAAAATCTTTATTCTAACAAAATTGTCTGTAGCATTTCTATGTGCTAATAGCAGAATAACCCCCCAAAATGTTCACCAAATATCTACAGTACCAGTCAAAAGTTGGAAAAACTTACTCATTCAAGTTTTTTTTTTCTTTTTTTCTATATTGTAGAATAATAGTGAAGACATCAAAACTATGAAATAACACATATGGAACGCTGTACAGTGACAAGAAAATGTATTTGATTGATTTTTTATACATTTTTCTCATTTACAACTGCGACCTGTCCAAAATAAAGCAAACCAGTGCAACAAAAACAACAGTTACACATGGGATAAACAAACGTACAGTCAATAACACAATAGAAAATCTGTATACAGTGTGTGCAAATGAAGTAAGGAGGTACGGAAATAAATAGGCCATAGTGGCAAAGTAATTACAATTTAGCAATTAACACTGAAGTGATAGATGTGTAGATGAGGATGTGCAAGTAGAAGTACTGGTGTGCAAAAGAGCAGAAAAATTAACAAAAAAAAACAAATATGGGGATGAGGTAGGTAGTTGGTGGATGGGCTATTTACAGATTGGCTGTGTACAGCTGCAGCAATAGGTAAACTGCCCTGACAGCTGATGCTTGAAGTTAGTGAGGGAGATACAAGTCTCCAACTTTAGTGATTTTTGCAATTCGTTCCAATCATTGGCAGCAGAAAACTGGAAGGAAAGGCGGCCAAAGTAGGTATTGGCTTTAGGGATGACCAGTGAATTTATACCTGCTGCAGCGCATGCTATGGGTGTTGCTATGGTGACCAGTGAAATGAGATAAGGTGGAGCTTTACCGACTTGAATGTGAACCCTTTGGAATTACCTCTTTTTCTGCATGACTTGGTCATCAAAATTGATCTGATCATCATCTAGGTCAAAATAATAGACAAACATAGTGTGCTTAAACTAATAACACACAAATTATTGTATTTTTCTTGTCTATATTGAATACATAATTTAAACATTCACAGTGTAGGTTGGAAAAAGTATGTGAACCGCTAGGATAATAACTTCTCTAAAAGCTAATTGGAGTCAGGAGTGGGGCGGCAGCGTAGCCTAGTGGTTAGAGCGTTGGACTAGTAACCGGAAGGTTGCGAGTTCAAACCCCCGAGCTGACAAGGTCTGTCGTTCTGCCCCTGAACAGGCAGTTAACCCACTGTTCCCAGGCCGTCATTGAAAATAAGAATAAGAACTGACTTGCCTGGTTAAATAAAGGTTAAAAAAATAAAAAATAAAAAAAGGAGTCAGCTAACCTGGAGTCCAATCAATGAGATGAGAATGGAGATGCTGGTGAGAACTGCCTTGCCCTATAAAACACCCTCACAACATTTGAGTTTGCAATCCACAAGAATGTTGCCTGATGTAAACCATGCCTTGAACAAAAGAGATCTCAGGAGACCTAAGATTAAGAATTGTCGACTTGCATAAAGCTGGAAAGGGTTAAAAAAATATCTCTAAAAGCCGTGATGTTCATCAGTCCAGGGTAAGACAAATTATCTATAAATGGAGAAAGTTCAGCACTGTTGCTAGTCTCCCCAGGAGTGGCCGTGCTGCAAAGATGACTGCAAGAGCACAGGGCAGAATGCTCAAAGTGGTTAAGAAGAATCCTAGAGTGTCAGATAAAGACTTACAGAAATCTCTGGAACATGCTATCATCTCTCTTGACGAGTCTACGATACGTAAAACACTAAACAAGAATTGTGTTCATGGGAGGATACCATGGAAGAAGCAACTGCTGTCCAAAAAAACTAACATTGCTGGACATCTGAAGTTTGCAAAAGTGCACCTGGATGTTTCACAGCGCTACTGGCAAAATATTCTGTGGACAGACGAATCTACACCTGAGTTGTTTGGAAGGAACACACAACATGTGTGGAGAAAAAAGGCACAGCACTCCAACATCAAAACCTCATCCCAACTGTAAAGTATGGTGGAGGGACCACCATGGTTTGGGGTTGCTTTGCTCTGCTATCATCGACGGAAAAATTAATTCCCAAGTTTATCAAGACATTTTGCAGGAGATTGGTAGGCTGTCTGCCAATTGAAGTTCATCAGAAGTTGGGTGATGCAACAGGAAAACGACCCAAAACACAGTAGTAAATCAACAGAAGAAAATACGCCTTCTGGAGTGGCCCAGTCAGTCTCCTGACCTCAACTTGATTGAGATGCTGTGGCATGACCTCAAGACAGCAGTTCACACCAGACATCTCAAGAATACTGCTAAACTGAAACAGTTTTGTAAAGAGGAATGGTCCAAAATTACTCCTGACTGTTGTGCAGGTCTAATGCTCAACTACAGAAAACATTTGTTTGAGGTTATTGCTGCCAAAGGATGGTCAACCAGTTATTAAATCCAAGGGTTCACATACTTTTTCCACCCTGCACTGTGAATGTTACACACAAATACACATGGTTAGCAGATGTTAATGCGAGTGTAGCGAAATGCTTGTGCTTCTTGTTCAGACAATGCAGTAATAACCAACGAGTAATCTAACCTAACAATTCCAAAACTACTACCTTATACACACAAATGTAAAGGGATAAAGAATGTGTACATAAATATATGAATGAGTGATGGTACAGAACGGCATAGGCAATATGCAGTAGATGGTATAGAGTACAGTATATACATATGAGATGAGTAATGTAGGGTATGTAAACAAAGTGGCATAGTTTAAAGTGGCTAGTGATACATGTATTACATAAAGCTGCAGTAGATGATATAGAGTACAGTATATACCCTACATTATTCATCGTATATGTATATATTGTACTCTATATCATCTACTGCAGCTTTATGTAATACATGTATCACTAGCCACTTTAAACTATGCCACTTTGTTTACATACTCTACATTACTCATCGTAATGCCTGGGAGCAAGACATCCTGGTCCGTGACGGGGCTGGTTTTCTTTTTGTAATCCGTGATTGACTGTAGACCCTGCCACATACCTCTTGTGTCTGAGCCGTTGAATTGCGACTCTACTTTGTCTCAATACTGACGCTTAGCTTGTTTGATTGCCTTGCGGAGGGAATAGCTACACTGTTTGTATTCGGTCATGTTTCCGGTCACCTTGCCCTGGTTAAAAGCAGTGGTTCATGCTTTCAGTTTTCACACTCATGATAAATTTATATATAATTGCTTGTGTGTTATTAGTTTAATAAGCAGACTCTGTTTGTCTATTGTTGTGACCTAGATGAAGATCAGATTTTATGACCAATTTATGCAGAAATCCATGTATTTCCAAAGGGTTCACATAATTATAAGAAATCCCGCTATACCCTGAGACGAACCATAAAACAGGCAAAGCGTCAATACAGGACTTAGATTGAAACCTACTACACTGGTTCTTATGCTTATGCTTGGTTCTTATGCTTTTTGGATGTGGCAGTGCTTAAAAGAGACTACAAAGGGAAACCCAACTGTGAGCTGCCCAGCTGACGGGAGCCTACCAGACGAGCTAAATGCCTTTGATGCTCCCTTCGAGGCAAGCAACACTGAAGTGTGCATGAGAGCACCAGTCATTCCGGACGACTGTGTGATCACGCTCTCGTTAGCCGAGTTGAGGAAGACCTTTAAAAACCGGTCAGCATTCACAAAGCCGCAGTGCCAGACGGATGATCCAGGACGTGTACTCAAAGCATGTGTGGACCAACTGGCAAGTGGCTTCACTGACATTTTGAACTCCTCCCTGACCGAGTCTGTAGTACCTACATGTTTCAAGCAGACCACCTTCGTCCCTGTGCCCAAGGAATCGAAGGTAACCTGCCTAAATGATTACTGCCCCGTATCACTCACGTCGGTAGACATGAAGTGCTTTGAAAGGCTGGTCATGGCTCACATCAACACCATCATCCTGGAAATACTAGACCCACTCCAATTTGCATACCGCCCCAAGAGACCAACAGATGACGCAATCTCAATCGCACTCCACACTGTCCTTTCCCACCTGGACAAAATTCTCACCTATGTGAGAATGTGGTTTATTGACTACAGCTCAGCGTTCAACACCATAGTGCCCACAAAGCTCATCACTATGCTAAGGACCATGGGACTAAACACTTCCCTCTGCAACTGGATCCTGGACTACCTGACGGGCCTCCCCCAGGTGGAAAGGTTAGGCAACAACACGTCTGCCACGCTGACCTCAACACTGGGGCCCCTCAGGGGTGCTAGCTTAGTTCCCTTCTGTACTCCCTGTTTACCCACAACTGCGTCGCCAAACACGACTCCAACAAAATCATTAAGTTTGCTGATGACACAACAGGTGTGATCACCGACAACGATGAGACAGCCTATAGGAGGGAGGTCCGCCACCCCTCGTCTTACCAGAGGCTGCTGTTCTATCCTGCCAATACAGTGTAAAACCCACCAGCTGTATGTTATTTCATGTCGTTGCTCAGCCACGACTCGGTGAAACATAAGATATTACTGTTTTTAATGTCATGTTGGTAGGATATACGTGCTTATTGTTCGTCCACTTTATTATCCAGCGATTGTATGTTGGCCAATAGTACCGATGGCAAAGGCAGATTAGCCACTAGTTGCCTGATCCTTACAAGGCACCCTGATCTCCTTCCGCAATATCTCTGTCTCTTTCTCCTGCGAATGATGGGGATGAGGGCCTTGTCGTGTGTCTAGAGTAAATCCCTCTCGTTCAACTCATTAAAGAAAAATTATTTGTCCAGTTCAAGGTGAGTAATTGCAGATCTGATGTCCAGAAGCTCTTTTCGGTCATAAGAGATGGTAGCAGCAACATTATGTACAGAATAAGTTAAACAAAATAGCATGGTTGGTTAAAAGCCCATAAAACATCAGCCACCCCCTCTGGCGCCATCTTTACAGACCAGTTCACAATGTTGATGTCAGCAACCGCTCACCCACAGGACGCCATACACGCTGTCTGCCATCGGCCCAGTGCTGTTGAATCCGGGATTCATCCATGAAGAGCTCACATCTCCAGCATTCCAGTGGTTACAACGCCGAACTGCAGTCAGGTCAAAACCCTTGTGGGGACGACAATGTCACACTCTGACCATTATTTGAGTTGTTTGTTTCTATGTTTTGTTTGGTCAGGGTGTGATATGAGTGGGCATTCTATGTTGCATGTCTAGTTAGTCTGTTTCTATGTGTTTTGGCCTGATATGGATCTCAATTAGTGGCAGGTGTTTGTCTATGTTATGTTGCTTGTTACCACAGTGTTTCTTTAGCAGTCACGCTCGTCTTGTTAGTTTGTTTGTTTGTTTTAGTGTACTTCGTGTTTTTTCTGTCTTTTCATTAAATCATGCATTCACACCACGTTGCGCTTTGGTCTACTCAATACGACGATCGTGACAGACAAGCATACTGATGAGCTTCCCCGAGTTGTGTTCTGTTTGTGCAGAAGTTCTTCAGTTTCATCAGCTGTCCGAGTGGCTTGTCTCAGAACATTCCGCAGATGAAGAAGTCGGATGTGGAGGTCCTGGACTTACATGGTTACATGTGGTCTGTGGTTGTGAGGCTGTTTGGGCATTTTCTAAAATGAGGCTGAGGCGGCTTATGGTAGATAAATTAACATAAAATTATCTGGCAACTGCTCTGTCAGCATGCCAAGTGCACGCTCCCTCAAAACTTGAGACATCTGTGGCATTGTGTTGTGTGACAAAGTTGCACATTTTAGTGGCCTTTTATTGTCCCCAGCACAAGGTGCACTTGTATAATGATCATGCTGTTTAATCAGCTTCTTGATATATCACACCTGTCAGGTGGATGGAGTATCTTTGCAAAGACAAAATGCTCAACAACAGGGATTTTTTAAACAAATGTGTGAAAAACATTTGAGATATAAGCTTTGTAGGCTGGGATATTTCTGGTAACCAACACGTTACATGTTGCGTTTATATTTTTGTTCAGTAGATTTTGTGTGGGCATTTCTCATGGGTTTTGGAGAATGTAGCACTACAACACATTTCCTGTTTTAGAGGTTTAACATTTAAAGGTCAAGAAATTTGAGCTCAAAGACAAAATACTCAGTTTGCAAACTAGATCAATTTGCGAACTGCCATGCGTGTCAGCAACTGTATAGCTGGGAAACTTAAAGAAATTTGAAATAAAGAGCCAAAAAACAAGAACGGATGGCAGATTTCCACGAGAAGCAGTGCAGGTGGCTCCCCAGAGGCAAAAACAATAGCATGAAGGTAAAGCAGATGTAATTCCCAACATATTTCAATGAGGAGGGTCTACCTGCTTTGATGAAACCCCATCCAAAGTCAATATTCAGGATGATTTTAATTGCATTGGAACTGACTCAAATCCATGAGCAAGACAGCAAAAACGGTCTTGAACCAATGGTGTAAAAAGTACTCAATTGTCATACTTGAGTAAAAGTAAAGATACCTTCATAGAATATGACTCAAGTAAAAGTGAGTCACCCAGTAAAATTCTACTTTAGTGAAAGTATAAAAGTATTTGGTTTTAAATATACTTACAGTTTAAGTCGGAAGTTTGAATACACCTTAGCCAAATACATTTAAACTCAGTTTTTCACAATTCCTGACATTTATTCATAGTAAGAATTCCCTGTAGGTCAGTTAGGATCACTACTTTTAAGAATGTGAAATGTCAGAATAATAGTAGAGAGAATGATATATTTCAGCTTTTATTTCTTCTGACTTTCTGTCAGAAGTTTACATACACTTATTAAGATCTTATTTTTCAGAGTAAATAACCCACGGACACTTGAGAAGCTTTAATTAACCAAGTTTATTTCTTCCTGAAAGTTTCTTTACAGCTGTAATTCAGACAACTCAACATTTCTCCCATCCAGAAAAATATATCCCACTTAAGACACTCCTCCTTCTCTCCAATCCTTCTTATGGTTAAACAGGAAAAGAGTAGCAAGTTACCAAACCCTTATTACTCCCTTCAGGTGACCTGTCCTCACCTCCTGACCTCAACCCCTCCTTCATCTAATCCACAGATGTCCATCTGTCTTTCCTGTATCAACACGTTGCTCTGCTCCCATACCCCAACACATTCCAACACATTCCACTCTTTTACTCCTTAATATACTATGCGTCTAATATATCATGTCTTTAAAATCTCAATGTTCAAAATGTCGAGTCAAACACGCTCAATTAGTATTTAGTAGCATTGCCTTACATTTTTTAAAATGTGGGTCAAACGTTTCGGGTAGCCTTCCACAATAAATTGGGGGAATTTTGGCATATTCCTCCTGACAGAGCTGGTGTAACTGAGTCAGGTTTGTAGGCCACCTTGCTCACACATGCTTTTTCAGTTCTGCCCACAAATGTTCTATGGGATTGAGGTCAGGGCTTTGTGATGGCCACTCCACTACCTTGACTTTGTTGTCCTTAAGCCATTTTGCCATAACTTTGGAAGTATGCTTGGGGTCATTGTCCATTTGGAAGATCCATTTGCGATCAAGCAGTCAGCTTGCTGACTGATGTCTTGAGATGTTGCTTCAATAAATGTTGCTTCAATAATAAAATGTCGATATAGGACTCGTTTTACTGTGGATATAGATACTTTTGTACCTGGTTCCTCCAGCATCTTCACAAGGTCCTTTGCTGTTGTTCTGGGATTGATTTGCACTTTTCACACCAAAGTACATTCATCTCTAGGAGACAGAATGCGTCTCCTTCCTGAGCGGTATGATGGCTGCGTGGTCCCATGGTGTTTATACTTGCGTATTATTGTTTTTAGAGATGAACGTGGTACCTTCAGGCATTTGGAAATTGCTTCCAAGGATGAACCAGACTTGTGGAGGTATTTTTCTGATGTCTTGGCTGATTTCTTTTGATTTTCCCATGATGTCAAGCAAAGAGGCACTGAGTTTGAAGGTAGGCCTTGAAATACATCCACAGGTACACCTCCAATTGACTCAAATGATGCCAATTAGCTTATCAGAAGAAGTATGACATAATTTTATGGAATTTATCAAGCTGTTTAAAGGCACAGTCAACTTAGTATATGTAAACTTCTGACCCACTGGAATTGTGATACAGTAAATTATAAGTGAAATAATCTGTCTGTAAACAATTGTTGGAAAATTACTTGTGTCATGCACAAAGTAGACTTGCCAATACTATAGTTTGTTAACAAGAAGTTTGTGGAGTGGTTGAAAAACAAGTTTTAATATCTTCAACCTAAGTGTATGTAAACATTCAACTTCAACTGTAAGTGTAAAACCTAAATGGAATTGCTAAAATGTACTTAAGTATCGTATTTTAAGTAAACCATTGACAAATAGCCACGGGCAAACTCCAACACTCAGACATAATTTACAAACAAAGCATTTGTGTTTAGTGAATCCGCCAGATCAGAGGCAGTAGGGATTGACCAGGGATGTTCTCTTGATAAGTGCTTGGATTGGACCGTTTTCCTGTCAAAATGTAACGAGTACTTTTGGATGTCAGTGACTATGTATGGAGTAAAAAGCACATTATTTTCATTAGGAATGTAGTGAAGTAAAATAAATAGTAAAGTACAGATACCACCAAAAACGACTTAAGTAGGCCTTTAAAGTATTTTTAATCATGTACTTTAGACCACTGTCTTGAACCTTTAATACCTCTACACTATTGTTATTTGTTATACAAATGTTGATTAAAGAAGGCTGCACCATTTTAGAATGCATTTGTCATCATAAAAAAATCTGATATGGAAAATCTTGTCAAAACCCTATAGTGTGATGGCTGGCAATGAGATTTCCCATCCTAAACCCCTCGTTCAAAATACCATCCAAGTAAATTGTGTGAAAATATGCTTGATATTGGGTAAAATAGTCAATAACAAACCCTAATGTCCAATTTACAGGGAAAGGAAAATTGATGTACTTTGTACTTTTCTCTCCATCAGAACATACAGTTCGGCTGAGTGGGCAATTTTGATATCAACGTTCTGAAAAAAATGATGTATTCAAGAATCAACTTAATAAATGTGTAAACCTATTTCCCAAAGCAATGAAAATACAATAATACATGACAATTAAAGGCATAAGTGACAATACATTGAAAACAGTGGTGCAATTGAATAGGGGGAAATTAACACATCATCTGATAGCGGCAGGTAGCCTAGTTGGGCGGCAGGTAGCCTAGTGGTTAGAGTGTTGGACTAGTAACTGAAACGTTGCAAGATGAAGTCCCTGAGCTGACAAGGTAAAAATATGTTGTTCTGCTCCTATAGAGTTACAGATTATATTAGTGGAAAATACAGTAAGTTGATATTCATATTGACCCCTAGACCAGTGGAGGCTGGTGGGAGGAGCTATATGAGGTCAGGCTCATTGTAATGGCTGGAATAAAATTTATGGAATGGTTTCCAACATATGGAAACAATGTTTGACTCCGTTCCATTTTTTTCCATTCCAGCCATTACAATGAGCCCATCCTCCTGTAGCTCCTCCCACCAGCCTTCACTTCCCAAGACCTTATTCACCTATACCAGTGTATGTATGATAAAACAATGTCCACGTTGACTTTATCAACACTCTCTCAATATACTAAGGAACCATTGGGCCTCTCTCCCTGAAACAGCATGTAGTGCTTCTGAACTGGCTATTATCCTTGAATGCCCATTACAAAAGAACCCACATCTATTATTGATGTTGCAATTACCACTTCCATCATTGCTAAAGGTCATTTAGGAGAAATTTAGTTCCCGCTTAACTAAATTGAAAGAAGGGATAAAAGCTACTTTCTGAATGGCAAATGAGAACCTCCTTCACCTTCAGCCTAACACTGAATACTGCTAGCCTATTGCAATCAACAGGTCTCTCCATTCAGTCTGAAATGGCACCCTATTCACTATGCAACACCCATTACCATGAAAGCATGTAGTGGAAATAAAAAAAATGAAATGATGAAACTATGAAAATAATGTGTTACTGTACATGACCAAAAGTACGTGGACACCTGCTCGTCGAACATCTCATTCCAAAATCATGGGCATTAATATGGAGTTGGTCCCCCTTTGCTGCATAACAGCCTCCACTAGATGTTGGGACATTGCTGCAAGGTCAGGCACTGATGTTGGGCGATTAGGTCTGGCTCAGTCGGCATTCCTATTCATCCCAAAGGTGATTGATGGGGTTGAGGTCAGGGCTCTGTGCAGACCAGTCAAGTTATTCCACACCGATCTCGACAAACCATTTTTGTATGGACCTAGCTTTGTACACAGAGTTATTGTCATATTGAAACAGGAAAGCACCTTCCCCAAACTGTTGCCACAAAGTTGGAAGCATAGAATCGTCTAGAATGTCATTTTATGATGAAGAGTTAAGATTTCCCTTTACTGGAACTAAGGGGCTTAGCACTTTACCTGCGCTAATGCATAGTGCCAACTGTAGTGTTCCCCAGATTCATCCATTGGACTGACAGATGGTGGTGATCTTTACCCCACTCCAGCCGATGCTTGGCATTGCGCATGGTGATCTTAGGCTTGTATGATGCTGCTCGTCCATGGAGACCTATTCCATGAAGCTCCCAACGAGCAGTTCTTGTGCTGACGTTGCATTAAGAGGCAGTTTGGAACTCGGGTAGTGAGTGTTGTAACCAATGACAGACGATTTTTACGCGCTACATGATTTAGCACTCAGCGATGCCGTTCTGTGAGCTTGTGTGGCCTACCACTTCGCGGCTGAGCTGTTGTTGCTCCTTGACGTTTCCACTTCACAATAACAGCACTTACAGTTGACCTGGGCAGCTCTAGAAGGACAGACATTTTACAAACTGACTTGTTGGAAAGGTGGCATCGTATGACGGTTCCACATTGAAAGTAACAGCTCTTCAGTAAATCCATTCTACTGCCAATATTTGTCTGTCTATGCATGGCTGTGTGTTCGATTTTATACACCTGTCAGCAACGGGTGTGACTAAAATAACCAAATGCGCTAATTTCAAGGGTTGTCCACATACTTTTGTATATAGTTGTAGATATAATAAATGTTTTATTTAAAATAGGAAATCTCAAAGCTATGTCATATGTAAAGTCAATAATCCAACTGAAAATGTAAAGGTACAATGGAAGATGAAGACTGAATGATTAAATGTATATTTTCCAATAAAGCAGTGTTGAATAATGGAGAAAGGAGTTCTGAAATCCCTCTTTGTAGAAAACAATGCTCGGCTCTCGGAACAAATGGACTACGGTCTAATTCAACATGGCATCTGTGGTGTGGGTTAGACACGCCTCCAACCACAACCATACCTTTAGCCTTAATTGACTACATTGCAGAAGGCCTTTATCAGCAATTTACAGTTAACTCGGCTCCTTGCTGAGTAAAGAAAATATATTATTAAGAAAAGCCAGGTAAGATTAACGTGAACAACACTGATCCAATCTGGTAACAAATACCCTTTTATTGCCTCCTCACAATTGTATTTTCATAGAAAAAGCATCTTAAGGACCATTTGCATAAATGTCTTTCATTTTCTTAAGCTGATATCGCTACATTAATTTGAATGCTAACTTATCATTGCAGCTTTCAATCAAGCGGATCAGTTTCAAAATGCCCCATAGATATACTGTAGCACAAAATGACATTGCACTACAATTAGTCTAGTAATTGATCTCAATACAGTACAAGTGAAACCCTGTCCGTGCGTGGTAAGTGAAAATGGATAATTGAGATTTAAAAAGTTTGACAAAATATGCAGTACCAGTCAAAAGTCTGGACACACCTACTCATTCAAGAGTTTTTATTTATTTTTACTATTTTCTACATTGTAGAATAATAGTGAAAAGGTCAAAACTATGAAATACCACATATGGAACACAGTTAAATGCCGGAGATAATATTTGTTTTATTAATATGCCACTGAAAATGTATGGTGATCAAATGGGTCATTCACACTAACTTAGTGTATAAAATGAAGATTAATGCAAATTCAATTATTGTTTACAGCAGGTGTGTTACCATTAGATTCTATTTTCTGAAGTCTGAATATATTTTATGATGTGATGAATCAGTGATGAATAAGCCTATGCATGTTTACTAGTAATTAAAAAACTGACAACTTTGAGACTTGATTAAAGATCGTAGAAGTAAATGCAGTTTCACAGGTTTATCATCATTAACTCAACTCATTCATCTTGATACATAAAGGTTAAGACCCTTTATTAATGAGTGCAAAATTAATTGTGTCGCCTAATTTCGGTGAGACTGGCAGTCGCTGTACTCGGCTGCCAGCACGTTTACTTGATGACCTGGTTACAACTCTGACATATTCAGTGTACTGTAACCAAAAATGATTGGCACCAGGGAAAGAAAGTGTAACCAAACACTCTTTCAGCCCAGCTAAAACAAAAATTAAATCACTCGACTGAGGGACTTGAAAAACCCTGGGACACTTCAAAGGGTGACTAACCATTAAAATAAAGACAAATGAGTACTCTGTTTCTGCCGAGATTTGATCATTTATTGACAGGACATACAAATAGGCTTACGATTGGCACCAGGCTCTCCATTCCAATACAACCTTTGGTCTGACTAACATTACTACAATATGCAAGCTCACCTTAGATTGACATTATGTATTTGGCTTTTTTTTTATTGTATTCTCTCTCTGCATCTTCTTCATGAGATGACCCCAGTAAGTAGTCTCTTTTTCAACAAGGCATACGATTTTTCAACAACTCTTCTGCTCATGCTCCCGGACACCAGGAAATGATGGGTTAAATGGCAGACACACTCCAAAATAACTTGACACCTGCATGAATACTACTGTGACTAACATATGCATCTGAGATATTCAGTACAAAAACACTGTTTTCAGATACATTACATTTAAACAAGAAGGCAAGACAGGGTGTGGTATATGGCCAATACACAATACCTTCTGAAAGAATTTATACCATTGACTTTTTACACATTTTGTTATGTTACAGCCTTATTCTAAAATTGATAAATAAAACATTTCTCAGCAATCTGCACACAATTCCCCATAATGACAAAGTGAAAAACAGTTTAGACATTTTTGCAAGTGTATTAAAAAAATTGACATACCTTATTAACTGAAATACCTTATTTACATAAGCATTCAGATCCTTTGCTATGAGACATGATATTAAGCTCAAGTGCATCCTGTTTCCATTGATCATCCTTGAGATGTTTCCACAACTTGATTGGAGTCCAACTCTGGTAAATTCAATTGATTGGACATTATTTGGAAAGACACACACATGTCTACTTAACGTCACAAAGTTGACAGTGCATGTCAGAGCAGAAACCTAGCCATGAGGTCAAAGAAATTGTTCTTAGAGCTCCGAGACAGGATTGTGTTGAGGCACAAATCTGGGGAAGGGTACCAAACATTTCTGCAGAATTGAAGGTTCCCAAGAACACAATGGCCTCCATCGTTGTTAAATGGAAAAAGTTTGGGACCACCAAGACTCTTCCTAAAGCTCGCTGCATGGCCAAACTGAGCAATCGGAGGAGAAGGGCCTTGGGGAGGGAGTTGACCAAGAACCTGATGGTCACTCTAACAGAGCTCTAGATTTCCTCTGTGGAGATGGGAAAACCTTCCAGAAGGACAACCACCTCTGCAGCAACTCCACCAATCAGGCCTTTATGGTAGAACGGTCAGACGGAAGCCACTCCTCAGTAAAAGGCACATGACACCCAGCTTGGAGTTTGCCAAAAGGCACCTAAAGACTCTCAGACCATGAGAAACAAGATTCTCTGGTCTGATGAAACCAAGACTGAACTCTTTGACCTGAATGCCAAGCATCACGTCTGGAGGAGACCTGGCACCATCCCTATGGTGAAGCACGGTGGTGGCAGCATCATGCTGTGGGGATGTTTTTCAGCGGCAGGGACTGGGAGACTAGTCAGGATCGAGGGAAAGATGAATGGAGCAAAGTACAGAGAGATCCTTGATGAAAACCTGGTCCAGAGCGCTCATTTTAGAATAAGGCTGTCACGTAAGAAAATGTGGGAAAAGTCAAGGGGTCTGAATGCACTGTACCACGGCTAACGACTGTTCTTAGGCAGAACTTATCACGGAGTGGCTGACTACAGCCCTTAGCCATGGTATATTAGCCATATACCGCAAACCCCCAAGGTGCCTTAGTGCTATTATAAACTGCTTAAAAACGTAATTAGAACATACCTGTGGTATATGGTCTCATATACCATGGCTTTCAGCCAGTCAGCATTCAGGGCTCAACCCACCCAGTTTATAATTAGAGATAAGTAGTTGATAAGTAATTGAAAATAAATTCAATTATGAAATGATCATAATGAAACATTGATTTGTTGTTTAAATCCAAATAATTTGTCAGCTGACTTAATGGGGCCTCAGTGGAAGTTAATGGCCTTGTAAGAATGTTCTAACATGGCTGATGCAATACCGTTTTTCTCTCAGCAAGACTGGGTTTGCATATCCTGTTGTATCTTCTCTCTTAAAATAATTATTAGCAGTAAAATCCTGTAAGGTCTTGAACTGCATCAAGTTCCAGGAGATTATGGAGTATAATTTCCCCAGGTTATGATTTCATTCAGTGACGCATACCCATCCATCTGCTCTGCTCTGTACAGCGGTAACTTAAAAGCTATAGTTTCAGCGATATTAATAATGATAATCAAATTATAAATAGACATGTTGACATGTTAATCCAACTTGCCATATGCTTTGCAATATCATATACAGTACAGTTAATCCCTTTAGATAAACAATACGCATCATTCAGAATAACATTAGTACAGATATTAACCCGAGGTCAGTCTCTCTCCTGTCTCTTGAGATAATTAATATAATGCTACTTCCTCCTTCGAAACGAGACGTTGTTTCCACTGACCCTTTCTCCTGTGTGATCCCAGAGGGACAGGTGTATGAAATATGTCTTACTGACTGACAGAGTTATCAAAGAAATAGAAAAGAGCAAAGCAGCCGCTGGGTGAAATGGTGTGATGGCTTATTGAAAGCTTTGGCGAGTCTTGATGTCCCTGACAGGTCTGAAATAGCGCCAGGCCAATGTCCAAGTTTTTGATTCGAGACACAGAGCTGAGGAACAGGTGACATTTTCAAGCAATTTCCTGTTCTCCGGCAAAGTTCAACTGACAATGTCAAAAACGGAAAGGCGGCCTTCAGATAATGGCCTCCCCTCCTAGCCATGGAAATTAAGTCTCCTACCAAACTTTGAGAGCAAAGTAGCTCAGTCCTCTGCTGAAACATCCCCCCCTTCTACTGTAGGAAGTGGGTTGCTGTCCCACTGAGCACAGGTGTCAATTCAACATCTTTTCCACATTGGTTCAACGTAATTTCATTGAAAGGACATGGAAACAATGTTGATGTGACCGGTGGGGCATTATATTAAATAAAATTATTTCTTATTTCCCGGTGGGCAAGTTGTTTATTGATTTGCATATTTTATTGAAATGGGGGGAAAACAAAGTTTGGGAAAAATAACAGGTGTATATTTAACCTCATTGGAGTAGTTGGGGAGTGAAGTCCGCCAGACAGTGCTGCTGGTATGAACTGGTGAACAGGTTACCATGACTGGCAGCTCGGTGAAGCAGGGCAAGCATGTGGGAGGTGGCATGCTGCACAGTCAATTAGATAGCACTTTCAAAGAAACAGACAGCTCACACTTTTGCACACTGGGATAGCATAACTAATGGCTCCTGAAATAAAGAATGAATGCTGTACATATGAAGGGAGCATTTGGTACAAGGGACTACCTTTTGTCTGTCTTCTTATTTGAATTCAGAAGAAGCAGAAAGCAGTGCAACTGTGGTATATGAAAACGCAAAGTATAGTGTTTTGAGTGATTTGTATTTGGCCAAATGTGTGTCCTTGTGAGTTTATGTGCAGATATGTATCAGCTATCAGAAGAAACACACGTTTAGCTCACTAATAGACAGTTAGCTCCCAGAATATATAGAGCGGGCTATAAATAGCTGTTAATGTCTCCCAGTGAATCACAGTCATTAGCTCCTGATTAAGGTGTGCACTTGCATGCGCTCATTGACACCATTGGATACTAACCATTATCTTTTAATTAGAGCAGACAATTAACACCCAGAATCACACAGTCTGGTGGTTACAGAGGTGGGGATCAGCCAGTGTGATGGATGACAGACAGGATTGCAATGCAAAAAAAAGACTCTTGTTAACCTAATTTACTCGACAGCAAAAAAAGAGGGATAATGTGACGATTGTGCATTAAAACACGTCTGAATAAGCTGTCTATTTTATCTGCTGCAATTCAAATATTATCGTAAATGTAGCCTCTCTCCCCTTTAACACATTACACACCTTTGAATGTCAGGGCAAATGTCTGCTGGATGTCATTTGTGAAAATTTGCAATTATTTTCTTAACAACCACATCTGGTTATTTTCTTTTATTTATTATTCTTATGGACCTCACTTTGGGCAGTTGGCTAGTGTTTTTGAGTAATTGCAATGCATTTATTTTAGCATGCACTCTTACCAATTTCCCCTGCGTGGACTACTGTCTGAATACAATTGGGCTTGCCGGCACTTCCTGGTCATGAGGCTGAGGTTTGCTTTGTGTCCCATGGTGAGGGGTCCCAGTGGGGTACAGATTGATCATATTGGGCACTTACACAGTTTAATAGCAACCATTTAGAGGGAAAAAATTATTTATTTTATCAACAATTGCATTATTGTTTTGTGAGAAATTGCTATCTTTTTGTTGATCCACAGATGTGTATTCTCCTGAGCATGTCGGACTAAAGGGAGCTGGTCAGTACATTAGTTTATTAAATGAGAATCAAAGGGTCACTGTGTCATCATTCAGGTCTACACTCACCTGCTGTGTGGTGCATGACCTATCTAGTCAGTGAGGAAATATCGCAAAGTAAATTTGACCTGTGTTGTTTTGGTTTCACTTCATTCTAGCATGTATTGAAGAGTGAGATCATCCCAAGGCGTTAAGATGTCATGAAATGTCATAATTTGCAAACATCTACATTTTAGTAATTTAGCAGAGCAACTTACAGGTGTTTTTATCCATTGCAACTTACAGGCAGTGGTGGAAAAAGTACCCAATTGTCATACTTGAGTAAAAGTAAAAAATACCTTAATAGAAAATGACTCAAGTAAAAGTCAACCAGTAAAATACTACTTGAGTAAAAGTATTTGGTTTTAAATGTACATAAGTATCAAAAGTAAAGAAAGTAAGAAGACATTTAAAATGCCTTATACTAAACAAGCCAGACTGCACAATTGTCTTGTTTTTTACATTTACGAATAGCCAGGGGCAGATTCCAACACTCAGACATAATTAGCAAATTAAGCATTTGTGTTTAGTGAGTCTTACCAGTGTAAGGGATGCGTACTGGTGGCAGAGAAGTCAGACGCAGGAGAGCAAAAAACGGTGTTACAACAGCGCAGTTTAATAATAAAAATCACCGTAAACAAAACAATCACTACAAGGGGTACAAAACCCGTCGCACACCAGACAACGCACTTACAATAAACAATTCCGGACAAGGACATGGGGGGAACAGAGGGTTAAATACACAACATGTAATGACGGAATTTAAACCAGGTGTGTGGGAAGACAAAACAAATGGAAAATGAAAAGTGGATCAATGATGGCTAGAAGACCGGCGACACCGAACAATGAGAGGAACCAATTTCGGCGGAAGTCGTGACAACCAGATCAGAGGCAGTAGGGATGACAGGGATTGTTCTATTGATAAGTGTGTGAATTGGACCGTTTTCTGTCCTGCTAAGTACTTTGGGTGTCAGGGATAAAGTATGGAGTAAAAAGTACATAATTGTCTTTAGGAATGTAGTAAAGTGAACGTTGTTAAAAATATAAATGTAAAGTACAGATACCACAAAAAGAACTTAAGTAATACTTTATGGTATTTTTACTTAAGTACTTTACACCACTGACCGCCACCATAGGGCACTCTGTTCACAACATTGACATCAACAAACTGCTAGCCAAACAACACCATACACGTTGTCTGTCATCTGCCCGGTACAGTTGAAAACAGGATTAATCTGTTAATAAACTCACAATTCTCCAGAGCACACTTCTCCATCGAAGGTGAGCATTTGCCCACTAAAGTCGGTCAAGACCCTGGTGAGAACGATGAGCTCACAGATGAGCTTCCCTGAAACAGTTCCTGACAGTTTGTGCAGAAATTCTTTGAATGTGCGAACCCACAGTTTCATCAGCTGTCCGGGTGGCTGGTCTCAGATGATCCCGGATGTAAAGAAGCCAGATGTAGAGGTCCTGGACTGGTATGGTTACACGTGGTCTGCGATTGTGAGGCCTGTTGGAAGTACTGGCAATTTCTCTAAAACAACGTTTGAGGCGGCTTATGGTAGAGAAATGAACATTAAATTATCTGGGATCAGCTTTGGTGGACATTCCTGCAGTCAGTATGCCAATTGCACGCTCCCTCAAAACGTGAGTAATCTGTGGCATTATTTGCGATAAAACTGCACATTTTAGAGTGGCATTTATTGTCCCCAGCAAAAGGTGCACCTGTGTAATGATCATGCTGTTTAATCTGCTTGTTAATATACCACACCTCAGGTGGATGGATTATCTTTGCAAAGGAGAAATGCTCACTAACAGTGATGTAAATATATTTCCGCACAAAATTTGCGACAAATACGTTTGTGTATATGGAACATTTCTGGGATTTTTTATTTCAGCTCATGAAACAATATTTTATATGTTGCGTTTATATTTTTGTTCAGTGTAACTATTGCTATGTATCAGTAAAATGATTCAGTACATCATCAAGTGAAAGTACATTTTATTTATACCATCTCCCTTTGCAACCAAAGCCCACTTTTGAAATTGTTGATTTAGCAATATAGGGACCACTTACTGTAAAGAGGTTTGTTTGTTGATTTCAATTAGTTTTTTTGTCCACAAAGGAAACTAAATGCAACAAAACTCTATTATCTAGAAGTACCATTGACCTTAACCCCAACTAGACTCAAAATGTTTTGGTCTGTCAGCTAAATGAAAAGTTAACTTCCTGAAATTGTCGCTGTCAGTCCAATGCAACAGCTGTGGCACTGACTGTTTTTTTGTGAATGTTTTCCTTTTATTGTGTGTATTTTTATCTTCATGGCTAATTGTGCTGAACAGCCCCAGTGACCTGTGAAACATGTTAGTGTTTGTGATGGCAGGTCGTCTCTCGTAAACAGTGCACTCAAACAAAATCCTCCCACTCACACATCATTACTGAGATGATATAGCTAGTCTGAGGTCTGAGGGCTGATGCATCTGCAGTGATGTAGGGTAATGCTCGGTGGTATCACAGGCTCTCACATGTACAGTCATATTGTAGGCTTTGTCTTGCTCTCATTCTGAGAGGGTCTACCCAGGCCTAACAGAAGAGGGAGCTGCTAACAAGTGGTTTATAAAGGTCAATTTATGTCAACAGTCAGCTTTCAACTTCAACTAAAGTTCTGCTACAATCTCTGATGGCAAGGTTTTGACTCATCAATGATAAGTCTTCAAATATTGTGATACCTTTAAGCACAGCTGTCTGTACCAAGCCCTATATGATCTGCTGTGGAAATAGCATACTTATGCACTGCCTGTTCATAAATACATAATGTATTCTCTCATTAACTGTCATTACAATGTTAGAGGAACATTAGGTCATGCTCTGTAAAGGGGTTACTGTGATTTTGACAGTAGCTTACAGGCTACTCGGTGGCATGTAAAATTGTGTATTTCATATTACAGCACACCTATTGTAATATAAATACGGTATCAAATCAATTACCGGATAATGACACACAGTACAATACCGTACAATTTTACTGTAATTGCAAAGGAGTGGTGCAAGCAGGTTGGCTGCTAGGTAAAGTGTTACAGTACATTAAGGACTACGTGGTGCTTTAAATCACTTGCACTTCTAGAGGCTTTAACAAAGGCTTCCAAACTGGCAGCGACTACAGGGCAAAACAGACCAAAAGGACTTGGCAAAATGCTCAACCATTTAAGGTTTAAGACTTGCTGATAGTCCAATATGTGTCCTATACTAACTGATGGGGCACTATAACCACATATGAATTTAATTAGTTCAGCATTCTCACTCAAGGGTGCAACAAATATAGCCTCTTACAAAGCATGCCTCAAAATATGTTAATGATCCAGAAACAACAATATCATTCCCTCACTAGTGGTCAAATGTTTTTTGTTGCTCCAAAGATACGATACGGTACTGTATTCTGTGGGGTGGAATTACAGTGATATTTGAAATACAGCAATTATTTCCCCGGCCGCAACATTTTCCCACAATGCACCATCATTTACAGAATGCTGCAGTAAAACATTACAGAGTATTTTATTGTTGATAATACCCCCAAATTACAGTATAATTTACAGGTGTCCGTTACAGCAATTACAAGGTTAGTGGTGTCTGCCTTCTTCCCTTGCTCATTAACCCTCAGTGGAACCATTTTAAGGTTTTAGGTCCCTAGAGGAACCCACCTTAGAGACTCCAATACCAATGAGCCAGTCTTGTTACAGATGATTGACTATTGACTAGATGATCCTATTATATGAGGAAGCATCAGCCACATAAGTCACACTAACAAAGCAGCTCCAGCTCTCCCTCTGACGTCTCAGCCTCTGTCGTCATTCTTCATCCAGAGTTCACCAGAGCTTCACCAGGGCTGGGCTCCAGAGCTGGGGGAAATAAAGACCCAGGCTTGTCACAGCCACTTCCACCTGCTTTGTTTCTTGTTTCAGCCTGATGCAATAGTATCAGTCCGGTGACTCTCATACGTAGAATGATGTGGAATGCACCAGGCCCTCTTTGCAGATGAAAATTAAGCCTTCTATTCAGAAGCTCTTTAGGATGTGGAATATTCTCTGTTTTGACAAGCAGAGCCAACAGTAGACAGGCTGTTTGATCAACCAGGAAGGATAATTGGATTGTCTGTATCCATAAAGGGGCAATTAGGTTCTAGCACTGCTTTATTGGCCCTGGTGTGCTAGCTTTCCAGTTGCTCTCATTGAGCCTAATCCGGAGGTCAGATATTGACCTTAATATGGCTCCATTATTCCAGTCATTAACCTCCAGAGGTCCCAGGGGGACCGCGGGGGACCGGGGGAATTGGATCCATGGCAGGGGAGACACCAGATACAAAGGACCTGCTGTCACTGAGCGGACAGTGGCATGAATGGGGCTGAGAAGTCCGCCTGAGTGTGTTATTGATCTGGGTGGATTAGGACCCCTTGTCTGTGGGGGAATCTCCCTCAGTTGACAGATTATTACAGGCTTTTCTGGGATTTGGGCCTGAAAAAGACTCCGAGCACAATAACACTGTATGGAAGAGACATATCTAATATGATATACCCCATAAGCTTGGAGGAGAAAAAAAGCATTTCTGAGAAGCTTCCGGCAATGGAGGCAATCTTTTTTTTCTCTCCTTTCACTGTCGTTCTCCTTTCATTTAAAAATAGCACAAGCGGGATTTACGAAACAGATTGACTCTCTTTATTAGTTCAGCATGCCACAATTAATTTATGAGCTCTGAAGCGCTCTACCCATTAAACATTTTGCGTTGGAAGATTGTGATGTGGAGGGACTTAGGAGTATTAAAATTAACATAAGAGAGGGAGAAAGAGCCTCAAATCTGGCCAGATGGTTCTCAGGAACCAAAAGGGCTAAATTCAGTCCTACTCTTCAAATCCCTGATCTGCACTCAAGGAGCAGGGTTCCAGCCAAGTGCACCAGCCCAAGGAGGGGATGAAAGCTCTGTGCCAGGCATTACTTATAACGCAATTAAGTTTAAACTCAGTGGTGGCCAATCAACTTCTCACAGTCACAGGACACAGAGTCACAGCACAGGGAGTTACGAGGAGTAAACACAATTGAGGTACTTTTAACATAAGTCCACATTGAACACACCAAGAAAATGTAATGATACTGTAAATGGATATATTAGGCTGGGACTAGGTACAGTAAATGGATTCATCTCAGTCTAGTCAGGTCATACAAGTTCCATAGTGATCAGGGGTTGGAGGGGTGGTGTGGGCTTCAGAGCTAGAGCCCTGGAACTAGATTGTCAAATCAAAAGACTGATGAAAATATTGACTCCATCAGGATCTGCCAACATTTCTGTGGGTAGTCTCTCTCTCTCTTTCTCACTCTCATTCTTTCTACCCCTCTCTCATTCCTCATCAGACATCAACCTCCGCTGATGATGCCCTGAAGGACCTGAAGGAGGGCATGTGTGGGATGCATTCCAAGCAGAACTGCATTGTTTCAAATAGGCGGCCAACGGTGGAGGCGGGGTATCAAAAACAGAGCTGAATATGCATATATAAATGACCTGTTCAGAAATAGAAATACTGTATACAACTAGCTACATGAAGAGGATTCATCCTGCAGGGTGTGTTCAAAGTCAGAGCACATTCCTGTTTTCATGTATGTGTCTTGCATTTCTGCAGCACAAAACGTTTTTAGAATGATTTGATTTTGGGAGATTTCTCTACTCAGTTTGTCTGGTGAAGTGCATATTTAGAGAACTGCGTAGGCTAGAGGTTACTGGCTCTGACCGGATCTTAATATTCTGCATGCGTAAGGGGACTAAACAGTTCAACAGTTCTACTCATGCCTTTGGAACGCCAAGTTTGATTAGTGGGCTTGCTGGTCAGCAAGATATAAAAGAAGGAGTGGAAGAATGGTGTGCTTTTTTTTCTTAATACAGAGATGGTGGTTGAGTCCACACAGCAGATTTGATCCCAAGAGAAATTTAAATGTTACACTCATTTTTCAGCCTTTGGAAGTGTTTCTGTCTCCATGGTTAGTTTAAACCAGTGGATTGCCTGATTAGGACTTGGTTGACACTTTGAATATATATATATTTCCAGTTAACCATTTTCAATGTTGAAATTAATTATGAGAATGAATAACAACCTGACAACAATGACCTGACAATGTTATTCATAGTTGAATAAGTATAAATTATTGGACAGTATTATTCATTAAATAATTGGGGCATATACAGTGTGTATATATATACATATATCTATTGTTGTGACTTGACTTTCATTAATCTGATGACTGTTATTTATTTAACCCACTAACTATGTTTAATTGTTACCCAATTAAATAAATAATGTTACAATTAACTCATTAGGATTTGGGGCACCACGGAAGAAGTTGTTTAATGATTTACCATCTC
Organism: Oncorhynchus keta; assembly: GCF_023373465.1. Taxonomy (NCBI): domain Eukaryota; kingdom Metazoa; phylum Chordata; class Actinopteri; order Salmoniformes; family Salmonidae; genus Oncorhynchus; species Oncorhynchus keta. Next base: position 26,025,818 of record NC_068438.1, read on the forward strand.
CCAAATGAAACTCTATAAGATATAAGGTATATATCGATAACAGTCACATATTAATCATTACCTCATATCAGTCTCATAATCTGAATGGTCACAACCTTCTTGAATCTGCAAGAACCCCAACCTTGAGCCTTATTCAGACCTACACAAATCGGTTTAATATTTTTTACTAACTAACTTTACTAATATTTTGTTTACTAACTAACTAAATAATAACACAGAATACAGATACACACTTACATGAGACAAAGTTCCCTAGTGGACTGACAAGATATGATGGCTTGTTACAAATATGCAGAGGGGTTGGGGAAAAGCGAGAGAGAAAAAGGGACATTAATCGTGGATACACGCTATAAATATTCTCACATTAATCACATACCTTGCACATGGACCATCACTCTCCTTGGCCAAATAGCCCTTACACAGCCTGGAGGTGTGTTTTCGGTCATTGTCTTTTTTTAAACTAATGATAGTCACATTAAGCGCAAACCAGATATGATTGTGTATCACTGCAGAGTGCTGTGGTAGCCATGGTGGTGCCTTGAATTCTAAATAAATCACTGACAGTGTCACCAGCTAAGCACACCCACACTATCACACCTACTCCTCCATGCTTCACAGTGGGAAACACACATGCGGAGATCATCCGTTCACCTACCCTGCTTCTCACAGAGACACAGCGGTTGGAACCAAAAATCTCCAATTTGGACTCCAGACCAAAGGACACATTTCCACCGGTCTAATGTCCATTGCTAGATTTTCTTGACCCAAGTAAATCTTTTCGCATTCAGAAGGAAAGAAATTCCACAAATTAACTTTTTACACGGCACACCTGAAATGCACTACATGAATCTGGTTGAGAGAATGACAATAGTGTGGATTGCTGTCATCAAGTCAAAGGGTGGCTACTTTGAAGAATCTAAAATATAACCTATTTTTATTTGTTTAACACTTTTTTGGTTACTACATGATTCCATATGTGTTATTTAATAGTTTTTATGTCTTCACTAATGCAATGTAGAAAATAGTACAAAAAAAATAAAGAACCCTGGAATGAGTAGGTGTTTCCAAACTTTTGACTGGTATATATGGTATACTTTTGACTGATATATATTGTGTCATATATATATAATGTCATATAAATGTCATATAATGTCATATAAAAATGCTAAGTGTGAAACATTCAAACCAACCAGAAATATGTCACAGAAATAACAAATGTTTGTTCACTTCCAGCAGAAGACGCAGAAACCAGCTATTTGTAGGCCCCAGTGGGGGGTTAACTCCGGCCTAATCTCCGATCTGCGGTACATGTAAACCCACTCCTTCCCTGGCCATGGCCCCTTCTGCCTCTCAAGATGTCACACCACAACTCTCCAAATGTGATGTTTCCAAGAGGCTTTGTCAGCGTCTTCGTTGCCTCTCACTTTCGCCCACTCCCAATGAGGCCCCCATGCTCCTGCCAGTGTTGGCAGTCAGGCCCAGACCTCAACAGTCTCTTCCTCCCAGAGAGTTCTCTCTCTGCTAGCAGGTTGTGTCGCAGTTGATAGATTCTTTGCTGTGTTTTATTTACCCCCCCCCCCTCTTTTTCTGTTTTAAAACCTGACATTCTGTTTACTGTAGGATTACTGCCTTTGTATGTTTTTACAATTTGACAGCTGCTTTATTCAACTCCCCAGTGTGGAGGAACTGTGATAAGACAGATATGGGTTTCTAATCTTTTCCCAGCCTAAATCTTTTCCAAATCTTCTATTATTCGCTCCCTCCCCATCATTCCAGCTATATAAATAAATAAATATTTTTTTTTACATTTTACCCCCTTTTCTCCCCAATTTCATGGTATCCAATTGTTAGTAGTTACTATCTTGTCTCATCGCTACTACTCCCGTATGGGCTCGGGAGAGACAAAGGTCGAAAGCCATGTGTCCTCCAAAACACAACCCAAACAAGCCGCACTGCTTCTTAACACAGCGCGCATCCAAACCGGAAGCCAGCCGCACCAATGTGTTGGGCAAAACACCGTGCACTGCACCCGGCCCACCACAGGAGTCACTAGTGCACAATGAGACAAGGATATCCCTACCGACCAAACCCTCCATAACCCGGATGACGCTAGGCGTCACCCCACAGACCTCCCGGTCAGAGCTGGCTGTGACAGAGCCTGGGCGCAAACTCTGAGTCTCTGGTGGCCCAGCTAGCACTGTGATGCAGTGCCCGAGACCACTGTGCCACCCGGGAGGCTCATCATTCCTGCTTTAAGATTAGATTGTTTTCCGGCAGCACAACTCTAGACTTTTTGCAGAGCCCTGCAACATTCCAGCAGGACTGCTAATGAAGGGTCTGCTCCTCTGACAGCTGATGCTTCCACAACTGGGTTTCTAAATAAAGGCCACAATCAAACCTCCTCCACTTGTCCACCCCGTCTGTCTTCCACTGGCTAGACTTCATACTGAGTGTCTAGACACCACTGGCTTTTAAAAATAATCTAGGTGTCATGTAACTACCACACTATGTTGTGAAAAATACAGTTTAAGTCGGATGTTTACATACACTTTAGCCAAATACATTTAAACTCTGTTTTTCACAATTCCTGACATTTAATCCTCGTAAAATGCCCTTTCTTAGATCAGATAAGATCACCACTTTATTTTAAGAATGTGAAATGTAAGAATAATAGTACAGACAATGATTTATTTTAGCTTTTTTTCCTTCATCACATTCCCAGTGGGTCGGAAGTTTACATACACTCAATTAGTATTTGGTAGCATTGCCTTTAAATTGTTTAATTTGGTTCAAACGTTTCGGGTAGCCTTCCACAAGCTTCCCACAATAATACACATCCACACTCACATGAGACAAAGTTCCCTAGTAGACTGACTAGATATGATGGCTTGTTATACATATGGAGAGGGGGTGGGGAAAAGAGAGATATAGAAAAAAGGACACTTATTGTGGATACATGCTATAAATCCTGCTTGGGATAGGGGGCAGCATTTTCACATTCGGATGAAAAGCGTGCCCAGAGTAAACTGCCTGCTACTCAGGCCCAGAAGCTAAAATATGCATTATTATTATTATTATTATTATTAATATTATTATATTATTATTATTAGATTTGAATAGAGAACACTCAGAAGTTTCTAAAACTGTTTGATGTCTGTGACTATAACAGAACTCATATGGCAGGCGAAAACCTGAGAAGAATCCAACCAGGAAGTGGGAAATCTGAGGTTTGTAGTTTTTCAACTCATTGCCTTTCCAAGATACAGTGTAAATGGGGTTATATTGCACTTCCTAAGGATTCCACTAGATGTCAACAGTCATTTGAACCTTGTTTCAGGCTTCTACTATGAAGGGGGAGCGAATAGGAGCTGTTTGAGTCAGGGGTCTGGCAGAAGGCCATGAGATAAATAATGTGCGGCCGTGAGAGCGAGCTCTGTTCCGGAATTGTCCGGTTGGAAAATTATTGAAGATTTATGATAAAAACATCCTAAAGATTGATTCTGTACATTGTTTGACATGTTTCTACGAACTGTAATATAACGTTTTGGATTTTTTGTCTGAACTTTCGCCTGGACTTGCCCGCGCCTATTGAATTTGGATTTGTGAACTAAACATGTGAACAAAAAGGAGGTATTTGGACATAAATGGACTTTATCGAACAAAACAAACATTTATTGTGTGACTGGGATTCCTGGGAGTGCATTCTGATGAAGATCATCAAAAGTAAGTGAATAATGAATTGTGTCAAGCACAAAGTAGATGTCCTAACTGACTTGCCAAAACTATAGTTTGTTAACAAGAAATGTCTGGAGTGGTTGAAAAATGAGTTTTAATGACTCCAACCTAAGTGTATATAAACTTCCAATTTCAACTGTACTTATTTTGTACAGAATCTAGGTACTCAATGTGTACATTTGAGACAGTCCTATGACATTACAATGTACTGACAGAGGGCTCACATGATTCTAAATGGGGTTTTCACTCAAAGCCTCTCCAAAAAATCCAATCATTCACAGATTCCATGAGCAGATTAATTCAGCAGAATAGCAGGAGCATGTCTGCTGTATCTCCTCAGAGGCCTTTCAAAGCATTGCACCACGGCTTCACGCACCACAATAGTATGACTGGAATGGTGATGGAGGCTTAGACTTTAGGGACCAATGGATAGACATCAGTGAAGAGGCAGCATTTAGCAAAATAATATCCATCATAACTTTTACATGAATCATGGGTACCATGCTTAATAGCCAATTTCCAGAAATGAGTGGCAGCAGTGCATTACAATGAGGCTTGACCTACAACCAGGTCTCATCCTGAAATATCATTAACTAAAGAACCTGTATCTTTGTTCTAACTCCGTTGGTTTAGTGTCTCTCTCCCATGGCTTCATGGGTTTGATCTGTCTTATCTCTCACACACTCACAGGTATGGTCTCTGTGTGATCTGTCAACACTCTGCATGACTGTGTCTGAACACTCCAACCCTTGTGAGACAGCTTCTGAACACAGAATGATTCTCAATACAAAAGAAAATAGACTTTGTACAGCCTAAGTCTCTGACGAATGTCAGACATCCTCGCACAAGTGTCATTTGGGTGATATACAAGCATAACCCAAGGCTAACAATTCCTTTGATGTGGAATAAAGACATCTATAGAAATCAGAAGAGAGCTGCTGCATTTTCTATCCGGAGACTCTGCAGAGCACCCTACTCTTATTGTGGGATTTGTGAAAGGGGTAGCAACGCTGCATATTTTAATGTAAAAATAACACTATATGAATATCAATGGCTCCCTTTTGTCAGGCAAACATATTTTCTATATAATGAGTTAGTTAGTTTGAATGATTGTGTTACTTATTGTTAGTGTAGGATTACATGCTGATGAAATCTTGGGGGTTTGGACTAAAGACGCTGACACATACAGAAGATAATAAATTAAGCGTTCATAGAGAATTCTATGATTATCACGTGGTGAAATTGAATTCAGCAAATAAAATTATCACTGTGGAGATTCTCTTTGCCATTTTTGATATTTCTATTCATCGCAGTTTAAAGAAAAGGCACGCTTTTCTATCTGTCAGTTTTTAGATTAAGTGAAAGTAAACGTTTATCCAAAGTCTGAGTTTCATCCTCAAAGTTTAGCACTGTGACACAGTCATGTGTACAAAAGAAAAAGGCAAAGAAATCCCTCTCAATACAGCTCCGAGTGCTGTGGCCAATGCTCTTACAATCCATTCCATTCACGGCACTGTACAGATTGCATTTTACATGACAAATGCAGTACAAAGTGGACCACTAAATCTTCTCAGTGCACCCAAGATCCTGGCTGAAGGATGACGGTGTGGAACTGATTAACACAATTGGATGACAGTCCATAAAATATTGAGCCTCTTAATCAGCTAAATGCAACAGCTTTTTCCTGTCAGTTCAGGGCTTTTGGACACTAGAAGGGTATGTACCACTGTAATATTCCTGGACCTGTCCATTTTACAGCCAACTCTTCCCATTATTTGTCTTGCAGTACTGTTTAGAAGTTGAATACTTAATCAATAAGGCATGGGGGAGTGTGGTATATTGCCAATATACCATGGCTAAAGAATTAATGTTCTTATGCAAATTGCAACGCGTAGTGCCCTGATACAGCCCTCAGCCATGGTATATTGGCCATATACCACAAACCCCCGAGGTGCCTTTGCTATTATAAACTGGTTACCAACGTAATTAGATCTTTAATAATAAATGTTTTGTCATACGTGTGCTGTACAGTCTTTTATAAACTGGGTGGTTCGAGCCCCCAATGCTGATTGGCTGACAGCCATGGTATATCAGATTGTATACCACAGGTATGACAAAACAATTATTTTTACTGCTCTAATTACGTTGCTAAACAGTTTATAATAGCAATACGGCACCTCGGGGGTTTGTGATATATGGCCAATATTCCATGGCAAAGGGCTGTGTCCAGGCACTCCACATTGTGTCTGGCATAAGAACAGCCCTTAGCCTTGGTATATAGGCCATATACCACACACATTGGGCCTTATTGCTTAAATATATCACGGCTGTCAGCCAATCAGCATTCAGGGCTCGACTCACCAAGTTTATAATTGGGAATTGGATGACCACGTCTGGGTGCTGGGCTATATTTCTTATATTTTTCACTTTGATAGAGGGAGTATTTTGTCTGATCACCCTCTAACCTTGGGAATTAACGAGCCATCGGAAAACAGTTCCACTTGTCAGATATTTCTCAATGCCTCCCCCCAGTTCATATCACAACTATAGTGATGGCATGGCGTATGTCAATGAATCTTTGTTATGTTAAACTTGTTAGGGCAGTGGTCCCGTGGTGGGAACATATATCAGCGGAAATTTCAAGTACGCCACGTATAGTTTTTGATAAAACTCAAACTTTCATTAAAATGCACATACAATATACTGAATTAAAGCTACACTCGTTGTGAATCTAGTTACCGAGTCAGATTTGTAAAATGCTTTTCGGCGAAAGCATGAGAATCTATTATCTGATAGCATGTATCCCCCAAATACTGCACCGTCACCTAACGACAGATTTTGCGATAGCCAGGGGGCTACTCAGAACGCAGAAACATTCATTACCTTTGACGAGCTTCTTTCTTGGCACTCCTAGATGTTCCATAAACATCATGTTGGTTCTTTTTTCGATTAAATCGGTCCATATATAGCCTAGATATCGATCTATGAACATCGTGTGAACAACGGAAAAAAATAGCGTTTTAGAACGTAACGTCATTTTTTTTAATTAAAAAAGTTGACGATAAACTTTCACACTTCGAAATACTTTTGTAATGCAACTTTAGGTATTAGTACACGTTAATAAGTGATACAATTGATCACGAGGCGATGTCAATTCTATAGGTGTCCTTATTGAAATACTGTCCTGAGAAATCTCAACCAAAACATCCGGTCGGAGACCGGAGGGTTTGACCAAGAAACAAAGCCCAGGCAAATGACAAGACTCTAGACAACGTGTGGAAGCTGTAGGTACTGCAACCTCAGCCCTATTTAATCCGGTTCACCTATAACAATTCCTGGAAGTCGCGCATGGATATTGTTTTCCATTTTCAGTGATCAGATTTTCCTGCACTTTACGATGAAACGCACATTCTATTATAGTCACAGCCGTGATTTAAACAGTTTTAGAAACGTCTGAGTGTTTTCTATCCACACATACTAATCATATGCATATACTATATTCCTGGCATGAATAGCAGGGCGCTGAAATGTTGCGCGATTTTTAACAAAAAGCTGTGAAAAGCTGCTTAAATTCTCGACATCCCTAACATGTTTTAAACCTAAAAATGATAGTGCTTGATCAAGATGTAATATCAGTCTATTAATATCTAACCGTGTGGCTTGTATTACTTTTTAATTCACTTTATACGTACATATTATGTGTTGTATGGCCTACATGGGGTATTTCCTCATTTTGCATGGTCATCAGGGAAATAAGTCTTCTGCTACTGTACAGTAATAATCAAGATATCACCCTAAGGTTTCAGCCTACTATATTACTCACAGACACTTTCATGGGAGAACAAATCATATTAAAAGTTTCTTGCCAGCACTAAATTAAAATATCAACCATGTGGACTTCTCACACCCACTTTAACAGGTAAGACCTTTCACCTCCGTCTGGCATCTCAATAATGATTGCCTATCCTTTCTCCTGCCCTTCATATATAACTGGACAGGTAAAAGGACATGTCCATGTAGGCTACATCCATACAGCTTTCACCTGTCCTGTCTTCTCAGATCAATTCAAATGAAGGAGAAGGCTATTGACATTTTCTCTCCCCCTCTCTCTCTCTGATGCCCACACTCCATCTCAGAACCCCAATCTACACCTTCTCTCCCTCTCCTACATTTGGAAAAAGGAGGAGATGCCTCCCTGGGAGCCCACAAGTGGCCCATCCTAAGGGCTGGATGAGATTGATGCCTGTGATCCAGCCGTGCTGATTTACTCCCCGGGCCCATGGGGGAGTGGAAATTACATTGTGTCTGGGTTGGAGAGAGAGAGAGAGACAGGGGGAGAGAGAGAGATACGGAGGGTGAGAAGGAGAGAAAGACAGGGAGAGAGAGACAGAGAAGAGAGAAAGAGACAGATACGAGCGGAGCGAGAGACGGGAGGAGCGAGAGACGGGGGAGAGAGAGACGGGGGAGAGAGAGATGGGGGAGGAGAGAGAGACAGGGGAGGGAGAGACGGGGGAGGAGAGAGAGACAGGGGGAGAGAGAGAGACGGGGGAGAGAGAGACAGGGGAGGAGAGAGAGAGACGGGGGAGGAGATAGAGAGACGGGGGAGGAGAGAGAGAGACGGGGGAGGAGAGAGAGAGACGGGGGAGGAGAGAGAGAGACGGGGGAGGAGAGAGAGAGACGGGGGAGGAGAGAGAGAGAGACGGGGGAGGAGAGAGAGAGGGGGGAGGAGAGAGAGACTGGGAGAGAGAGAAAGAGAGATGGGGAAGAGAGAGAGATGGGGAGAGAGAGAGTGACGCGGGAGAGAGAGAGCGAAAGAGAGAGACAGGGTAGGACGAGAGACGGGGAGAGAGAGAGAGACGGGGTAGAGAGAGAAAGTGAGACGGGGAGAGAGAGGAATTCAGGGGAGAGATAGAGAAAGACGGGGGCAGAGAGAGAGAGAGACGGGGGAGAGAGACGGGGGGAGGGAGTGACGGAAGAGAGAGATAGACGGTTGAGAGAGAGAGATGGGCGCGAGGGTGAGAGAGACGGTTGAGAGAGAGAGAGACAGGGGAGAGAGAGAGAGATGCGGGGGAGAGAGAGAGAGAGAAATGGGGAAGAGAGAGAGACAAGGAGAGAGAGAGAGAGAGAGACGGGGGAGAGAGAGAGATACGGAGGGGGAGAAGGAGAGAAAGACCGGGAGAGAGAGACAGAGAAAAGAGAAAGAGACAGATACGGGAGGAGCAAGAGACGGGAGGAGAGAGAGACAGGAGGAGAGAGAGACGGGAGGAGAGAGAGGAGGAACGAGGAGAGAGAGAGGGAAGGAGGAGAGAGAGAGACGGGGAGAGAGAGAGTGGGGGAGATAGATGGGGAGAGAGAGATAGATGGGGGAGAGAGAGAGATGGGGGGAGAGAGAGAGATGGGGAGAGAGAGCGAGCCGGGGAGAGAGAGAGAGACGGGGGAGAAAGAGAGAGACGAGGGAGAGAGAGAGACGGGGAGAGAGACAGGGGAAGAGAGTGAGAGAGAGTGGGTGAGTGAGGAGAAAGAGAGACGGGGGAGAGAGCGAGACGGGGAGAGAAAGAGAGACAGGGAGAGAAAGAGAGACTCGGGAGAGAGAGACGGAGAGACGGGGAGAGAGAAAGACAGAGAGAGACAGACAGGGGAGAGAGAGGGGGACAGGGGGAGAGTGTGACTAGGAGAGAGACATGGAGAGCGGAGACGGGGGGAGAGAGAGACGGGGGAGAGAGAGACGGGGAGAGAGAGAGATGGGGAAAGAGAGAGACGTGGTAGAGAGAGAGAGACGGGGGGAGAGAGAAATGGGGGAGAGCGAAAGAGACAGTGGGATCGAGAGATAGACAGGGAGAGAGAGAGAAAGACAGGGAGAGAGAGAGAGACAGGGAGAGAGAGAGAAACAAGGGGAGAGAGAGACAGGGAGACAGAGAGAGGCGGGGGAGAGAGAAAGGCGGGGGATAGAGAGAGGAGGGGGAGAGAGAGAGACGGTGAGGAGAGAAAGACAGGGAGAGGGAGAGAGAGATGGGGGAGGAGAGAGAGAGACAGGGTAGTGAGAGCAACAGGGAGAGAGAGAGATGGGGTAGAGAGAGACGGGGAGAGAGAGAAAGAGAGACGGGGAAGAGAGAGTGACGGGGGAGAGAGAGAGCGAGAGAGAGAGACAGGGTAGGGGGAGAGACGGGGAGAGAGAGAGAGACGGGGGAGAGAGACGGGGGAGGGAGTGACAGGAGAGAGAGATAGATGTGGAGAGAGAGAGAGAAATGGGGGAGAGAGAGAGAAAGGGAGAGAGAGAGAGAGAGAGGAGAGAGAGAGAGAGAGAGACAGGGGAGGATAGAGAGAGACGGGGGAAAGAGACGGGGAGAGGGAGAGAGACAGAGAGAGAGACAGGGAGAGACGGGGAAAGAGAGAGATAGGGGAGAGAGAAAGACGGGGAAGAGCGAAAGAGACGGTGGGATCGAGAGATAGACGGGGAGAGAGAGAGAGAGAGAGAGAGAGAGAGACGGGGAGACAGAAATTGGGGGAGAGAGAGATGGGGGGGAGAGTGAGAGACCAGGAGAGAGAGAGAGAGAGAGACGGGGGGTGTGAGCGAGAGAGGGAGAGAGACAGGGAGAGAGACAGGGAGAGACGGGGGAAAGAGAGAGATAGGGGAGAGAGAAAGACGGGGAGGAGCGAAAGAGGCGGTGGGATCGAGAGATAGACGGGGAGAGAGAGAGAGAGAGAGACGGGGGGAGACAGAAATTGGGAGAGAGAGAGACGGGGGAGAGAGAGAGATGAGTAGAGAGAGAGAGAGAGAGAGAGGGTAGGGAGAGAGACGGATAGAGAGAGAAAGAGAGACAGGGAAGAGAGAGAGACGGGGAGAGAGAGAGAGCGACGGGGGGAGAGAGAGTGAGTGAGAGAGAGAGAGAGACACAGGGTAGGGAGAGAGACGGGGAGAGAGAGAGAGACGGGTTAGAGAGAGAAAGAGAGACGGGGAGAGAGACATTCAGGGGAGAGATAGAGAAAGACTGGGGCAGAGAGAGAGAGTGAGACGGGGGGAGGGAGTGACGGGAGAGAGACTTGACTTTTTGTCTTTCTTTAATGAAACATTGTCATTTCCTTTAAAACCTCACCACCCCCACCGCTTAAGATAACACACCAAAATATATATTGTACTGCAGTACTGCATACATGTACCATACACACTTTGCCCTCTACCCCATGGGGGCAGCGAGAGACAGGGAGACAGAGAGAGGCGGGGGAGAGAGAGAGGTGGGGGAGAGAGAGAGACGGGGGGAGAGAGACGGGGGAGAGAGACGTGGGAGAGAGACGTGGGAGAGAGACGGGGAGAGAGAGAGAGAGAGATGGGAGGAGAGAGAGACAGGAGGAGAGAGAGACGGGAGGAGAGAGAGGGGGATGGAGGAGAGGGAGAGACGGGGAGAGAGAGAGTTGGGGGAGAGATAGATGGGGGAGAGAGAGATAGATGGGGGAGAGAGAGAGAGATGGGGGGAGAGAGAGAGAGAGAGAGGGGAGAGAGAGCGAGCCGGGGAGAGAGAGTGAGACGGGGGAGAAAGAGCGAGACGAGGGAGAGAGAGAGGTGGAGAGAGAGACGGGAAGAGAGCGAGAGAGACGGGGAGAGTGAGGAGAAAGAGAGACGGGGCAGAGAGGGAGACGGGGAGAGAAAGAGAAACAGGGAGAGAGAGACGGAGAGACGGGGAGAGAGAGAGACGGAGAGAGACAGACAGGGGAGAGAGAGACGGAGAGACGGGGAGAGAGAGACGGGGAGAGAGAGACAGGGAAGAGAGAGAGGGGGACAGGGGAAGAGTGTGACTAGGAGAGAGAGAGATGGGAGAGAGACATGGAGAGCGAGAGAGACGAGGGGAGAGAGAGGCGGGGGGAGAGAGAGAGATGGGTAGAGAGAAGGATGGGGAGAGAGAGAGAGAGAGAGAGAGAGAGAGAGAGAGAGAGAGAGAGAGAGAGAGAGAGAGAGAGAGAGAGAGAGAGACTACGGAAGAGAGAAAGAGAGAGAGACGGGAGAGGGAGAGACAGTGAGAGAGCGAGAGAGACGGGGGAGAGAGAGAGATGGGGAAAGAGAGAGACGGGGTAGAGAGAAAGAGACGGGGAGAGAGAGAAATGGGGGAGAGAGACAGAGAGAGACAAGGAGAGAGAGATGGGAGAGAGAGAGGGGGAGAGAGACGGGGATGGAGGAGAGGGAGAGACAGGGAGAGAGAGAGTTGGGGGAGAGATAGATGGGGGAGAGAGAGATAGATGGGGGAGAGAGAGAGAGAGATGGGGGGAGAGAGAGAGGACAGTGGGAGAGAGAGAAAGACGGGGAGAGAGAGAGAAAGAGACGGGGGGAGAGAGAGAAACAGGGGGAGCGAGAGACAGGGAGACAGAGAGAGGCAGGGGAGAGAGAGAGGCGAGGGAGAGAGAGAGGCGGGGGGAGAGAGAGAGACGGGAGAGAGAGAGAGACGCGGGAGGAGAGAGAGACAGGGAGAGAGAGAGACGGGGGAGGAGAGAGAGAGACAGGGTAGGAGAGAGAGAGACAGGGGAGGAGAGAGAGAGACAGGGTAGGCAGAGCGACAGGGAGAGAGAGAGACGGGGTAGATAGAGAAATTGAGACGGGGAGAGAGAGAAATTCAGGGGAGAGATAGAGAAAGACGGGGGAGAGAGACGGGGGAGGGAGTGACGGGAGAGAGAGATAGATGGTTGAGAGAGAGAGAGAGAGAGAGAGAGAGAGAGAGAGAGAGAGAGAGAGAGAGAGAGAGGTGTGAGGGTGAGAGAGATGGTTGAGAGAGAGAGAGAGAGAGAGGGCAGAGAGAAAGAGATGTGGAGGGAGAGAGAAATGGGGAGAGAGAGAGACAGGGAGAGAGAGAGACAGGGGAGAGAGACGGGGGAGGAGAGAGAGAGACGGGGGAGAGAGATAGACGGTTGACAGAGAGAGAGACGGGCGCGTAGGTGAGAGAGACGGTTGAGAGAGAGAGAGAGACAGGGGAGAGAGAGAGAGATGTGGAGAGAGAGAGAAATGGGGGGAGAGAGAGAGACAGGGGAGAGAGAGAGAGACGGGGGAGGAGAGAGAGAGACGGAGGAGAGAGACAGGGAGAGAGAGAGATGGGGGAGGAGAGAGAGAGACGGGGGAGGAGAGAGAGAGACAGGGAGTAGAGAGAGAGACAGGGTAGGGAGAGCGACAGGGAGAGAGAGAGACGGAGTAGAGAGAGAGAGATGGGGAGAGAGAGAAAGAGAGACGGGGAAGAGAGAGAGACGGGGAGAGAGAGAGTGACGTGGGAGAGAGAGAGCGAGAGAGAGAGAGACAGGGTAGGGCGAGAGACGGGAGAGAGAGAGACGGGGTAGAGAGAGAAAGTGAGACGGGGAGAGAGAGAAATTCAGGGGAGAGATAGAGAAAGACGGGGGCAGAGAGAGAGAGAGAGACGGGGGAGAGAGACGGGGGAGGGAGTGACGGGAGAGAGAGATAGACGGTTGAGAGAGAGAGAGAGACGGGCGCGAGGGTGAGAGAGACGGTTGAGAGAGATAGAGACAGGGAGAGAGAGACAGGGGAGAGAGAGACGGGGGAGGAGAGAGAGAGATGGGGGAGAGAGATGGGGAGAGGGAGAGAGACAGGGAGAGAGACAGGGAGAGAGAGAGAGAGAGACGGGGGAAAGAGAGAGATAGGGGAGAGAGAAAGACGAGGAAGAGCGAAAGAGACGGTGGGATCGAGAGATAGACGGGGACAGAGAGAGAGAGAGATGGGGGAGAGAGACGGGGAGAGACAGGGAGAGAGAGAGAGAGACGGGGGAGAGAGAGAGAGACAGGGGAGGATAGAGAGAGACGAGGAGAGAGATGGGGAGAGGGAGAGAGACAGGGAGAGAGACAGGGAGAGAGAGAGACGGGGGAAAGAGAGAGATAGGGGAGAGAGAAAGACGGGGAAGAGCGAAAGAGACGGTGGGATCGAGAGATAGACGGGGAGAGAGAGAGAGACGGGGGGTGTGAGCGAGAGAGGGAGAGAGACAGGGAGAGAGAGAGAGAGACGGGGTAGTGAGAGAGATGGGGAGAGAGAGAGCGACGGGGGGAGAGAGAGAGAGAGAGGGTAGGGAGAGAGACGGTTAGAGAGAGAAAGAGACAGGGAAGAGAGAGAGACGGGGAGAGAGAGAGACGACGGGGAGAGAGAGAAAGAGAGACGGGGAGAGAGACATTCAGGGGAGAGATAGAGAAAGACTGGGGCAGAGAGAGAGAGAGAGACGGGGGAGGGAGTGACGCGAGAGAGACTTGACTTTTTGTCTTTCTTTAATGAAACATTGTCATTTCCTTTAAAACCTCACCACCCCCACCGCTTAAGATAAAACACCAAAATATATATTGTACTGCAGTACTGCATACATGTACCATACTCACTTTGCCCTCTACCCCAAGATACAAAACAAGACCACACATCACAATAACCAAAACCTCAGCACTTCTACAATTGTATATCTAAAACATCTTCCCCAGAAATACCGACAGCCCCCCCCAACACACCATATCTCCTGAAACATCTCCACACTTTTTATAATTTTATAGAACTCAAATTCCACCCTAAGGCATGCAGAGACCATCCCATTAAATAATAGTAAAGGGTCTGTTACCCCCCCACCTTTGACCCTGTACCTCCTTTTTAGCCAGAAAATTCAACAAATACATTTGTCCTTCTCCTTATTTGAATGCCTGTACCCCATTATAATCATCCCAACAGGAAAAACCAACCCCAACCTCTCACAAAGACATTAAAATAGAGAAATGAATGGCATTTACCTGGTGCACACAGAAAACACATGAATAACAGTTTCTCTCATAACACAGAAAGGACACCCCTGTGCCAACCAGCTGTTAGTGGCCAGGGCTCCATGTAGAACCCTCCACTGGAGGTGCCCTGACCTCTTTGGTACTGACGGCTTTTAGAGCCCCCTCCATCTAAAACCCACCATACTCTCCACACCCCCTTCTCATGTGGATCTTCGCAGCTGCCAGGTCCTCAGCACTGCAGAGTAAAAGTCTGAGAGACCTGCTGTACTCAGCCTCTCCAGCTTCATGAGGAACAGCTGCCGGTCCAACCCTAATACGCCAGCTCCACTCAACAGTGCATATGCTGGTTCCCCCAGCCGACATCAGTATGGTACAGCAGTCTCTGCACCGCCTTTAGTGTGAATGCAGCCTCCCTGCTCTCCAGTTCCACCAGGCCCTGTCGTCCTTCGTGGACGGTCATGTACAACACTGCCGCCCTCAGCCAGTGATGGCGCGACCAGAAAAAGTCCAGCAGCTTGCATTGCATATACTATATAGTCCAGATGAGAGGTCAACCGATTAATTGGAATGGCCGATTAATTGGGGCCGATTTCAAGTTTTCATAACAATCGGAATTGGTATTTTTGGACACCGTTTTTGCCTATTTTTTTTACACCTTTATTTAATCTTTATTTAACTAGGCAAGTCAGTTAAGAACACATTCTTATTTTCAATGATGACCTAGAAACGGTGGGTTAACTGCCTCATTCAGGGGCAGAATGACAGATTTTCACTTTGTCAGCTCGGGGGATCCAATCTTGCAACCTTACAGCCTGCCTCTTGTTGCACTCCACAAGGAGACTGCCTGTTACACGAATGCAGTAAGCCAAGGTAAGTTGCTAGCTAGCATTAACAACACTGTCATCTCAGATTTTCAAAATATGCTTTTGAACCATAGCTAAACAAGCATTTGTGTTAGGGTATTGATAGCCTTAGCATTCATCATGCTACATTTTCACAAAAACAAGAAAAGCATTCAAATAAAATAATTTACCTTTGAAGAACTTCAGATGTTTTCAATGAGGAGACTCTCAGTTAGATAGCAAATGTTCAGTTTTTACAAAAATATTATTTGTGTAGGACAAATCGCTACGTTTTGTTCATCACGTTTGGGTAAGAAAAAACCCGAAAATTAAGTAATTACAACGCAAACTTTTTTCCAAATTAACTCCATAATATCGACAGAAACATGGCAAACGTTGTTTAGAATCAATCCTCAAAGGTGTTTTTCACATATCTATCGACGATAAATCATTCGTGGCAGTTTGTTTTCTCTTCTGAAGAAAATGGAACGCGCATGGACCTGGAGATTACGCAATAATTTCGACAGAGGACACCGGGCGGACACCTGGTGAATGTTGTCTCTTATGGTCAATCTTCCAATGATATGCCTACAAATACGTCACAATGCTGCAGACACCTTGGGGAAACGACAGAAAGTGCAGGCTCATTCCTGGCACATTCACAGCCATATCAGGAGACATTGGAACACAGGGTATTCAAAATCTGGACCATTTCCTGTATGAAATTTCATCTTGGTTTCGCCTGTAGCATTAGTTCTGGGGCACTCACAGATAATATCTTTGCGGTTTTGGAAACGTCAGAGTTTTTTCTTTCCAAAGCTGTCAATTACATGCATAGTCGAGCATCTTTTCGTGACAAAATATCTTGTTTAAAACGGGAATGTTTTTTATCCAAAAATTAAAAGAGCACCCCCTATCTCGAAGAAGTTCAACTTATCTTGTAAAAAACAATCAATCATAGTCACTAGTTAACTACACATGGTTGATGATATTACTAGATATTATCTAGCGTGTCATGCGTTGCGTATAATCTGACAAGCATACAAGTATCTAAGTATCTGACTGAGCGGTGGTAGGCAGAAGCAGGCGCATCATTCAAACAGCACTTTCGTGTGTTTTGCCAGCAGCTCTTCATTGTGCGTAAAGCACTAAGCTGTTTATGACTTCAAGCATATCAACTCCCGAGATGAGGCTGGTGTAACCGAAGTGAAATGGCTGGCTAGTTAGCGCGCGCTAAGAGAGGGACAGAAGCTATACTGTTACACTGGCAATACTAAAGTGCATATAAGAACATCCAATAGTCAAATGTTAATGAAATACAAATGGTATAGAGAGAAATAGTCCTATAATTCCTATAATAACTACAACCTAAAACTTCTTACCTGGGAATATTGAAGACTCATGTTAAAAGGAACCAACAGCTTTCATATGTTCTCATGTTCTGAGCAAGGAACTTAAATGTTAGCTTTCTTAAATGGCAAATATTGCACTTTTACTTTCTTCCCCAACACTTTGTTTTTGCATTATTTAAACCAAATTGAACATGTTTCATTATTTATTTGAGGCTAAATTGATTTTATTTATGTATTATATTAAGTTAAAATAAGTGTTCATTCAGTATGGTGTAATTGTCATTATTACAAATAAAATAAAATAAAATTGGCCGATTAATCGGTATCAGCTTTATTAGTCCTCCAATAATCGGTATCGGCGTTGAAAAATCATAATCGGTCTACCTCTAGTCCAGATGGGACTTCAGTCTGTTAGAGAGGACCTGGGAAAATATATTGTAGTCCGCACAGAGCAATGCCACAAGCCTCCAGTTCTTAAGTTCACACAAGTCCCCTTTTTTGTCCAGGAGAGTCCGAGCCACCCGAAGGCAGCTCATCAGCAACTCTCCTACCCTGACGCGTTCATGCAACATGCAAAAGAAGTCCAATTATTCCCCAGATTTGTTTTATAAAACTCCACTGGAAGTCCATCGACCCCCGGTGCACTGCCGGGGGACATTTGGGTTACGGCCTCTGCCAATTCATGGGACAACAGAGGAATGTCCATTTCATCCTTCTGTGCCAGAGAGAGCTTAGGGAGTTATGCAAACAAGACCTGAGCACACATAGGATCACACAGTTCTGCCCTATACAACTCAGTATAAAACTCCACAGTCCGCTCCCGCATCTCCCCTACCATATTGGTCACCCACCTATGAGACAGCCGTGGACAATACATATCCTTGGCTTTCCCGCTCTAACTTTCCAAACCAAATAAGGAGGAGCTGGGAGAGTCAATCACCTTGAGCATGGAGAACCTAGCTCTTACAAGTGCTCCCTTTACTTTTACCTGGGAAAAAAACTGTCTAGGTGCCTACATAATTCAGCTGAATTAGCCTGGAGGCCTACATTGCCTTTCCCCACCATCTCTACCTCCATCTCACTAATACGGAGTTCGAATTCCCCCAATACTCTCCTAGCCTTTGAGGATGAGATAGATGTACACTGTTGACAGAAAAGCCTAATCTGGTCTTTCCTTACATCCCACCATTGACACAGAGACTCATACTGCTCTCTCTGGAAATTTGAACAAAAAGTAGCATCTTGTAAGAGCTTTACATTAAACTTCCAATAGGATGCATGCCGAGGCCCTGTTGAAATAGACAGCCAAACCATGGTTATGTGGTGATCCGAAAAACCCACCGAGAGAATGGTAGCGCCCAACAGCCTATTGCTCTGATTCTTGGACATGTACAAATGATCAAGTCGGGCTGCACTCACCCTAGCCCCAAAGACCTTCACCCATGTATACTGTCTTTTGTCAGGATGCTTAGTTCTCCAACTATCCACTCGGTCAAACTGATTAATGATGTAATTTAACACGTTGGGCCAATAACCGAAATCGAAAGGTTCCTAGATTGAATCCCTGAGCTGAGAAGGTAAAAATCTGTCATTCTGCCCCTGAACAAAGCAGTTAAACCACTGTTCTTAGGCCGTCCTAGTCAATAAGATTTTGTTCTTAAATTCTTGGTGACGGGGCAGTATTTTCACCTCCGGATTAAATGAATGCCCAAATTCAACTGCCTGATACTCAGCCCCAGAAGATAAGATATGTATGGTATTAGTAGATTTGGATAGAAAACACGCTGAAGTTTCTAAAACGGTTTGAATCATGTCTGTGAGTATAACATAACTTATTTAGCAGGCGAAACCCCGAGGACAAACATTCAGATTTTTTTTTTAGGTCACTCAATGGGATTTCATTGGGATAGATTTCTAAGGGACCTTCTTGCAGTTCCTATCGCTTTCACTGGATGTCAACAGTCTTTAGAAATTGGTTGAGGTTATACCTTTGTGTAATGAAGAAGTACGGCCATCTTGAACGAGGGTAACTTGAAGTGTACTGTGGGATATAGGTGAGTGACAAGAAAACATGCTTCAGTTTGTTTTCTTACTGTATTGAACACAGATCATCCCGTCTTCAATTGTATTGATTATTTACGTTGAAAAATACCTAAAGATGTATTACAAAGTAGTTTGAAATTTTTTGGCAAAGTTTACAAATAACTTTTGAGATATTTTGTAGTCACGTTGAGCAATTTGGAACCCATGTTTTTCTGGATCAAACGCGCCAAATAAATTGACATTTTGGATATATATATCAACGGAATTAATCGAACAAAAGGACCATTTGTGATGTTTATGGGACATATCGGAGTGCCAACAAAAGAAGCTCGTCAAAGGTAGGACATTAATTATATTTTTATTTCTGCATTTTGTGTCGTGCCTGCAGGGTTGAAATATGGTTTTTCACTGCCCCTGAACAGGCAGTTAACCCACTGTTCCTAGGCTGTCATTGAAAATAAGAATTTGTTTGCACATCATTACAACACTGTATACGTACATAATATGACATTTGAAATGTCTTTATTCTTTTGGAACTTTTGTGTAATTTTATGAGGGGGGAAGAGAGAGAAGGGGCAGAGAGTGAGAGAGAGAAGGAGGATAGAGAGGGAGGGGCAGAGAGAGAGAGAGAGAGAGAGTGTGAGAGATGGGGAGAGAGAGAGTGTGAGAGATGGGGAGAGAGAGAGTGTAAGAGATTGTAAGAGATGGGGAGAGAGAACATGTGAGAAAGACATGGAAAGAAAGAGAGAGAGAGAGAGAGCGAGAGAGAGAGTGAGGGAGAGAGAGAAGGTGTGAAGGAGAGAGGAGATGGAGAGGGAGAATGTTGAGAAAGAAAAAGAAAAAGAAGAGAGCTAGAGAGAATGAAAAAAGAGGAGAGCTTAGGAGAGAGAGAGGGAAAGGAGATGGAGAGAGAGAGCAGGCCTCATGCTGCCCTCCATTAGCACTCCATATTTCTGTCCCACACCCCACCCCGCCCTCCTCTCATTGCCTCATGGCCTAATTGCACTGTGAGGGCTGCTTCTGATCACCATTTACTCTGCTCTATTGGTTGGCTGTGCTGCATACATCCTGTGAAGACCTCACTGCATTACTTCTCCCATGATCTAATAGCCCCACATATTCTCCAAATAAAGGTAATGCTGTACAGTAACAGTGAAACATATCAATCACAAATAAAAAATAGTTTCAGTCTAAGATTAAAATAGTTGCCTTGATTTTACAACAAATTGGACAGAAAAAGTCAGAAAGGTCGGCTAGCTATTCCCCCTGTAATGGCAGAAGTAATCTACAGCAGTAATCTAAACATTGACTCCAACATTACCTCCGCTTTGGTCATCTGTATTCACCCAGCGTGGAGCGCTGTCTTAAATTTTCCCTGTCTCATTGTTGGCTCGCGGTGCCTTCCTTGACGATCAGCCTCAAATTGAATGTGGTGATTGATCATGGGTCAGGAAGGAATGATAACACTCCATCACACTGTAACTGACATCACTGCACTTGGCCCCAATAATCTATTAGTGTGTGACAGAGGAAAAGTAGCTCTTGACACTTAAATCTATTGTATACCAGTGGATTAAGCATTTCCTAAAATGGATGGGAAAAGACACGATATTCAAAAGTTTTTGTAGATCACCTTCATACTTGTGCTCAAGTTTTCAGTTGAACTTTGCTGAAATATTGGATAACTTTAAGATAGTTAGATTCCATACAACACAAGGAAAAATTGACATGAATGACTAATCTTATTTGATTCAAATGTCATTTATGATTTGCTATATTTATTTAGCGTTTGTTTCACAATGTGGGAAATGGAATATTTCTTCCTGTCTTTGAAGATGATGACAAGAGAAAGATGCTTTGTTTTGAACTCTTATTGACACTAAATCCCATATGTCATTCCTGCCAAGGCATAATCTTGGTAGATGCAGAGAAAATGTATTTTCCTTTCTGAGTTTTAGTCTGCCGAGTTTTATGCAGTGTATTTATAGTTGACTGAATAATCCGACAGTAAACTGCCTAGCCTGCCCATCTCACCTTTAACAAGATAGATGCTGGCACGGATAACGTTCTTTGGAGGCAAGGTCACATCAAAAAGGCTCAATTCTGTGTGTGTGTGTGTGTGTGTGTGTGTGTGTGTGTGTGTGTGTGTGTGTGTGTGTGTGTGTGTGTGTGTGTGTGTGTGTGTGTGTGTGTGTGTGTGTGTGTGTGTGTGTGTGTGTGTGTGTGTGTGTGTGTGCGTGTGCGTGCATGTGTGTTTGGGTATTTTTAGGGTTTGAAGGGTTACATGGGTAGGTTACTGTGGCCTTTAATTCAGTGCACACAGAGTGCCATTTTGGGAGGAGCCCCTCAGTTTGTCTGTGGCTCAGGGGACATTGATTAGGTGGCAAAATGAACAAATAACTTGCTGTGTTCGGTCGTTACGGCAAATCAAATGACATTGTATTGATCACATGCACCGAATAAAACAGGTGTCGACTTTGCCATGAAATGCTTACTTGGGAGCCCTTTCCCAACAATGCAGTGTTAAAAAGTATGACAAATTGGCTAACTAAAGAAAACAGCCCCTCCCACTGAATGAACTCAAGGATTTGTGCCTGTGGAATTCAGTGAGGGCAGATAAACACAGTGTGGCTTTGCAATGTCCCCTGTGCACCTTGAAGGGCTTAACGCCTTGGTCTGATGAGACGGGCCGTATCGAGCCGTTTGCATAGCTGGACGTTCAGACGTGGAGTCACAGCACGATGGTCAATATGGTTTCCACAGCAACTTGATATTTGTCCTCTGCCCCCTTTTGAAAAATATCTTCTTCAAACCAACACACACACACACACACAGCTCAGGTGGGATGCTACAGTACACATCAGTAACTGGATGACTTTGCTTGACCAACAGAAAACCACTGGCAGTGTTAACTTGACTGTCTTAGAAAAAAGGAATGCTCTCATGGTGATTTAATCAGATGCACAAAAGGTTGCGATCCTAGTTGGATCAAGTTGACATGACGAAGATCCGTGTCAGATTGAAAAGTAATATTTTTTGTGCGTCTGATTGAATCAACATGTGAGCATCAAATACTTTTCCTTTGATACGTTCTTCTGTACTGCACCTGATAATGTGGATGTGCATCTTCTTCTTTTTCTTTTTTGTTGACTGTCTTGACACTTTCTTCACAAAAGCAAACGAGTGCCATTTGAGTTGGCTTGTTTATTGGAGTTACACGTAGCTGCTTAAAAGTTAAGTGTTTTTTTATAACACAATGCTCTATGATGTCTTTAGTCTACATGCTTCCCAATGACATCATTTCAAAGAAGATTGAGGCACCTAGAATTGATTGAGTTCCATGCATCTAAATAAATATAGTAATGGCATATTAAGAGAAAGCCTTAAAGCCTCCTTCTGAGAACAAGAGTGAAGGGGGTTGAGGAAAGACAGGAAATCATAATGTGTCAACTTAGTTGTTCTGAAAGAAAGGCCGTCCAATTTCCATGCTATACTGCATCGGTCGAATACGGACACAGGAAAGTCATGCATTGGTACACTATATATAATGGTTCATGCCGTGAACACAATCAACAATTAAATACAAAATGGATTCTTGTCTATCCTACTGGTATTGAGGGATGCTGAGAATAAAGAAGTAGTCTTTTTAAACATCAATGTTGTCCTACTAAATCCAGTAAACTCAACTTTCCACATGTGCTATAGTAGAACGACATGTGAATATACATGTGCTACCCAGTATAACATCATTTCATGAAATGTATGTCAGGATTAGGCCAGGGTTGTTCCGGTTTTGGTCACTAGATGCCCCCATTGTGCTTTTTGACCCTTTTGTTTTCCCTTGTTCCCAGTTATTATTTGCACCTGTGCCTCGTTTCCCTTGATTTGTATTTAAACCGTTAGTTTTCTTCAGTTATTTGCTCTGTGTTTGAATGTTAGCACCCAGCCCCAGTGATGCTGTGAACATTTGTTGCGCCAGTTTGACTCTCTTGTGGTACTCTGTTTTTGTTCTTGTTAATTTATTTTTTGATTATCTTTTGAGGCGTATTTCTGCTGTACCAACCACCTTGTGGATTTAACTTTTTTGACTTGGACGATTACCTTTGTTCTCTTGGAATTACTTTTGATGTTGTTTGATTTATATTTTAATGCCTGAACTTTACTTTTACTTTATTAAAACACCGTCTCAAGTACTGCTGTGTCTGCCTCATCTTCTGGGTTTTGCCGACTATTCGTGGCTCAGTTTGCTAAGTGACTGTTTCTCACACCGGAGACCCGGGTTCGTAACCGGGTCCTGACAATGTATTTATCCTATTTTCATTTTAAATCTGATAAGGTGAGGATTGAATTACATGAGCATTCTCTTGATGTTGAATTACGTTGAATTGAATTACTTTTTCTTGCTCTCTCTCTCTCACACACACACACACACACACACACACACACACACACACACACACACACACACACACACACACACACACACACACACACACACACACACACAAACACACACACACACACACACACACACACACACACACACACACACACACACACACACACACACCGACACAAACACACAGACTCACGCACAGCGAGCATTCTTACATAATTATAAAAATACAAATCTTCTGTGGGAAAGCAATGATAACATTAGAGGGAGCGAGGTATCCTGTGGTGTCAGACTGATGATGATGTTTGCTATCACCCTCAACGGGGTCAACATAAACTGGAAACATCCAGTTTTCAAGGATAAAGTACCTTCAACCTAGCTTCCCTTTCCTCTGAAACCCGGATGTTAGCCCCCGCTCAGGCTTTCTTTTACGCCTACTACGCTATGTTAGTTTGTTATCGATCCATTCACTGCATCACATAACTCTCCAACCCTTTCCCTGCCCGGTAATGGACTCCTTGACATGCAATTTAGGCCTCTTAGCTGCTCTTTAATCTGTTTGAGCCTCCCCTGGTTTATAGGGCAAAGGAAATCAAATAAACAGATGGTATTCTGACCAAAATTAGAGCCTGTCAACTATTCCAAGCATTAAAGCATTGAATTATATCACATACTTTACTCTGCAGGATCATCTTCTCCTAAAAGACAAGCTGTTCTTTTTTCATAGTATGGTTTGTAATCTCTTCAAATTCATAATCTGGGTGTAAAAACACTATAACATGATTAAGGTTTCCATCACTGTAAATGATCGTCATCTGATATTAATATGAAGATCAGTGACTTACATTATTGTTTTTTGTTAATTATAATCCGCAAGTGTGTGTGTGTGTGTGTGTGTGTGTGTGTGTGTGTGTGTGTGTGTGTGTGTGTGTGTGTGTGTGTGTGTGTGTGTGTGTGTGTGTGTGAGAGTATGCGTGCACGCAGGCCTATGTGTGTATCACAGGAGGCTGCTAAATAATAATGGCAGGAATGAAGTAACTGGAATGGTATCAAACACATTGAAACAATGTCTTTGAGTTCCATACTATTCCGTTTATTCCGTTCCAGCCATTACTATGAGCCTGTCCTCCCCAATTAAGGTGCCACCAACCCCCTGTGGTGCATATATGTCATGATGCCTGTTTGCTGTTGTTTTGCCAGTTCCCTGAGTAAATGCCACATTGTCCCATCTGAGCAGGCATAAGTAGATGTTGATTTGAGGAACCCCTGGGATCCACTACCATACTACTCCACGTCTGTTATTAGGTGTGTCGTACAGGTGGCTCTCACGGAAACCCAGACAGGGGAATTTGGCTAATTAAGCAGAGTAAACAGCGGATAAAGCTGTGTTCCTGGAGGGATTGGTGAAGCATAGGACCCCAGACATACAATCACCCTATCTCAGCAACATGCCAGTCCATTCCCTCTTACGTTATTGTTGGAATTTTATGCACATATTTTTGTTCTAGAAGATAAAGATACTCCAGAGAGTGATCCAGTGAACTGTGTCCCATGATGCCATGATAAAGTTTCATTCTTCGAATGGTGTGGGAGTTTGTTTGGTTAATGACGATAGTAATGCATGCCATGCAGATGGCACTAGTGATTGAAGCAACAAATGGATGGTGCTAATTAGGACACCGTTCAATGGAAAAATAGATATTTGGAGAGGAATGTGTGCATAGTATATGCATGGATTATTATTTAATTGAATGCAAAATAATCATATTCATTAAAAAAATGTTTACTCGAATGAAGCCATATGTAATTATAGTGGAATTCTATTTAAGCAATAAGGCCCGAGGAGGTGTGGTGTATCACCAATATACCACGGCTCAGGGCTGTTCTTATGCACAACGCAACGCAGAGTGCCTGGACACAGCACTTAGCCGTGGTATAATGGCCATCTATCATAACCCCCAAGTTGCATTATTGCTATTATTTATATTTTTATTTAACCTTTATTTAACAAGGCAAGTCAGTTAAGAACAAATTCTTATTTACAATGATGGCCTACACCGGCCTAACCCGGACGACGCTGGGCCAATTGTGCGCCGCCCTATGGGACTCACAATCATGACTGGTTGTGATACAGCCTGGATTCGAACCAGGGTGTCTGTAGTGACGCCTCTAGTACTGAGATGCAGTGCCTTAGACAGTGGCGCCCCTCGGGAACCCCAGCGTAATTGGTTACCAGTGTAATTAGAGCAGTAAAAATACATGTTTTGTCATACCAGTGGTATACGGTCTGATATGTCAGACAATCAGCATTTGGGGCTTGACCCACCCAGTTTATAATTGTCAACTAGGGCTTAGGCTATATCATAGGAAGACCTTGATATTGTTGGCATATTGTCAATACCACAGAACCACCACAGAACCACCTCATCTATTTACACATCCATATCCACTTCCACAGATATCATCATGCTGTTACAGCAAACATATAAAATATGACACTCAAATAAATGTCCTCGCTGCTGTAGACTTCATTATCTATGAGACAAATACAACATAGTGGTGTAGAACAGGTTCTGTGGATGCCTACAATGCAATGCTGCCTCTGAGGATGAAGTGGGTGAATCAGGCCGACTCTGTCTTTGTCGCCGGCTCACTCAGGTGCCCAGGGTGACACTGAGCCCCTCTCTCTCTGTCCTTATCACGACCTCTGTGAATGTGCTCACCTTGCCGTGAAATAGAAATCATTGATGGCCATCTCTCGGTTTCAAAGAATAGCCCATCGCTTCCTCCCTGCTCACCCATTTATAGCCTTATTGATAAACCATCAAACATGACAATTGTTCTATATCATCCAGGTTAAACTTCCCATAATTGCATTAGCTCACTCATATTTCTTTAAACCTGAGCTGTTCTTTTTTCCTTTGTTCCTCTGGACAGTAATGCATTAGCTCAAATTGCTGTGGTAATGAGAGGCCTCTGTTCTCAGTTGAGGTGACATGGTGGCCCAAATGAAAGGTAAGGGGTTGTTCGAGGGGTGTAGCTCAGGAATGGCAACTCTTCTGCAGAGCGAGAACCACTCTGTATCTGAGTTTGGCCCGTGAGATTGCAATCAGCACTGGTAAATAGGAAGGCTGTGTTGGGAAGCGGGTGTGTTGGCATGTAGTTGGTGTGGCAGCGGTCCAATGCAATGTGGCGGAGGCTGATAACCGTAGCAGGGCTCGGGCTTCGAGGTGAACGCACGGTCGAGAAGTGAGAGTTGTGGGATTACCACTGAGAAAATGTTGTGTGTGAACCATGGAGGGTGGGGAAGACGCTGTCTAACAGCAAGAATACCATTTACAGTAGATTAGACATACATGGCCACAGTGGGCAAAGCCAAAGGAGTTATAAACATTTGAAAGAGGATTAGAAAGTGAATGCTTTTGCTCATTCTCTGATTTCTTGGGCATAATACTTTTTCATATTTGCACATTGCTTATCAAGGGACATTAAATAACACAATGGGCATGTGGGTAAAAATGGGCATGTGTTTATTTCCTATTGTGTATTTCAGTGCATGTAATGTGGTGTTATAATGCGTGATTATCTGAAATAGATTTACCAAGTTGGTAAAATCCCCACCAAAAATGCTTGTCTAACTGTCTGTGTACCAGTTTAGTATGTGATTGCACTTAAAATGTGATTATAGATTTCTTCCTATCCCTTGCAACTTTGCAAATGTGCGTCAGTTATGACACCATCTCAAATATCCCACCAGCTTCACTTACATTACTATTCAGGAGGAGTGGTTGGTGTTTGGAACCTAACTTCAAGTTTTGGGATTTCGTGGCTGTTCGATGCCTTGCATTGCCCCAACATATTAGATCTACACTGCGTGACAGAAGGACATTTCCATCCTCCTCTTTATGCTCGGGGCTCACCTCGACAAATGTCTAAGCCACCATGAACAGTTTGAATTCTCTCCCCTCAGCTGAGCGCAGTGCAGCATTTCCTGCTCTGACAGGAGATGTTTTCCGCTTTTCCTCTTTCACACTGTTCCAAAACGGGACACACCCCCGGCTGCTTTTGTTTCACCTATCCAATTTGGCCCTGCCAATTTGGCTCTGATGGATGGCGTTTTATTATCACGCTGCAGAGACAGATTGAAAGATTTCCTTGTCATTCGTTCCCTCACTTTTGTGTGTGTGGCGGCGTATGCCCTGGATCTAATCAGAAACAAGACACATGCACTCTGGGGGAGGAATTGGCACCATTGTGGCTGATCAGAGAGCTAGGAGAGTCCCCTATTTTTCAAATTAGGATTTTCTGCCGCTTTACACTTAGCACGAAAACATGCTTTCGTATTTACACGTCTTACCTCTTGGCAAACGAGTGTTCTCTTCTCAAACCAGACAATAACCTCTCAGTCATCTGGTTTTATTCCCAAGAATAAACCAACAAATAGATCAACGTCACAACCCACAATCCCGTTTGCTCCCACTTAGGTCCCAACTCATTTGATCTCACATTGGAGGTTGGCCCATGTCACAGCCGACAACAATATTCCCAGTTCCTGAAAAGCTAGTCAGCTGTCCTACTTGGCTACTGGTGTGTCTCTACTCTCCACCCTCCCTCATGTCTATGAAGAAGTCAATATGCAACATGTAGATGCCATTAACTCTGATAGAGGAGGCTTGTACATTTCATCACAACACAAACATCCAGGGATGGGGAGAAGAGGGTCATGGGTCCCCACAGTAATCTCACATTGCATGGCAGTGAAGAAAGAAATGAGTTCTTCCCCAGCTGAATACCAAGACAGTTCTTTGTGTCATTTTGATTTCCTTTCTCTTCAGGTTGAAGTGGGAGGAAGAAACCCCTTTGTGTCAACCCACACAAGTTAAAACCAAAAGGGATCCAGATGCATTCACTGTGTGTAACCTTCTTTGTGCGTGTTAGTATGAGTGTGTTATCCCGTCAAACCAAAATGTTTTCTCTCAACATAAAAACACACTAACAGTTAGTTAGCATCCTAAAATACAATGATAACTTATCGCTGAATAATATTTTGATTTCAGGTTGAACCATTTTGCATAATGTTTCAAAAACCTTTTCTTTTCTTTCATTATTTTCAATTCGCATTGCAGCATTACAGGTGTGAATGATAGTAAAGGTGTTATTTCGCCATGCCAATCACTATTAATTATTATTATTTATCATATTAAGAAAGCCAGTAAGTACAGTTTGAACCCATTCACGTCACTAGCGGTGTCTATAGAAAGGCTTATCGTCGTGGTAACACAACACTAAAATCAACTGAATGCTTGAAAGAAAGGTATATTATCCTTTGTTATTGTTTTCAATGGCTAAACCTCGTGTTATAATTACCACAGGAGACCGGGTCAATTATGGGGAGGGAAAGTGAAAAGCCTTAGGTTTCAGCTCCCCTTCATCCTCCTGATTCCAGCTAACGTTGCAGCATTCTGCTAATGGATGGAAGATCAGGATAATATATTTTAATTTATCCATCAAGTGTGTGTGTATGTGTGTGTATGTGTGCGTGCGGGCGTCTGTGAGTGCGTTTTCTAGGTATATGGCTGTGTGAGTGTGTGATTCTGAATGAATAGTGGGACATGTTGATCTATGTATCCTCTTAATGGGACAAATAATGATTCTTAGCATTTTAATGAATTAAATCTCTCAAATCACTGAAAAGAGGTTCATTAGTGTCTGAGATGAGGAGACACCTCACTGGAGGAAGGTCAAAGGGCACCTCACCTGTGTTCCACATTGTGATATTTTGATGAAAATGTAAGTACTTAGTGTGTTACTTTACCTTAACTTAAGATATTATGCTGCCCACTGAGAAACTATCAATATCTCAGCACAAGACTACATAGTTCATTTGGACACTGCCCTAGGTGCTGCCCTAGGTTCCTCTTCCCAAGGTGAGAACAAAAAACCTGACCACCTACTCCACCCTGCAAAACTAGAATAGTGCCAATAATCAAATTGACGTTGAAAAGAGGTCTAAAATACGTATTTTCCATGCGTAGACGTTAGGTGAAAGTACAAAGTTTCCGGATATTTAAAAGACATATTTTCCAGATGTTGAAAAGACATCCATTCCGGACATTGCAACAAAAAACAATGTGGCTGTTGAAATCAGGTTAGTTTTTGGTTCTGAAGGAATGTTGAAAATACGTAATTTATAGATATCTACGTTTAGACCAAATCTGAACCAAAAATAGATGTCTGTGTTCAGCCCAAATCACTGCTGGTCCAGACTGGACCAAATCTGAACCAAAAACAGATGTCAGATTTGGTCTAAACAAATCTGAACATAGGTTCAGATTTCGTCTGGACCAGACCAAAAAAATCAACGTCCGTGTAAATCAAGGCCGATCGGGGCCGCACCAAAAAATAAGTCCAATAGACATCAGCGTTGGTCCATGCTTACTGGGGTGTAGCTTACAGTGTCGGCCCGCAATGACATTTAATGAATGTCCATTCATGTGTTAGGTCTATTTTTTATAAAACAAGCAGTTGCATTGGCTTTATTAGTCCTGCTTCCTGTGACTAATCAATTTGGATATTTAATTTCTGAATATCAGCCACCCAACTTCATCAGGAGTTATCAAGATGCCTATTTGCAATGAGAATCAATGTGTTTACACAGTGGGAAATGCAGAAGTAGACCATTTCTTTTTTGCTGATCAGATCGTCAAACATTTACGTAAACAAACTTGAAATCACTGATTATGACAATTTAGCCCACTGCAATGCTGCATAATCTTCCTACCATAGGATATATCTGCTACATGATTTACTGTATGTTAGCTGTTTTTTTGGACGGAACATTGATGGAGCGCCGCAGTGAGGCGCACTGGGAATGGACAAGTGGAATATTTTGCTCCCTTGCCTTTGACAAAGTGGGCACTTCTTATCACAGGACGGCATCAGCGCTCACCTAAAAAGCCCAAATGCCACAGATTGAGAGAAAATGTCATTGTTGTTCAGCAGAATTATGTGAGGTTTTATGTGTTATTGGAGGTGCACCTTGGTAATTTTAGCTCTGAAAATCCTGCCCTGGTCAATCATCTAATCCTGCCTAATGAGAGGGCCGGCCCTGGGAATACATACAATATTGGACCACAGTCAGAAGGGCTGAGAGGAGGGTACATACAGGAGAACCTTAGAATACAGTGTAAACAGTGAACCCCTTTACTTGCTGGTGAAGTGTCTGAGGTAACATGAGAAGATTCTGCCAACAATTGCAGAAGACACAATCACTGTCATCACAACATAACGATTACACTCAAAAGCACTTGTGTGTGTGAGTGCAAGGTGAGAGCTCCATGAATATTACAGTGTATTTAATGGTCCAACACTGATAGCTGTTGGGCATTTGGCTGTGCTCAGTGTCCTCACAAGGAATGTTTGAGCAAGAGCAACTGAGCTGTTTTGTTTGAGGTTCCTTCCATTTTAACCTGAATTATTCATGCAGAAAGTATTTCACAACACACGTCATGTTTCTTTTAAGCACATCTTAGAAGTATGACATCGTCCTATCTCCCTTAGGAATAGTTCTGCTGTAAATGTTCAAAAGGATGAACTAATTTATTTGTGAGTGAGTCTGAAAAGGTCCCATGTACATGTCATTGTTGTCAATTCCTATCTCCTGTTAAATATTTGGAAATATACAGTAACAGTTCAAAGTTACGACACACATATTAATTCCAGAGTTTATTTATTGTTATTATTTTCTACATTGTAAAAACCATGAAATAACAGTTCTGGAATCATGTATTAACCAAAAAAGTGTTAAACAAATCAAAATATATTTGATATGAGATTCTTCAAAGTAGCCACCCTTTGCCTTGATAACAGCTTTGCACACTCTTGGCATTCTCTCAACCAGCTTCATGAGGTAGTCACCTGGAATGCATTTCAATTAACAGGTGTCATTTGTTAAAAGTTAATTTGTGGAATTTCTTTATTTCAGTTATGTTGTGACAAGGTAGGGGTGGTATACAGAATATATCCCTATTTGGCAAGAACAGCTCAAATAAGCAAAGAGTAATGATAGTCCATCATTACTTTAACACATGAAGGTCAGTCAATGCTGAAAATAACTTTGAAAGGATTTTGAAAGTTTCTTCAAGTGCATTTGCAAAAACCATCTAGTTCTATGATGAAACTGGCTCTCATGATGAACGCCAAAGGAAAAAATGACCCAGAGTTACCTCTGCTGAAGAGGGTAAGTTAATTAAAGTTACCAGCCTCAGAAATTGCAGCCAAAATAAATGCTTCACAGAGTTCAAGTAACAGACACATCTCAACATTAACTGTGCAGAGGAGACTGCGTGAATCAGGCCTTCATGGTCGAATTGCTGCAATGAAACCACTACTAAAGGACACCAACAAAAGTAAGGCACAAGGAAGAGACTTGCTTGGGCCAAGAAACACGAGCAATGGACATTAGACCGGTGGAAATATGTCCTTTGGTCCGATGAGTGTGAGATTTTTGGTTCTAAACGCCATTTCTTTGTGAGATGCAGAGTAGGTGACCACAGGTGTGGTTCGCACCATGAAGCATGGAGGAGGATGTGTGATGGTGTGGGGCTGTTTTGCTGGCGACACTGTTTGTGATTTATTTAGAATTCAAGGCAACCTTAACCAGCATGTCTATCACAGCATTCTGCAGCAATACACCTTTCCATCTGGTTTTTGCGCTTAGTGGGACTATCAACAGGACAATGACCCAACACACCTCCAGGAAATCACCCGACCTCAACCCAATTGAGATTGTTCGGGATGAGTTGGACCACTGAGTGAAGGAAAAGCAGCCAACAAGTGCTCAGCATATGTGGGAACTCCTTCAAGACTGTTGGAAAAGCATTCCAGGTGACTACCTTATGAAGCTGGTTGAGAGAATGCCAAGAGTGTGCAAAGCTGTAATCTAGGCAAAGGGTGGCTACTTTGAAGAATCTAAAATATAAATTATGTTTTGATTTGTTCCGTGTAACACTTTTTTGGTTACTACATGATTGCATATGTGTTATTTCATAGTTTTGATGTCTTCTCTATCATTCTACAATGTATAAAATAGTAAAAAATAATCCTTGAATGAGTAGGTGTGTCCAAAGTTTTGACTGGTACTGTGTGTCAACTCTCATTTTATTTACTAACTCATGTTTGTGTTTTTATTTACCTTTCTTTTATACTTAAAAATAATGTAAAATATAATTCTGCGCCGTCAAGGACCATAATCAGAAGCATGCTTTTACTGAGAAGATACTTTGTCAAGCTGTCAGTTGTAGTTTTTTTCTGTTTGACTTTTGGCTATTGGAATGGAGTGTAATAGGGACAAGTCGTGATATTTCTGAGTGCTAAGGGAGATAATGCAAGAATGTCTGAGATTGATGTGTCTTTAAATTATGCAATCACAGATGCCACTTTTTGACAGATAATGTCCATACTCTCTCGGAAAATGTAAATGCAGATGTTAGAAAATAAGTAATAATTTGAACGATGGCTAATTGAAAAGGAAAATTGAACTTCACAACATGCCAAGCTAAAATGGTTTTGTCAGTGAGCAAGAAATGACTCAAACTGTAATGATGGGTCAACCAGAGGGAAAGACGAAACAACAATCTTCGTGCACTGCACACATGAACAAATGTATTCTTTATATTTATAAAATATTGAATACAAGTCTTTCTTAGTACCTCGCGCACACAAAAAATAACCTCAGTCTGTTTCTTTGTTGTGAATAAAGTGTGCATGGCAATCAATCAGGTTGAATAAAAAAGGTCCATGCTCACAGAAACTTCAACCACAGCAGGATCTATTAGCCTGAAAAACAAAGCAGTGAGCAAAAGAGAAGTTGCTAAAATTGCCAAGCAAAGTTTCATCTAAATGAACTCCCTGTGGAATTCCTCCAGTGTGCACTGTGCACAGAGAACAGAGAATGATTATATTTAACAATGGAAAAGTTCTTCAGTGGAAGCCAGTAGTCACCGTCGCTCTCTGTTAGCGCTGCACTACTGTTCTGCTTTGGCGCATTTGTTTTATACGTGTTATTATTGACTGTCATTGTCGCCTTCATTGAATTTGTACTTCAGTCGTCTGAAAGTCACCGTTTGTTCCCTGGCAGAGGAACGAAGAGAGGAGCAGGAGAGCAATGGAGATAATTGATAGCCTGGTTTGCTCCATGGACATTGGCTTTAAGAACATTAAGGTAATGAAAGCCAGAGTCTTCGGCTCGATCAACAAATCAGCGATCAGAATGGAACAACACCCCGACACAACACAACACTCTGCCAAGTGTGATGAGCACATCTTGTTAGTGTCTATACCTGCAAAGTAGAGAGGAGAGCAACATTACAGGGGAAGGCATGTTACCAATAAACAAGGTGTTGTTTTCAGTCCCGCAGCATTATAAAAAATATTGTGTTTTCACTGCGGAGCTAGACTGCAACCTCACTTCCGTCACTTTTGATAACCCCCACCCCATCCCATCAACCAAGTGCCACAATGTATGTGTATATGTGTTCATTTGATTTATTCCATTACCCTTTTCACCGGAAAAACAAAGCAGCTCAGGTGTGGCAGATGTAGAAAGCAATTAACATTAGCAATAATTATTATACAGATTCTGTCAATACAAATGCAATTAACAGGCCATTGGGACTCCTGATATAGTTCCATGTGAGTATTCCCTTAGCATTATAGGTTGCTCAATGATTGGGGGAAAATAATAAAGCAGTGGTTCTGGCCTTGATTCCATTGTAATAATACTGTGTGTCATTGTCCTCTATTTTCCTCCAATGGCTGTCCTGTCACATCTTAATTCCTGTATTTCGATGTGGAGCGCAACACTCACCAAACCCCAGAAATAACTGAGACTTCCTGTTGTGCCGCACCAAGGCTCCTCTCTCCTGGAGCCTCCAGAGGAGCAGATGGCCTGGCACCACCCTTTCCCTCTGGCCTGCAGCCTGCCCAGGCCACGGCTGTCTGTCTCTTAGCATTCGACTGAGAGACCGAGTCAGAGCCAAAGCCACCAGAGAAAGAAAGTGGCAAGCTAAAATTAGACAGACACAAAGTATAGGTTTGATTCAACTGGTAAACAAACACTCAGTGTCAGAGAGCGGGCAAATTACTGTGGCCCTGGTGGCACAAAATAATCAAAAGGTCTGACTGCACAGAGATGGTTGTTAAAATGATCACAATGGGGGACTAGCATGTGTGTGTTTCAGGGTAGGGGGGTGTATCTGAGCTACATAAGCTAGGACTTGACATTCGTTAATCAAATCTCCCCAAACAGCTACAACTGCAAATGGATTTGCGCAAGTTTTCTCTTGAGTTGGGCTCTGGGAAAATCGTTGAACATCTGAGCGTGTGTGTGTGTGTGTGTGTGTGTGTGTGTGTGTGTGTGTGTGTGTGTGTGTGTGTGTGTGTGTGTGTGTGTGTGTGTGTGTGTGTGTGTGTGTGTGTGTGCAATATGTATCCCAAAATTGTTGCTATAGGGTAATGATTTTAAGGACAATACAGGGAGAATCACAATAATAGTTTGCCAAAATCATAATTGATTGCCAAAAATGTAATTTTTGTAATGCAAATCCTAGTTATAGGTAAGAATCCTTAACATTAAATGCCTACATTATTATTCAAACAGTATGCGCCTGAGCTCAATTTCTCATAGCATAGCATAGGGTCTGAAAACTTAAATAAAGTAAAGTAAATAAGGTATATCTGTTTTTTAGTTTTAGTACATTTGCAAAACAATCTATAAAGCAGTTTTCTCTTTGTCATTATGGGGTATTGTGTGTAGATTTATGAACAAAAATAAAATAGTAATCCATTTTAGAATAAGGCTTTAATGTAACAAAATGTGGAAAATGTCAAGGGTTTTGAATACTTTGAATACAACCATCCCAGCTCTGCAGATTTTGCAGCGAAGAGACAGAATCATTAAATCATTGGTTTTGGTACTGTCCATGTGTAGCTTGGTTTTGGTCGCAGGTTAAGGAATGGCTGAAGAATTGCAACATTTACCTTGAGCTAACTCTGCAAATAGCACTGCTGGGTGATTTTAAAAGTCATAGTCAATCAATCAATAATATTATAATACTCTTAGCAAAAATGTTATCTTTAATTTACAATGTGTAGAAACTATGAGAATAGAAAGGTTTGAACTTTTGTGAAACATCACAGCACAATTGCCAAATATTTGGCAAATAGAAATCAAAACTGGATGGTGTACAGAGATAGACTAAAAACAAACAAATCAAATTGTATTAGTCACATGCGCCGAATACAAAAGGGAAATGCTTACTTACGAGCCCCTAACCAACAATGTAGTTTAAAAAAAATAAGGGTATGAATAAGAGATAAAAGTAAAAAGTAATTAAAGAGCAGCAGTAAAATAACAATAGCGAGACTATATACAGGGGGGTACCAATACAGAGTCAATGTGTGGGGTCACTGGTTACAACACTGGGGCCGAGCTTCCTGCCATCCAGGACCTCTATACCATGCGTTGTCAGAGGAAGGCCCTAAATATTGTCAAAGATTCCAGCCACCAAAGTCATAGACTGTTCTCTCTGCTACTGCACAGCAAGCAGTAACGATGCACCAAGTCTGGAATCAACAGGAACCTGAACAACTTCTACCCCCAAGCCATACAACTTTGGAATAGTTAGTATATATACGTATATATATAGTAACTATTTGCATTGACCCTTTTTTGCACTCATCACATATTCTGCTGCTACTGTTTTCTATCTGTCACCCTAGTTATATCTACTTCAGTTACCTCATACTATCACAACTCAGGATATCTTTTTATTTTATTTTTTTATTTCACCTTTATTTAACCAGGTAGGCAAGTTGAGAACAAGTTCTCATTTGCGACCTGGCCAAGATAAAGCAAATCAGTTCGACACATACAACGACACAGAGTTGCACATGGAGAAAAACAAACATAGTCAATAATACAGTAGAAACTATCTATATACGATGTGAGTAAATGAGGTGAGATAAGGGAGATAAAGGCAAAAAAAGGTAAAAGTAAAACACTGGAATGGTAGTTTTGCAGTGGAATAATGTGCAAAGTAGAAATAAAAATAATGGAGTGCAAAGGAGCAAAATAAATAAATAAATAAATACAATAAAATAAATACAGTAGGGAAAGAGGTAGTTGTTTGGGCTAAATTACAGGTGGGCTATGTACAGGTGCAGTAATCTGTGAGCTGCTCTGACAGCTGGTGCTTAAAGCATGTCAGTGTTTGTCTACACCTGTGTTTACGAAGAAAATGACGAATACAATTTTGATTTGATCTTGATCAATTCCTCCTAAGCCCGTAGGAAAGCCTTTTTGTCTGTTAGTGTCAATTGAAAAAAAGCATGTGAACAATTCCAGGTTGTGGTGACATGGATGTGTTCAAATCATGGATGTGTAAAAATCATGAATGTGCGAAAATCATGATCGAGACATGTTGAGAACTGCACTAAGTGCACTGCACAATATGCATCAAGAAACAGCACATGGAATGTGAGATGTTTAAAATACTGATGAAAGAAACAGTCATATCTGTCATGGCTATAGTAACGTACATTCCTCCACACAGCCTGGTCTCACAGTAACATAGTAAATGTAAATCTGAGACATTCAAATTAGTATGATATGTTACGTATGGTATGGTTATATAAAACAGAAGGCTACTTAAAACTTCTTGTAACTAGGGAGCAGTATTTTCATTTTTGGAAAAATAACGTTCCCAAAGTAAACAGGCTATTTTGTCAGGACAAGATGCTAGAATATGCATATAATTGACAGCTTATGATAGACAAAACTCTGAAGTTTCCAAAACTGTTAAAATATTGACTGTGAGTACAACAGAACTGATATTGCAGGCGAAAGCCTGAGAAAAATCCAATCCGGAAATGACTCATGTTTTGAAAGCTCTGCGTTCCGATACGTCCCTATTGAGCAGTGAATGGGCTATCAACCAGATTCCTTTGTCTACGTATTCCCCAAGGTGTCTACAGCATTTTGACGTAGTTTCACGCATTTATGTTGAAGAATGAGCGTAAGCGTCTATATTGCGTAAGTGGTCACCTGATGGCTCTCAGTGATTCTTGCGTAAAATACAGAGGTTGCCATTTTTCCTCTCGGTCCTACTGAAAAGCCAATTGGTGGATATATTATCGAATAGATATTTGAAAAACACCTTGAGGATTGATTTTAAACAACGTTTGCCATGTTTCTGTCGATATTATTGAGCTAATTTGAAATATTTTTTGGCGTTTTCGTGACCGCAATTTCCGGTCGATTTCTCAGCCAAATGTGAAGAACAAACGGAGATATTTCGAATACAAAAAAAAATATTTGGGGAAAAATGAACATTTGCTGTCTAACTGGGAGTCTCGTGAGTGAAAACATCCAAAGCTCATCAAAGGTAAACGATCTAAATTGATTGCTTTTCTGATTTTCGTCACCAAGTTGCCTACTGCTAGCTGGACATAATGCTATGCTAGGCTATCAAT
Source organism: Oncorhynchus keta (assembly GCF_023373465.1). Taxonomy (NCBI): domain Eukaryota; kingdom Metazoa; phylum Chordata; class Actinopteri; order Salmoniformes; family Salmonidae; genus Oncorhynchus; species Oncorhynchus keta. The sequence continues at coordinate 26,063,455 of NC_068438.1, forward strand.
AAATTTACACAAATGCTTGTCTTGCTTTGGCGGTACAGCATATTTTCAAAATCTGACATGACAGGGTGATTAACAAAAGGCTAAGCTGTGTTTCAATATATTTCACTTGTGATTTCATGAATATGAATATTTTCTAGTAATATTTATGCCTGTTGCGTTATGCTAATTAGTGTCAGATGATGACAACAATCCCGGACCCGGAATGGGTAATCACAACAGGTTTTAAGGCAAAAATGAAACTAGGTTGGTTAGTATAGCAACCCAAAGGTTGTGCGTTCGAATCTCATCCGGGCTCCCATGTCTGGAGCATGAAGTTACAAGCTCTGCTGGTTGGTTACTGCATAGCAACCTAGGGGTGCCTAAAGCCCTGGTCTGCCCTAGAAAGCCTATGTAAATTACGATCGCCAAACAAACAATTTTTAGACAACCGTTTTGGGCTCTAAAATGTGTTTATTATGATCAAGTTTGATACCCACAGTGAATTATTTAGAAGTTTGCTGAAAATTTAGATATTTTATTAAATAGTGATACATTCTGACTCTACATTTGTCATCACACAGGACCACATGCTGACAGTGACCAATCACGAGCTGGCAGGCTACAAGGAGGCTCCGTAGACATTACAGATGACTTTCTCAGGCAGGATGAAAACAATTATATCGACCATGATCCTTTGCTAGTTACGGCCACTTTCACCATGATCCTTAGCGATTGTTTTGGTGCCATTCTGACCCACTCACCAATATGGCACACTTCAACTTCAAATACTTCCAGCTTTATGTGCCATCAGGATTTCTCCACAGGAATATGTGGATGACATCAGCACCATGACTATCTACTGGTTTTAATGTACTCATCACAGACAACTTTAGCATTTTAGGTACTTAGCAACTTTGAAACTACTTACTACTTTTTACCTTTGCAACTACTAAGCATGTTAGCTAACTCTTCCCCTTTAACCTAACTCCAAACCTTAACCTTAACCTTAACCCAAACCTTAACTCCTCGTCTAGTAAACGTCAGCCACCTAACTGTAGTTGTAACATCATTAGCCACAACAAATTGGATTTCATAACATATCATACGTTTAGCAAATTGTAAAAATTGCAATTCATAACATTGTATGAATTATAAGTCATAACATATCATACAAAATGAATTATGGACATTCACAAAATAATACATATCATATGAAACGTAACATATCATACCAATTGGAGTGTCCGAGATTTACATTAAGTCCAGGTAATAAAACAATGTAAAATATATATTTCTGTCAGCACATGATCTTCAATAAAGGGGACTGTTTCCGAGATAATGCCTCTCAGTCTCATGCTTGATGGATCACATACATTTCAAGGACTAATGATGACAAAGAAAGCTGGCGATTCTGATAACATGACCATACCAATGCTCTTTGAGTGTGTAATAGAACCACACAAACTGGAGTAACATGTGTAATCTATGCTAAATATCCTTGTTCAAATGCATAGGTTAAACTTCAGCATTTATAAACAACAAAAAGTAATCTTGTAACTTATCTTGACCGAAGATCCAAAGGAGGTATATTTTAGCCACCTTCCCTCACTCTATCCATGCAAGAAAATAAATGAATAAATGTAGATCAACAAAGATATAAAAGAGGAAGAAAAACAATTGTAATTAGCAGCTCTAATTATTGTTGTTAAGATATACAGTATCTTCTGATGCATTAGAGCTGAATGTGTTGGTATGCTTATGAAATTGCCTCTAACAAGATCTATGGGAAGATGGTGAGAGTCAAAAGGAAGACATTCGCATCATTTTGGCTCTCTGCTTTCATCAAAAAACATAGTTTAAACTACAAATGTGCTCAATATGGCGCCCCATATGAGGAAAATACCTTGCCATACACAACGTTACACAAACCACAATTATTCTTAAGAATCAAATTACAATGTCAATCAACAGTAGATGAATCCTTGAAACAGTGATCAGTCAATCACAACCACACAGTATTGATTTCTTAATCATTTTAATAGGTCTCCTCTAATGCAACTTATTCTTCTGTAAATATTAGATAGTTGTGCCTTTGATTGGTCCAAGGCACAACTCTCTTCAGGGGAGAAAATGTCCATTTCCATCACACTTGAACTAGTTGTAGTTGTAACACTGGACGTTTTGGTCAAGTAAAGTGGAACCAACTAGCGTAAGAAAGAAGAGACACAAAAGACAAAATATAAAGAGAGAGAGAGAAATAAATATATAAAGTAATACATCATACATCATATTAGGGAATTGGGCTGTCGCTGTTGTTACGTGAAATGAGGTCCCCCCCCACTGCAAGTTGGTTCCAGGCAGTAAAATAATAGATGAAAAGGAGAAACAACAGTAGTCAATTATGGCAGCGCATGATTAACCTAAACTAATTAAGACCTCTGGGTAACGTGGGAAATGAAACACTAGCCGCTCCTTCCACAATGTGGAGTCCCATGGCTGTGCCATACCGAAGCTGTCTTTGTTCTCGATGTCCCTTTCCCCAGCTCTATATTACTGGCATCTTCTGAGCATGTGTCTGTGTGTGGCCGACAGTCATGGCTGAGTAGTGAAGGGAAAACCAGGAAGAGAGGACTTTTAGTCTGGGCAGCAGCAGACAGGCCCGCTAAATCTGCAATTCTACACTCCACAACTCCACTGCATACTCCACATAGATTTCCCTCCTGCACCAAATCACGCTTCACACTCAAAAGGAAAGACCCCCATCAACTGTATTGTGTGAGAGCAATCCACTCAGAAGTGGGTTTGGGAAATTTTCAAAGAGGACATAGGACTAATATAAACAGTGGCTCAGACCGTACACGCTCAGACATTTATTAACCACAAGCCAGTGCCTTGATTGAACTTGTGTGTCTTCCTCAGTGCTACTAACAACAGCAGAGTGGGTTTGGAATGTAGAAACACTGTGGAAACAAAGGTCATGAGAGCTCAACGGCCATGACCAAGTCACATGTATATGGCTTGTTCTCAACCTAAAGCCTAGCCCGAGTACACAGGTTTTTAGAAAAGTCATGTTTCTAGCCAAACAATCTATTTTCACAAATTTAGGGAAGCATTCCCTTTAAATTAACTTCACTTTAAACAGGTTTCACTAAGCTGCGACCTTGTACAGAGATTGTTTCGAAAGTCTGTGAAAGTTTGTATGTTAGATTCTCATTGGATAGAGTATAAAGTATAGCTTGCTCTTATTGGATATATTGTGTTGGTAGCATCTCAGGCAAACTTGCCCTGCATGTCAAGTAGTAGCTGGAACATAGTGTTATGATATCAGGTAGAGTGATTGCAACACTGTACCACTCTGTAACATTCCAGTGAGTGAAAATAACAACACTGTACCACTCTGTAACATTCCAGTGAGTGAAAATAACAACACCGTACCACTCTAACATTCCAGTGAGTGAAAATAACAACACTGTACCACTCTGTAACATTCCAGTGAGTGAAAATAACAACACCGTACCACTCTAACACTCCAGTGAGTGAGAATAACAACACCATACCACTCTAACACTCCAGTGAATGGGTAAAACGATGGATATGAATGAGAAGGTAGACTTTAAAAAAAGACTTAGAAAAAAACATTTTTGTTTAAATCAATAAAAAATGTATTAAAAAAGTACATTTCCAACATGTTATTCATGTCTTCATCCACTCTTATTACAGACTACATTTTCTAGGCCAGGTACTTTTTGCTTACTTTGCTAAGCATATTGGGTATGTGTTGGAGTGACAAAAGCTCTCAATTTGCTGTCATACTTAGATTGAATACAGCAAGTCGTGAAATAAAGCATCCCGCCATGCTAATTGCACTGCAGCCCTTCTGCATTGCTTCACTAAAATTACAACTTTCTCTCCTTATCTGTGAAGGTATCCTTCTCTGGAAATGAATGCTAACTACAAGCCTGTTTGTCCAGCTGCTCCCTGGAGCAGTGTTGAAAACCGTGAACATGAGCAATGGATAGCCATCAGTGCAAACAAACAAGCTTGCATACGGTACACAAAAGTAATCTGAAGACATGGATCATAGTTTGGTCACTAAATTGGAAAAACAAAGCTCATGAGACTTGTTGAAAACTTGTCCTCTAGAAGTTACTGTTAGTATTTCAGTGTCACTGGTGCACGATATGGTGCTTTCCTTTTTGAAAGACGTTATGCTACGGTCACATAGAGGGAATATGAGAAACTCACAGAGCTGAATGATGCAGATCAGTATTTCCCTTTCTAATCAGGAGGTTCTAATGGAAATGCAGTCTTGCAGGTGACCTGATTCCAGCCCGCTTTGAAGTTCTGTATCAGTGATCTTGCTAGTCATCAATTTGTGGAGCTTATATCATTTCTAAAAACTTCCTCTCTGTCCAGGGAATTGCCACGGGCCTTTTCTCCTGTCCATGATGTTGTTATGATGTCGCTGTAGGGTTAGAGAAAGTAAAGTGCTGACATCACGGAATGCATCTGGCATTTCCTAATCCTTCTTTAAAACTTTATCAGTTTCATTAGTTTATTTACCAAGGGATACCTCTATGTGCACCAGTGGGCTAAGATTGACTTAGTCATGAATTATTATAGTTTTAATATGTAATACGCCAGAAATAGCATAATTAAATAGAGTATACCCGACAGTTGTTGTTTCTCACGTAATTTTAAGTGTCACGAAAGTCAAGAGGGTAGATTTTCTGAAGACATATTCATAGCAATACTTTCAATAAAAAAATTGACAGACATGACTGTCAAGCTTTCAGGATGTCAACAACGATCCTGACTTTTTAACAACACACAGTATGTCCTTCTCTGGATGAAAACCTTCAAAGTTCATCACCACTACTGATTTGAATTCTTCTACTTCTTCTGGCAGTACTTTGTCACCCTGAGGTATAGTTTACGTCAGTCAAACAGTGGCAGGATGTGAAGTCTGGACAGGCCCTCACAGGATCTCCACTAACGATAGAATTCTATGACATTACATTATCTGGGTTGATTTATTCCCCCAAAATCTGTCTTTCACGCAGCTATTCTTTGACTTTCCTAATGAAGTGATTTTCTATTCAGGTTGCGGCCTCTCCAAATGCCACCTTTTTCACAGTGTAATGTCACATTTCGATGTTCAAACGTCACTTCCAGTCCCTCTGTCTTCGATATCTACACCATATTAGTCTGTGTGGACTAATTAAAAAGGACTGCAGGTGTCAACAGAAATACTTCATCATGCATCAATGGATTTCGCTATTGATATTTGAAGCAAGTGTGGATGAGATCAGAAAGACGACTGAGCAGAAACTGTTTGCTATTGTAATGTTTGGTATGTTGACCTATTCTTAGGTAGTCGGCTCTACATTGTCAGATCGGAAATCTATTGGAAGTCTCCAAAAGGAAATACACATGAACAGAAACAAAGTAATTTTATTGTCAAACAACGATCAGATCCTTACAGTATATTGTCCACTCCTCAAAGGAAATAATACTAAATCCCACAGACACATATACTCCCACATTGCTGCTCTATAACATTCTCTAAATTGATTGTATAAAGCTGAATTATTAATAGCTAAACTATTTTTGGAATGTTCTACAGTATGAAAGGTTCCCAGACCTACATCTCCACGTAGTTAAACGATGAATGAAGGGCTGCCCATAATCCAGGCCGTTACATTTGTTAAGACAGTAATACACCTGACCAACACATAGCTCAACGTGGCTAGACTGGATTCTAAGGAAAGCCCTCAGCTCTGAGTGTGTTGCTTGTGATCTATGTATTGCTCTAAGTCTGAAGCAACAGACATAAGATCCCACAGCAACCATGGGGATTTTAACCTGGGAAAGTGATTTCAACAGCAGACGCATTGCACTAGGTCGAATCTTCTCAAGACAATTTCCTGACCTGCAGGGAGATATCCTCTCCCACTCCTGAAGGATCCTCTTTGGGCATGTCGACCGGTACAAAGGGATGGTATCCCTCAGTATTATATTTGTGGGTTATCAAGTTCAAACCATCCAAGTAAACTGAGCCCTACCAATTTAAAGGGGAGTTTTGATCACGAGACATATCTAAATGTTTTAATAGTACCTGTGTCCTGCTGTTAAAAACTGAAATAATTAAAAGTGTACAATTAAAGTGAGGGCATAATTATTTTTGTTTTTTTGCCATTCCCCTTTATTAGTTTGACAATTATTATGCCAACCCTGTTCCTGGAGATCTACCGCCCTGTAGGCTTTCGCTCAAACCCAAATCTAGCACACCTTGTTCTAATAATTAGCTGATAAGCTGAATCAGGTTAGTTACAACTGGGATTCGAGTGAAAACCTACAGGAGGGTAGCTCTCCAAGATCAGTGGTGGAGAGCCCTGCCAAAGACTGTTCAGTAGGTGCTTAATTAATCAAACCAATCTTGATTAAATGACTGGAAATACTGTTTTCCCTGTGTAAGACTGAAACACCTTCCTTATGAAGTGTTGGTAGCTCTTTATACAACATATGATTGGGCCTCCACCAGACTATTGATGTCTAAGATCCGTTGGGGATACAACACATCTTCTTTACCTCTGCCAGCTGACAGGTCCTTTAGGACCCCTTTTAGAGGTGGATAAGATGAGGAGTAATAGTTTTAGAGTAATAGTGTTACAATGTGTGTTAATGCTTTAGAATGAACACTGCTGGTTGAACAGATGAGATGTGGCAGCAGACAGCCTCTGTCATGAACAGTTAGACACGCTTCATTACTCCAACCGTTCTCTCTCTGTTTATGATACAGTGGTACCTGTGGACACTGCCAGTCACTGGACAATATTTACACTTTGCATGCCTTTACTCACGGAAAGGGAATCTGTGTTCACTTGCTTGAGTAGTAGTTGCACAGATTCATTCAAATTAAACAGAATATTTCAGAACTCCTTCAGTTTGTGTGCATGTAAATACTGCCTTCCCATAGTACTCTGTTAAGCCCCAATGAGAGGGCATGAGGAGAGGGGCGTGGAAGGTTCAAGTTGGTTTTCTGAACAAAAACAAATTAGTTTAATGGCATAACCCCACTTGAGTGCTTTGATCATGAAGCGAGTTCATGTAGTGATACTTTTTTCACTTCTAAATAAACACCCCTACTTTATTAAGCTTCTCGAAAATTGGCCCTAACAGTAAAGTAGTTCTAACGCTGCTGGTCCAAAAAGTTAATGGGATTTTGAATCTGGTTTCAAAATTCTGTTTTTCTCCTTACGTTGCAGTTTGCCTGCGGTGTTTGATTGAATAATCTGAAGGAAAGATGTGGATATGTAAGCGTCTCTATAGATAAGGGTGGTCGAAAGAAGTGAATAACAACTTCTCAAATAATGTCTGCCCATACACTATATTACTCTCTTTCACAAACCCTGTCTGTATTTCTAAGAGCCAGGAGGTTCCATTCTTCCACTGCCTTTTTAAAAGCATTTTGTGAACAGCCCCTTTTAAGCCTTGAAGTTTAGAGGCAGAGTTTTACACAAGCCAACCAGAGCACCTGGGTAGACGTCAGACGATGAGTGTTTTGTTGTGTCAGTGCCGTGTAAGATGTGCTCCACTCTCTCAGATCAATCAGACTTGTATTATTAATTCAAAGGGAGATCTTTCCTTTCATGTCCTACAGTATATTAAAAGAGAAGAAGTTAACCATACAGGGAGGTAAGCTGTCGACAGACCTTTTGCTCACCGAATTACCCAGACCACATGCTTCTCTGGGATTGCGTGATGCCCCGCTCCTGTTTTTCATCCTGCATGGCCTAATGGAACAATTGCTCCCTAACCACTAAAGCAAGAAGCACTCTCAATCCCACAAGGTTAATGCGATATTTTATCAAGTGATAGTTGCACAGCCACCTTTCGTAATCTCTGAGATATGTGATACGTTAATATTCTGGACAAATGTGAGGAGAATGTAATGGTGATACGATTGGCAGTAATCAGGCTGACATCACTAGGACTGAGGGAGGGTTGGATACAAAGACATTAAGTAGAGGTCATTTTGAAATGAATTGAAGTGGTGCCGCCTCAGACAGGGAAAGCATCTCTGGTTTGATGGCTGGGAGACCACTCGAAATGGGGAGAGCTAAACCTTTCCAGAGTATGGGTGACTGTGCTCCGTGCCTTTTGCAGGAGAGGAAAATACCAGCAGGTCAAAGGGTAATGCAAAATAATAAACTGGTTCAATGTTTCCTGAATTAGTTCATTTTATCCTGAGACCTACTGTGTGTTATCTGCAACCCAGCAGCAGGTGGTAAAATGACATTTACTAGAAGAAAGTAGATGTAGACACACACATGCACATACAGACGCACACACACAAATGTTATCTTGTTTTTGTCCTGAATATTTTCTTTGATCTAAACATTTATCAGTGACTGAACATTTAATGATCATTATTAAGATTCAGCGGTGAAGATACACCTATTAAAAAATCTATATTAGTGCACCCGTGGTTGCTGCTGAATTAATTTCTGAAAAAGCTTAATTCATTTTCATTATACTGATGTAATTTATTACTTTGTTTATTACTTTTTCATACATCAGACTTCAGAGAAATATAATTTGTGACCCATGTCATTTGAATCTATTATTTAAGCATCTACAACCACTTAAGGACACATACGACATTGGGCAAAAAAGTATTTAGTCAGCCACCAATTGTGCAAGTTCTCCCACTTAAAAAGATGAGAGGCCTGTAATTTTCATCATAGGTACACTTCAACTATGACAGACAAAATGAGAGAAAAAACAATCAAGAAAATCACATTGTAGGATTTTTAATGGATTTATTTGCAAATTATGGTGGAAAATAAGTATTTGGTCAATAACAAAAGTTTATCTCAATACTTTGTTATATACCCTTTGTTGGCAATGACAGATGTCAAATGTTTCTGTAAGTCTTCACAAGGTTTTCACACACTGTTGCTGGTATTTTGGCCCATTCCTTCATGCAGATCTCCTCTAGAGCAGTGATGTTTTCGGGCTGTTGCTGGGCAACACGGACTTTCAACTCCCTCCAAGGGGTTGAGATCTGGAGACTGGCTAGGCCACTCCAGGACCTTGAAATGGTTCTTACGAAGCCATTCCTTCGTTGCCCGGGCGGTGTGTTTGGGATCATTGTCATGCTGAAAGACCCAGCCACGTTTCATCTTCAATGCCCTTGCTGATGGAAGGAGGTTTTCACTCAAAATCTCACGATACATGGTCCCATTCATTCTTTCCTTTACACGGATCAGTCGTCCTGGTCCCTTTGCAGAAAAACAGCCCCAAAGCATGATGTTTCCACCCCCATGCTTCACAGTAGGTATGGTGTTCTTTTTTCTTTGGATGTAACTCAGCATTCTTTGTCCTCCAAACACGACGAGTTGAGTTTTTACCAAAAAGTTCTATTTTGGTTTCATCTGACCATATGACATTCTCCCAATCTTCTTCTGGATCATCCAAATGCTCTCTAGCAAACTTCAGACGGGCCTGGACATGTACTGGCTTAAGCAGGGGGACATGTCTGGCCCTGCAGGATTTGAGTCCCTGGCGGCGTAGTGTGTTACTGATGGTAGGCTTTGTTACTTTGGTCCCAGCTCTCTGTAGGTCATTCACTAGGTCCCCCCGTGTGGATCTGGGATTTTTGCTCACCGTTCTTGTGATCATTTTGACCCCACGGAGTGAGATCTTGCGTGGAGCCCCAGATCGAGGGAGATTATATCAGTGGTCTTGTATGTCTTCCATTTCCTAATAATTGCTCCCACAGTTGATTTCTTCAAACCAAGCTGCTTACCTATTGCAGATTCAGTCTTCCCAGCCTGGTGCAGGTCTACAATTTTGTTTCTGGTGTCCTTTGACAGCTCTTTGGTCTTGGCCATAGTGGAGTTTGGAGTGTGACTGTTTGAGGTTGTGGACAGGTGTCTTTTATACTGATAACAAGTCCAAACAGGTGTCATTAATACAGGTAACGAGTGGAGGACAGAGGAGCCTCTTAAAGAAGAAGTTACAGGTCTGTGAGAGCCAGAAATCTTGCTTGTTTGTAGGTGACCAAATACTTATTTTCCACCATAATTTGCAAATAAATTCATTAAAAATCCTACAATGTGATTTTCTGGATTTTCTTCTCATTTTCTCAGAGGAGTGGATCTAGGCCGCTAAGAAACTCTGAAATTACATTACATAAAGCAAAGACTTGGCTGAGATTGCCTTGGAGCCTAGTGCTATGAAACTGACTATAGGATGAAGAGAGTGAGGGCTACCTATCTAAATGAAAGTTAGGTGAATGAGTAGGAGACAATACCGTGTGGATTTGGTAGCTTACACCACTATTATTGTTCAAATTTAACAACTTCCTTGAGATTTTACATTGAATGTATGTGTGGATAGCCTTGGTGGGCTTCCCTCTTCCCTAAATAGGCAGGGTTTCAGGTGGGCAATTGGAGCATGAGAAGAATGGTGATGGCAGCACATGATTGACATTAAGCAGAGTGAATTCTGACTGATGCGATGAGACAGGGTTCTTCTTGGAGGGATTCACTAGGATTCACCTGTCCTTCATTATTTCACTCTGGGCTGAAAAGTTGCTGGCAAAATCCCAGAATTTCTATTATTATACTTTAACAATACATTACAGAAAGTCCAGAACATGAGACCAAGTATGTGTCCACAATGTGGGCAACTTTTAAATTGTCCGACAGTGGACTCCTGCAGCATGTTATGTTCTGTCTGTTGAGGACATTTGAAACAAATGCCCTTTTAGATTAATTTCTCTTGAAGTAATGCTCACAGGTATTGGTAATGTAATTGTTTATTTTGTTTTCCTTCTCTGTCTTGAACGACTCCATCAATATCCGCTGGAGAGTGTTATTATGTACCATCTAAAACAGACTTAAGTATTGTTAGCTCTTGCAAAAAGGAAGGAGACTGGACTTCTTATCACACTTAATTAATTTCGACCTGTTGATAAGGCTGTGGCGGTGCTGTGCTTTTATAATGCTGTTTACCGAGATCCAACGCCAGCCACAACAGCAAGGGCAAGTGGCTCAGCTGGCTCTCTCGTGACAACTGGACCAGCTCAGCTTATTCGGAACAGGTGGAGAGCGTTGAGGCACAACACACTCACTAATTTGGTTCACTGTGGTTATTTACTTATTTATTTATTTTTTCCAGTGGGACTCCAACAGCCCAACACTCAAACCTCGTTTTGATGATTACGGTCCCCCTATGCCCGTGGGTGGTGCAGATAATTTGCTTAATTTGTTGCCATTCACTTTCAGGACGTGGATCAAAGAGCTGTTAAATTGCACTGACGTGGCGTCTAGGAGTGACTGAGAGAGATGCACTGAGCCCTCTAGCTGGGGGAGGAGACTCCGGTGCCACGGCTGTGTGTCTGCCAGAAGAAGATGGAGACACCTACTCTCTCCAAACCAGGCCAAACTCCATTACTGACTGGATAATAGTTACAGCCTTATCACATGACGTCAACAGAATATACAGTACATTAGTGCACTCCATTCGCTTCTTCAGTATTTTCATATAATTAATGGTATGCTTTGTAGAATCTGTATAAATATCTTTCTGCCGTACAAATTCTCATAGTCC